>NC_047036.1:123956155-124279072 GCF_011762595.2 Tursiops truncatus | reverse complement strand
CTATAAAACACCATATTTTATTTCAGTGGTTTATAAGGCAAAGACACAACTTATACAAATTAAATTGCTTTTAAAATTATACAGTGCCCTTCTTTGATAGGCAATTACTTCATGCAAGCTGATTAAGTTAAATACAACAGAGTAAAAGAGTGAGTGAATCCGCTTCATTCCAGCGTTGGTCCAAAAGCTCATGCATGGAAAGTTTTAAAATTCTACATTAAGGAAACTCAACATGTGAATACCCATTTCTAAACTAAACTAAAGTAATATTTAAAATATTGTTATGCTTGTACTTAAAGATTGGAAGCATCAATGTTAGTCATTTCAACTAACGTTATTTCCCAATGATCCCTTTTATTTTTAATCCCTGTACCACTCTTTATGTTTTTTCTGTTAGTTGTTTCTCTTTCTTTTATTTGAATTCTTTCCACCACTCCTGGTTTTGATCAACAGTCACATGGCCTTTCTCCAGGTCCCCCTTTTTTTTTTTTTTTGGGCCATGCCATGTGGCTTGTGGGTCCCGTGGTCAACCCAGGCCACAGCAATGAATGCACCAAGTCCTAACCACTGGACTGCCAGGAAATTCCCCTGGTCATTATTTTTTATTTAAAAGGATCAACCTGACATGTATGTAATAATAAATGCACATAAACATATTGCCAAGTTGGAAAGACCCATGGAACCTAACGTTTTATGCCAATCTTCATTTCTCTAAAATTCTGCCACCATCTTTGGTATTCTTAGGCTTCCTCTTGTTGAAGCTGTTGAATTCCTCAATCTTGGCATTTATGTCACTAATTCCTTTGCTTCTCAGCATTTGAAAATATCATATTTGACAAATACTGTACCTCAAGTATTTGGTTTGTAGTCATGTCTCTCATCTACTGAACCTTAGTTTCAAATGTTAGTAGATTTAAGTTTCCATTGTTCTCTCTTAAATCAAATACCGTGTTCTCGCATAAGTTTTAGCTCCTGCTGCATCAATATATGACTTCACAGTGGAAGGCATCCTCCATTCTATACTGAGAAGCCAATGGCCATGTAACTTTCTAGTGGAGTCTATAATCTGTCCAGTACATCAACTTCAACCACAACTGGGTTTGTAGGATTTGAGGAGTTCTGCACTGCAGCTGCTGTAACAGTTTTCTATGAACGGTTGGGTATTCTCTGAAGTCCAGATCCTTATGATGGCACTCAAGAACAAGGCAAAGAAACAATACCTGACCTCACTCCCCCCTCCTTCACCCCTAGCACCTGCTGGCTCTGCACTTTTGTTTTTCTATTTTAGGAGGAGAGATTTAGCCATAAGTTTGAAATGCCTAAGAGTACTCATGTGGAAATTAAAAGTATGAAATTGGATATAACTGCAAGTACTTTAAAAAATAGAAATATCAAAGCCGAAAATACAGGTTTAGAATTCATTAGCATATAGTTGGTACTGAAGCCATGAGACTGAATGAGGTCATCTAGAGAAAATGTGTAGAGAAAAAGGGAGAACAAGGACAAGAGTGGAATAGAGGAGGTGGTGCAAGCAAAGGAAACTGAGGAGGCATGTCCAATGAGATAGGAGGAAAACCAGGAAAATGGTTTCAGAAAGGCCAAGAGGAGCAAATATCTCAGGAAGACAGAAGTGGACAACAGTGACAAATGCAGCTGAGATGAGATGTCAAAGAAGATGCAAGTGGAGAAATGACCACTAGCCTTTATAAGAGAGTCACTGGTGGCTTTGGCAAGAGCCAAAATGGACAGTTCTATAGAGAACCTGTGAGGTAAGGAAGTGAAGACAATGCCTACAGATGATTCTTAGGTCAGGACATGCATACTCAGAGTGATCCTAAAGGAAATTACGCTCTATACACAGAATACTTTCATTATGAAAGGAGTTAATGACACCAGGGCACCCCATTTCTCATTAATTACTCTGCCTAAAAGAATGAGTGAAAGGGCAACAACCAAATAGTGGCTAGAAGAGATTCCTTTTTCAGTTCTTAAGGGTCAACTGGGAACCTGGAAAATTTTTTAAGGAAACAATTTCACTCCATTTTCACTCATCAACACAGGGGCAGATGAAGCCTAATAACACATGGGCTGGCACACAGCAGGAGTTCAGTCAGTATCAAAGAACTGGAATGGATAGTTACATAAGTGAAATCCCATAGGTCCTTATTAGCTCGTGTACTTAATTTTCTGGGTGGTTTTGAAGACTTAATGATGAAAGGTATATGAAAGGTTTCCAACACAGTGACTAGCACATGACTACTATTCATTTTTCCAGTTCTTGGAACACCCAAAAATGATCTCCACGTTCAAATCCAATGTAGCTATCTATTGGTCAGCAAGATATTGAAAGATGCTCCTTCACCCATATCCTGACAGTTAAATCTCCATTAAGCCAGGCCTCTAAGGCTCACTGTACCTTAATTCTCATGGCATCTAAGTCCTTCCCTTTCTGTAAACACCCCAATAGATTCCATGGACAAGAGGCATCACAAAGATAACTTTAAAATAAGCAAGCAGACAGGCAAACTCCATCCACCCCCTCATTTGTTTTTTGTTTGTTTGTTTGTTTTGCGGTACGCGGGCCTCTCACTGTTGTGGCCTCTCCCGTTGCGGAGCACAGGCTCTGGACGCGCAGGCTCAGAGGCCATGGCTCACGGGCACAGCCGCTCCGCGGCATGTGGGATCCTCCTGGACCGGGGCACGAACCCGTGTCCCCTGCATCGGCAGGCGGACTCTCAACCACTGCGCCACAAGAGAAGCCCCCCTCATTTGTTTTGTTAGCAAGGTCCCCCAACGTGTAAAGTGACAAACTGAAATAGGCGGTGAAGGAAAGAGAAGAGAGTAAGAGAAATATGACCCAAAGTAAAAATCATTTCTATCTGGAGCTCACAAAAGATCTGGGTTACCGTCGGCTGCAAACTGCTGCTCTCCTGGCTGCAGGTCTTGCCGGAAGTCATTCTCCTCGTCTGAGTCATCTGGGTGATGGTGATTGTTGTCGTGGATGTTGGCATTATTCTGCGCATTATTATCATTGTCATTGTTGGAGTTCTGATTGCTAACAAGGGCCGAGGAAACCCCAATTCCTGTGCCTGCACTCAGACCAACCCGAGCACAGCCCTAAAGCAAGAAGAAACCACGTGCTTATTAATTTGGGTTAGTGTAGAACCCTGCATTTTTAATATTCCTCCATTTCATCTTTACACAGAATATTTATATGGCACTTTATGAAATACTTTCACATATTCATAAAGGACCTCATTTAAGGCCCAGAACGCTTCAAGCAAGAAAAAGCGTTATCACTCTTGATTTACAGATGATGACATGCACAATGGGAAGGGATCTGCCCAACAGTGCACGACCAGTAAGTGGTACACCTGGGACTTGAAACCCAATAATCTGTCCTCAAACCCTGAGCTTTCCCCACTATATCACACTGCTTCAACAGTGGGAATATAACCATTAAGAACTGACAAGAGAGAACATAATTTGTTGAAACATTAAGTTTTTATTACGATGCGAGTATAAAGCTTTATGTGTTAAGCAGTTTTAAAATAACATTTTGTACAACTGGGCAACCTCAGATTTCCCCAGATATGCAACTGAACAGAAAAGGTAGCAGCAAAGTAAAACATTCCCAAAACAAAATTCCTAATCCTTACTTATATTTTGGGTTGCTAATTAGAGATTTAATCTTCCAACTAATTACTCTTGAGTAATAACTTTTGCTTTAGCTTAAATTTCCACCTTTGCTCTTACCTTCACTTTATAAACCTGATGGAGACAGCTTTGCACTTACTTTTTCCTTTCCTTTCTCTGGAAATCCCTTAATAGTCATTTACCAGAACAAGTGGCTATACATTATTATAACCTTTATGCCTTCCTTCACTGAGGCTGGCAGTAAAAAGTCAAATTAGAACATTGTAAAGGCATATTATTAAGAAAAAAAATTACTTAGGTTGTTTTATTTTCTTCCTTCAGTATCAAAATAAACAAAAATGCTCTCAAATGTGACTTACTTTGGGTGGTTCACGAAACATCTGGTCCAGTGAAATAAACTCCAGGCTGGGCAACAATTCAATAAACTGGCCAAAGGAGTCCAGCTTCAAAGCATGGCAACGCACTAAGTTGATATCAACCAATCGAGTCCATCTTGAGTGGTCTATTGAAGAAACGATATGGCCAGAGAGAATGTAACTAACACTTTCTCCATTACTCATGAATTTTGCTATAGGTCACAAAGACTTTCAAATCCTTTTTCCCTGAGTAAATTTTCTTTTATTTCATGATCTCTAACACTTGATGACTCTAAACTATGATGTTTCCTTACCTAATTTCATTGTGAGAAATAGATGGCTTGGAAATCATTAACTTGAAACTAAGTCAGCCTATACTTAAATGTGATTCACTTAAAAACCTACATGCCTATTTAACGATAGGATACTAGTTAAAAGAAATGTTGGCATATTCCTTTCATAAAACAGTATGCAGCTATTAAAAGAATGAAGAAGAACTGAATATGCTTACTAATATGGAAAGCTCTCCAAAATATTCTTAGTGCAAAACACAAGCTACAGGACAATGTATACACAGTAAGGTCCTTTCGTATATGTAAATCATTTTTAAATGCTATATATGTATAGGCTGCAATATGCACAAAATAACCTGTCCAGAAGAATATACAAGAAACCGTTGATGGTGGTTACCTTTGAGAAGAGGAGACTTTTCATTTTGTACCTTTCTGTATTGTTTGATACTGTTTATCAAGTGCATGTATGACTTTTAGTTTTTAAGTGTTAACAGGAGTTCTGAGTGATGGGATTATAGGCCATTTTTTATTTTCTTCTTTATACTCTTCTGTATTTAAGAAAACAAACAAACCAAAAACCCAATAAATGTTATTTTTTAAAAGCGATCTACGCCGCATACAGCCTAAAGTTTATTTCGCAATAACTTCTTGGTGCTGCTGGGCAAGGGGTAGAACTTCTCTTCTCATGGGTGAGACATGGCCATTCTAACAAATGATCTCAGCAGAGGCCTGGGAGCCCTACAAAAGGTCTGGAGATGGGTTTTGTAAGGAGCTACAGTATCCCTGTGCGGTGGCTCAGACGGCAGAAGAGACTGGTCTGCAGGTGTCAGTAAGGGGGCTTGGTTTGCTAAGAGGATGTCAAAACGAAAATTCTCTAGCTCTGAATTTATTTAAAGGCTTGTGAATTTAGGTTTTTAAGAAGGGCTTTAAAAGAAATAAATAGCATTACTCTCTCAGGGAGGGAAATAAATTCCCCTCATAAGGAAAAATACCAAGTGCAAAAGTCACACTTCTATACACAAGAGATACTGTATGGAGGGGAGATTTGAAATAGCCTAGGATTTTAAGGCAATAGAAAATTTCACAAGTTAATGTTTAATATGTCACCTAACTCAAGTTTTTAAAATACATACCCACTTTGTTGGTTCAGATGATATGCCATTTGAAGTTAATACAGAGAAAACAACCATAACATCCCAGGCAACAATTCCTAACCTAAACTTTACATGCCTGGCCCAAAGAAAAACAAATAAGTAAGGATCAGTACAACTGAATTATAACCTGGACAGTGCTAATTTCTAGGCAGAGAATTTCAGGAGTTCAAAGAGGCATTGAAAATATTTCCAACTCAGTTATCAAAGGTTCCCAGAACTTCTATGAATGATCCATATAAAATATCTACATTTTATATCAGGAATGTTAATTCATGACACACATGGAAAACAAAGATACATATTATTTTGACATTAATAAAATAGAGCCGCACTTAAGCATACAGTACCTGAGATCCAATTGTATGGGTTATGTAGATGGGGGCAATTATAAATTGCCAGATATTTGATACAGGAAAAAACTTCATTGACTGCCTTCATCCCTATATCAGTGATGATACCAGGATTTTCTACCACATCAGCCAAACCATACTTCACCAGATCTGCATTAGCCATTCTGCCTAGAAAGAGAAATTGATTTAAAAAACAAAAAAAGGTTCTTAAAGTGTCATGGAGTGTTGCCAATTCTTTACTTTAACATCCAGTATGATCAGTCTCTATGATCATCCGGCGTCATCTCTCCATCATCAGGTTCAGGTTCAGGTACAATTTTAGGTTAGGTATTCTGTACGAATGGTAGCCTTTATTTTGCAAAATAAAAATTTATGTTAAAAGTTAAGGGACAGCTAGTAGGAAAAGATTTTCAATTGTTTAGAAAAGGAAAAAAGAAGGCAAAGTCTTAAAGCAAAACTGAGGGATAAATTGTACTGGTTTACATTTATGGTGAAGTTTTAGTTTAAGCTTTTAAAAAGAAAAGTAAAATCTTAAAAGTGTAACTCTTTCACTCTATAAGGATAATGTTTTTGGAGTCGGGTGTGGCCATGTGTAGAGAAGAGTACACTTTGAAATTCAGATTCATTTTTAGAACCATGTATAGGTTAGTAAATATGTACCTAACCTCAGAAAGTGGACTTTTAACTCACATATACACCCAACTCTCTCTGCCCTTGGGCTTTAGTGCCTACTGTCTTGTCACAGACTAGGGAGTGGGTTTAGTAAAAGGATCCTCCATTCTAGATTATGCTACAGGAAATCACACCTTATCCCTTGCTTCCTATCATTATTCCTGCCTCCTGCCTGACCTTTGCTCTACAGGATGGTCCACTTGACTATGAGCAATTTGAAGGAAAATGGGACTCTGCCTAGTTAGTTTATAGTTACATTTTCAATGTCCAGCATAATGCTGGGATATTATGATATAGGAACCCAATAAATGTCTCTCATGGTCCTTGCAATCAACTGACATAAAATACAAAGAAAACACTTGCTCTGGACAAGCTGCCCTGCCCTTCAGGGCAGGGATTCATACCTTTAGCCTGGACATGTTTAAAACAACCAGTCTACTCCCAACTCTTCCAGTTTCACTTTCCATACAGTTCATGGTCTCTCTCCTAGAGTCCCTGTTTTTTGTATTTACTGGCATTTCTTGGAGATTTCACCTTAACCAATTCTTCATAATTTTTCTGAGCAATTTTCTTTAGTCTCCTGGTAAAAACTTCTTTCTTGCCCTTTGGACTTAAAATTTGCCTTCTCCCTTATGATCAGGTAGATTTTGAACTGATCCCAGGTAAGGTGTTGTCAGAATAATTGCTACAGCCTAGCATGATAAATCTGTCTTACATTCATTCCTTTGAGACCTGTTCCTGCTCTTAGGGTCTCCTGATCATCACACTCCCTCAAAACTCTGATGACATCACCTAGTACTCAGATTGTTTCTTTCTGATTCAGCCCAGAGGTCAGCTAAAAGTAAAAGCTATCATTCACTGAATGCTTTCTAAGTGTAAGAGATTGTAATAATAAAATACCATGTTTTCTCATTTGTTAAATGGAGATAAGACCGTTTCCCACTTTTTTATTGGGTGGTTTGAACCCAAGAAATAACTTGCCCTAGGTCCCATGATTAATGAACTTCCATCTCACTCCCTCTTTCCAAAGCCCCAGCCCTAAAGACTACTCTATACTGCTTCTGGATCTGAATGAGTTTTGCACCCCTATCACCTTCACATGAATCTCTGAAATCATGAATCTATGTAAACAAAGAACCCCTAAGTATTCATCCTTGGATCACTTTTCTTATATTCCCAGTACACAGCATCTACTTTTCAGCACACCCATTTCCCCAATCTGGCACTGTCACTTTTACGATAAGTGTATGGGGACAAAGATGATGTTTCTATTTATATTTTGCCAGAAACTTTGTGACAAAGAATTGCTGCAAGTTTTACCAGGAGCCACCCTAACCTCCTGGAGAGATGCTTCAAAATCTAAGTGGCTGAGAAGCAAGAGATTAAGTGAAAGAGTATAAGCAGTGACCTCTCATTCCTCTCTACATAGTCTGTTAGACACACCTGGCACCTATTTTCATACAGAGAATCCCAGACTGTCTTTGGAGTAATAGAGGAGAGTACGTATACAGGAGAAATGGATGAACTGCAACAAATATGAAGAATGGTTTATAAAAAAAAATCAAAGCTAAGAGACTATTAAATATTAAGGAGACTATGAAACAAGTTACTTTGAAAAACGAGATAATGGTAGTCAAAAGGTAAAGTGTTGGGACTTCCCTGGTGGCAGAGTGGTTAAGAATCCACCTGCCAATGCAGGGGACATGGGTTCGAGTCCTGGCCCGGGAAGATCCCACGTGCCGCGGAGTGACCAAGCCTGTGCGCCACAACTACTGAGCTGCAACTACTGAAGCCTGCATGCCTAGAGCCCGTGCTCTGCAACAAGAGAAGCCACTGCAATGAGAAGCCCACGCACTGCAACGAAGAGTAGCCCCCACTCGCCGCAGCTAGAGAAAGCCCGTGTGCAGCAACAAAGACTCAACGCAGCCCCCAAAAAAGGTAAAGTGTTTTTCTATTGAAAATATGTGTTGAGGGGAAAGAAGCACTATAGGGAAATAGCTGGTTCTAAAGATAATTCTCAAAGACATTCTTTCAGTGGACCTAAATGTGGCAATCATGAAAATACAAAATTTGTCAAGTTTTTAGGTTTCGAGAAAAACAAAAAACAAGACAGTAGAAAAAAACACCAATTACCAAGCTAATAATCTTAAGTTACTACATAGATACTATAGAAACAGAATGTTAGCAACTTCACTGAAAACCAGAAAAGCCTGATACCAAATACATTAATTTTATTTGAAATTACTATGCTAGTTTAGCATTTTAAAGCTACGTTGGTAAAAAGCTGATCTTTTCAAAGCTATATAGATTAAAAATGATTCCTGTGTTAAAAAGGCTAGAAAATAATGCTTTGATTTTTTTTAATGCTTCTCCTGTATTGGTGAGAACTGCAACAAAGTAAAAACAAAACAAAAATCCCAACTATTATTGTGACATATATCAGAAATGAAAAGGGACAAACAAGTCATATTGTTTGATCTAGACTAAAAAGAATTAAGCCTTCTTATGTTCTTCTACAATGCAAATTAGATCCAAAGAAAAAATGTCATCTGGTATGACAATGAGAGTTTAAGAAGACTTGTTACAAATTACATGGGTAAGAAACTAATTCTTGCAAAAATAAAAACATGCTGAAGGTGTAAATGTTTTTCCATGTCTGACTAATGTCATGTGGAAAAAAAGTTTGAATAATGAATTGACATGCATTCAAACCCAAAGGAATGAGTTCCCAATTGTAAATACATTCCAGAAAATGCTGTGAACAAGCCTTCCAACAGCAATCATCATTAAACGAATACTGACCATTATGTGCTCACACTATCTGGAAAATCCAGAACCCCCAGTGGGCTTATTACAGAAATGAAGAGCATGGGCAGGGAATGGGACCTCATCAGAGAGGACCATCAAAAGCTTCAAGAAGTGTGGCAGATCAAATTCAACAAATGGAACCAGGGATGACATTCTGTGAAAAAAATGAAGCAGAATGGGAAAGAAACTTGGGGAGCAAAGGGGGGACAATATCAAATGTAAATAAGGATCTTTTTTTGGGTAGACAATCACTACACTTTCTATAATATGCTAAAATCAGAGGCAATATAGAAAGAAAAAAATCACTGACACTTCAAGTTTAAATTTTTTAAGAAGTGAGAGCACCTAAGATTTTAAGCTGTTTTATATTCAAGAAAATAACGGCACATCCCAATTCAGAGTTCACTTTGTCAAGTAAGTTCCTGACAACAATTTTAGGGATTAAATGAGATGATTCTTACTCTGCAGCAAAAACTCATCTACATATCCCAGATGAAGGGTTTCAAACTGGGGGAACTCCAACTCTGCCATCTTCAGGGCAGAAAAGACGCCATCTTTGGTTAGGGAAGGCTGGATCCGAACTTCATGTAACCTATGAACAAAGAGATACATATAAAAGTAAAATGAAAGCCATCAGAATCAAAGGTACTTCCTAATGTAAGGCTCTGAAAGAAGTTTATCTTACTGAAGTGTCAAATGCAAACAACTTTCCCCCCTCCACTAAAAAATATCGGATGTTTCCTTTAAAAGGGTATTTTATAAAGTGCGGACACGCCTTACGTGTACACTGAAGTTACAGTAAATAATAATGAGTTACACTGTTATAATCTTATATCCTTTCTGGTACTTTCTTAAACCTGATTAAGTCAAGGCAAGAATCTGCATTTCTTTAATATCTTTTTTAGGCTAGTATTAAGTCCCATTTAAACAAAGAGTATAGTTCTATAGTAAGTAACAATATTTACTCACTTAAACTTAGATAGAGTTTTGTTGTATTTATATTCTTAATATTCTACTGATGGAAAGTAAGAGTTTTGTTTTTTAATAAATTGAAAAATGGTTAATTCAATTTAAGTATTATAAAAGTAAAAGTAGAGGTAGACTTTTGATATGTAGGAAATAATAAACATGGCATAAAGTGATGTGAAAATAGGTTAAAAATATAAAGATGTTAAAGGTCAGGACTCTGAAAAAGCTGACTTACAACACTGATTTCTGAATAGCAAATATTATCACCAACTAACTAAAACAACTGGGAAAACCATCTGGAGGTTAAAACAATGGCTCCTGAGCCGGCTGCTGACACCAAAGCATCAATGCTGACTTCTGTTGGAGTCTCAGGCACTTCCAGATAATTGACTGCTTTTCTCTGATGAGACCACACCCATTCAAAGCTTGCTAGGTCTGGAGTGCAGCTCAGTTGGTCATCAGTTGTAACAGAAGACTCCCACTAAGTGATAACCTACTGCTATTTAAACAACTCCTTTGTATTTTAAATCTGAAAAAGGCATGCCTCAAACTTCAAACACATATTCCCACCAATTTTTATAAAACAGGAAAAAACATAATTCTAAGACAAAAGAAACAATGGGAAGAGGAAACATACCTACGGGCAGCAGTGATGATGAGGTAACCAAGATCTACTTCAAGTGCATTTTTGCAAGCTCCCAAAACAATAGTGTGCAAATTTCTAAAACCACCTAGTTAAAGGAACAAAAACAATAATTCTTCCATTTGACCACAGCACTGTCAGTAAAGCATTTCTACATACTTTAGATGATAACTGTTTAGGCGTAATCATTTTAGTGCTTGTATATCACATTGTGGTTTTAATTTGCATTTCCCTAATGATTAGTGAAATTTATCCTGTTTTCATGTTTACTGGCCATTTAGATATCCTCTTTTGTGAAATTTTTTCTATTCAAAATGTTTTCCCATTTTTCCTATTGTGTTTTCTGACTTTTTCTTACTAATTTTAGTTCTTTCTGGATACAAGTCCTTTGTCAGCTGTATTGCAAATAGCTTCTCCCACTCTATAGCTTGGCTTTTTACTCTCTTACTCATGCCTTTTGATGAACAAAAAAATCGTTAGCACAGTTTACCAATTTTTTTCTTTATGCTAAGTGTTCTTTGGTATACTATTTAAGAAATCTTTGACTACCAGAGGTCAAGAAGACGTTCTCCTGAGTTTTCTTTTAAAAACTGTATTTTTTACATTTGGATCTATGAATCATCTGGAATTAACTATTGTGTAAGGTATGCTGGCTCCTTAAGTAAAATATAAGGTGGAGTCATTCTTAAACACTTATTAGGGAAGAAAAGTCTCTGCTGCTCTTTTAGGCCCTTTATGCAAACTCTTAGCTTTTGGTACCTCTCTCCAGGTCTTCTAATGAATGACTGCACTGTGGTCTTCTTTTCCTTTCATTTTTTAAGTTTATTTTTTACTTTTTATTTTTACAAGAGGTAAATAAACTGACACCAAGCATTCTTTTCCTTTCTGATTTTACCCTGTTAGCTAGAGCCATGGAATAAAAATTACACTGTTGGGCTTCCCTGGCAGCGCAGTGGTTGAGAGTCCACCTGCCGATGCAGGGGACACGGGTTCGTGACCCGGTCTGGGAGGATCCCACATGCCGTGGAGCGGCTGGGCCCGTGGGCCATGGCCACTGAGCCTGTGCCTCCGGAGCCTGTGCTCCGCAACGGGAGAGGCCACAACAGTGAGAGGCCCACGTACCACAAAAAAAAAAAAAAAAAAAAAAAAAAAATTATGCTGTTGATCTTGAGGAAGTCTCCATCCCCTTCACACAATCTAATGAAGTGTATTTGTACCAGACTTGATTAACTGACAAAATGCTAAAAATGTACTTACTCATATTTTAACAGTATTAATGAGAATGTCTATTTGTTACCAATGGTACCAGATAATTTTTCATTTATATTTTGGATATTCACAGTTACATTTTCTGATCCCAACTATTAATTATCTATATAGCTAAACTTCTTGGTCTTTTTGTTGCAGTGAGGAGATAATTAACGTGGAGCACGTTATGCTACATATGATCATTTAAAATATAATTATGGGAGCTAGAAAGTAAAATCTTTTTTTCTTTTAAAAGCCAACATCTGATGGATGGACCTAATATCCAACTGTTAAACATGAAAACATTTTATATACTATAAGTATTAAGCAAATGTTAGATTAACATTACTAATGCCTAAGTTCTTTTGTAGAACTAAGTTGTCTAAGTCAAAAAACCTCTCTTCCCAGCAAAAGGCACTAGGATATCTCTGTTAACATCTCTCAGAAAGAGTCCAAATATAACATGAGTTATTAACTAAGCAATAAGTATTAACAAGCCAGAAAACATGCCTTATCACTCTACTATTTTGAGAAGGTTTAACACTGCATAAAAAGGAAATGAATACTGGCCACACTCATGGTTACTTATTCTTCACTAAATACATCAGACAGAAAATACAATTACTAACAAGCATTTTCTTTTATAAAGACTCAGAAGAGAAGCTAAATAAAAGCTTACTAAATTTTAAACTGATTTTTTAAAATATTTAGTAACTAAAGGAAAATGAATACCTGATCTCCAACTGTCTTCAACTACATGTTGGATAAGACCTCCAAGGAAAGGAACTCGAACCATTTCCAAATGTTCCAAGTTGCGGGCAGAGGCTAAGCCTGTTACTAAAGGGACATATTTCAAGGAGTTTGTGGGTCCTGGAGAAAGACAATTTCAATGGAACAATGTAAATTATAAAGATGATTTTTCAAATCAGCAACTGAAATGAATAACTTATAAATTCTATGTCTGAAAATGACAGCCAAGTGGCTGGCTCTCTGCGATTTATACCTCTCATTGGAAAGAGTATTAGTCTGTTAACCACATACTTATTCAGCATAAGGATTTTTCAGTAACGTTGGAGATTTAGTATTTTTTGTAAATTCCCTGAAGTTTCAATAGTTTTGAGCTCAAAATAAATAAGGGGAAAAGGCAAGTTGAAAATTTGATCCTTCACTCTAACAAACAGCTCAATGACTTAAACATCTCTCTATGTGACCAGTGTTATATTAGGTGTTATGGAAGATTACAAAAGATAGGATCCTATCCATCAAAGAGCTTGCAACTGACGCAAACATAAAACTAACATGAATAATTATAAAAGAGATAAAAAGGCAGAACATATCAGGTACAAAAATAAGATCCGATATACTACATAAAAAAGAAAAAAGAAAGTTTGAAGAACAAAACTTAAAAAATGTATACAAGTGAAGAGGAAGAAGGAAGTGTAAATCGCAGGACAAGGAAACAATAATACGGAAAAACACTCAGGCGAAAGCTGGTATGGCTGTTTGGGAACAGTGAGTAGGCAGGCCTGACAATAAAAGGAGTACCTTAGAAAGGAGTCTGAAATAAGGATATCAAGAGGGGCCCTGGGTATTATGAATTCTGAAGCAGAACAGTTCCCACTTGACACACTAGGGCAACAGAAGTACTGAAGGTTTCAGAACAGAAAAGTAGTATCATAAAAGCAGTGTTTTATGCTTTAAGGTAGATTAGGTCAGACAACTATTTACATGCAGAATGATCAGGAGGCCAGAGACAAAGAAAGTAAAAAAAATTTATTAAAACAATCCTATAAAAAGTGCCTATAAGAAATATGTAGAGACATTTTGACACCTTATTTTTTCTGCTAAGGGTCAAAGAAAAATCATATGTCTACTGTCTTTAAAACAAAAAGTACATTTACCTTCATAAGGTAAGTTACAGACATAAACAGTAATAGCATAATATAATTTCACTTACAAATGTAGCTATGGAGTTTGCTTTAGGACATTTTTAGAATAGTATATGTATAATTCCACAACTATGTACCCTTACCTGCACAGTTCCTCATGACAAAAGTTCGTAAGCTGATGCAAAGAAAATCTTTGAATGGCTGTGGTTTAGTGAGTCTTACCCACTTCATGTAAAGGTGCCTTAGCATTGGGATACAAGGAATTTCAGGAACATTCACCCCTAAAGCATATATACAAAAAAATAAAAAACAAGAAAACCACTAAAAGACTGTATTCTGTGTATAAGTTCAATAGTCTATTTTTCAAGTTAACAATATATCCTTCCTGTATATTTTCATCAGAACAAATTACCTAATTAACACGTAGGAAGATAAGCTTATTTAAAACAGGCTTGTAAAGAACAGTTTAAGAAAACAATAAACAGACTATTATTTCTTTAGAAAAGGCATATGGGAAGATGGGATTTAAAAAGTACTTCTACATTTTATACACACAAGTTTTTCTTGCAACTCTAACTCTTCCAGAGTTACTAGGAATCATACCTGCAGAGGACCATTTCTGGAAGAAAGGGGTTGTAGAGTGGGAGGATAAGTCAGGAGATATGGAAGGAGACAGAGCATGGGTAACTTGAAAATTTTTATGGTACGAAGCAGTTTGAGGAACCTGTCCAAGAGTCTAAACACTGTAGACTAGGGAACAGCCAAGAAGTGACACAATTCTCGGAGAGAAATACAAGGATCCAGGGTGATGGCATTTAAAAAGCAGTAGCTGGCAAAACCAGTTTAATATAACTTTTAACCTTGAGTCAGTAGAAGCCCTGCTAGCAATAGCAACTAGAGAAAGCAAAATTGGGAGTACTTAAATTGTTGGTTCTTTGAAAGCTAAATTCTGCAGAATGCTCCTACTGTAAGGATTACTCCTTAACCTGGTCCACGCAAAAAAACATAGTTGGCTTTAGTACTGAACTATGCATAAACACTGTACTAACTGAGGATTAGTCCAAAGGAAGAAAAGCAGAAGAAGTGACGTACAGATTAGGACTCAAGATGCAAAACTCACAAAGGTACATTTAGCATCTACCATGATGGTGGTCGCTCCGACTAGGGAACCCAAGGGTAGCAAGGGTGAGACAGATCCAGACAAGACAGTTATATTCTATGCCCAATCCACATTTTACCCCAAATCCATTCTATAAACAAAAAAGAAACAAAAAACAAAAACACAAAAACCCCAACAACTTTCAAAACTACCCAAACTGCCTATCAAAACGGGATCAGATTGGTTGTGAAATAGTAGTTCTCTCACCTACCTGTCTGCCGCCAACCCCCCACTCCCTGGGGCCCTTTAATGGGAAATCTAAAATTGTATACAAGTCTCACAAGCATTTCTTTTACCATCATCAATCAGCAAAGCCGTTTCTAAAATCCTCATTGTTTCCTTTCAGTGAATATTCAGTTGTATGGCATTTCAAGGAGTCACAAGCAACCCAAGAAACATGTACTTACCAACTAAATGTAAAGTTTGGATTTTGGCTCCTACAGGAATTTTCAGTTTATTTTCAGGAGGAATTGGAAATGCTCCATTACGATTACGAAACTTCCCCAAAATATGAACATGTGGCATGTATGTCCAAATAGATTCTACCAATTCCAAATGAGAAGTTTCCACACCCTACAGAATAATGCCAAAGCAAACACAAGAAAGGCTTTTAATTTAGCATCTAAAGCTTCTATTTCTGTATCATAAGATGCTAAGCATGCAGTGGAACTTAAAAGTTCGTTGTGGATGAAATTTTCATGTGACTGAACATGTTCTATCATTCTTTTAATTTAATATTTCATCAATTAGTTGATGTCAAATGTTCAACCAGGTGCACTCACCACTAAGTTTGGGCATGCCTGCAAAGCTTCCAGAACTCCTGGAATGCTAAAAGCCTCATGGCCCCGTACCCTTCGCCTCTCAAGGTATCTAGGGTGAAGGCCATATAGCTGTTCAACATCTGGCATCTTCTTCAATAGTGTCAGAAAACTGGAATCTGTGAAGCCTAAGAAGTTCACAAGTATTTAGAGCCAAGTTCATCTTTCTGTTGGTCAAAATTTATAGGCACTTGTAATTTTTATCAAAAGTTAAAACAACAACAAAAAAGATTTCCTTTTTAAATTTTCATAAGGCTAACACTACAGCTGAACAAATGGTTAAACAGAAAATATTTCCCTTAGTAACAGAGGAAATGTGTCAGGAACACCACTTATTCTGAGTTGATACTTTACAGCTGAAACTTTTAATTTACTATTTTCTTTTTTGTTGTTGCTCCTGCTTTTAAGGCACATAAATCTTCAACTAAGAACAACACACTTTTAAACCAGATGACTTGGACCTACTTGACTGATGTGAGAGGACGGACAACCTTTCTGGCCACCACCTTCCTCCCCCAAAGGTACTCTCTGGTCCATAAAACCTCTAGGCTCTATAGAGGTCACAACTAAAAAAATAAGTAAGATAGGATCCCCATCTTCAGGAAGCTCACAGTTCTAACCCAAATCCCATCTCAAACTGCGTTCTCTTAGTTACCCATTTCCCAATAATTACTTTATCCTGTGTTTAACTATCATTCCCAGGACATTTTAGACAACTCATTCTTTTGAAAAAGACGGATGCAAGTTAGCTAAGAGAGCATAAGCAATCCAAACTACAAGGATGCTGAACTGACAGAAAACTATTTATCTGAGAGGCCAGCTGTGCTCCACAGTGGGAAACAACCAGATGGGAGGAGAAAGATACAGGTTACTTCCACAGTACAAGTTGCTGGTGCGGTAAGTAAGGAGATAAGTCTCATACTGATGATACTTCATTATCTTACTTTTTGTTTTTAATAGAGGCCACCAGAAAGCTAACTGTCTACTCACTAATGATAAATAAAAATATTAATTTTCAAGAATAAAAATGAAGTCCCAAACCATTAAGTGTTACTACAGTTTTCAAAAGTTGTTCTGCTTGTACAGGGCTAGTCTAGATGCTATGTTAGCTTCAGATTCACAAAAAAATGAAGAGTAAGAAGGGACCTCAAGAGATTACCTGGTCTCTCTAATTATAATAACAGTTCTTATTATTGTCTTATACAGTAACTCTACTAAACGATTCAATGTGTTAATCATTTTACATATCTACTCTCACAACCCAATGAAAAGGTTTATCACCCTATTTAAAAATGTAAAAAATGAATGTGACCTTTGCCAATGTCCATCCTCTCTTGTTGTACATTACACGTTGCCTCTCTCCACCTTCTTTACAGAGATGGTGTGAGAGTCCAAGGAGATCATATATGTAAACCGAAAAGTGCTATATAAAAACCTTATTTAGCATTATTATATAGAGAATCAGGGTATAAACTCCAGAGACGAGACCAAGGTGGCATTAGCAAAGCAGGGTTAGTAAGACCTTATTCTAGGCCATAGAGACTTTGCTTTGACTCTCTTTTATATTTGTTGCAGTGATGGGAAGTCTTGGGCTCACAGGTATTTATCACAGTCTAAAAGAAGCCAGCAATGTGCAGACAAATTCTTCTCTAATTTGATACGGGGCAGAGATTTTAATTGTAAGATTGCACCACATGGGAGCTCTGCTATCCTATCTCTTTATGTAGTGCATTAACCCCATGTCCATATTTCCTACTGGCCTAACCTCCGTTAAAGAAAATCTAATAAAAGAAATGACAGTCCTTTCCACATTGCCCTGATTTTTTCTTTCCTGCTGTCTCTGCAATATGATGAATGCTTTTCCCTTACGATAGTTTCTTTAAAGTATTTGAAGACAGATGTGCTTTGCTTCCCATCAAGCTGTGTTCTAGCCTCAAGTCTCTGCAATGTTCTGCACAAAAAGATATAGTGATAACTCCGGCCAACTGATAAGAGTTATCAGTTGACTGATGACCCTCTTGAAAGCTTATGCAGCACCCCAAACTGTACAATATCTCAGTATTTCAGAGGCAGTCTGTTCTGTTCCACACAATAGAACAGAAGAAGACAATTATCTCCTCAGCCCTTCACTTCTATTAAGGACCCCTCCCCTTTGCCCAGCACCACAGCTTAATCACATTTTCAAAATATCAGGATCTGAATATTGTTGATGAAAGGTAGTTTAAAAAGATATTCAAAATTGCTAAACAACATTAACTAAAGCAGAATAATTAACAGATTGGTGTTAACTGAAAAGAAGCCTGATTAGCCCTTAATATTATTTCTCCCCTTTGAGGTGTGCTCTGCTTAACTAAAGTTATGAACTGTCTTTTCTGGTGGTCTCCTTACCTGAGGTCCATTTGTTGTGGTTAGGGTACTAACTTTGAGTTCTTCACACGCAAGGCCAATGCATTATTTGAGAAATCTCCAAGACCTAGCACAGGCCTTTTAAAAGTGCTAAAGAAATGAAAGTTCCAGAAGTGCAATTTCTGTGACCTACAACTAGAGCAGCTTTACAAAAATTGATAAATATCTGTTTAACCAGAGGGTGCATGAAAATCTGCATCATGGAAGAAAGGACACTTTGTCAAATGTGATAGACATATACTTAGCTAATCAAAGTCTCAATATGTATTTTCCAATCATATATTTGTGGAATAGAATGATGTAGTTTCTTAAGGAGTAGGAAATGAAAACAGACCACTAAAACAGTAAAGCCTCAGGCAAAACTCATTTCATCAACCTAAACTAACCTAAAAAATTTAGATAAAATCCTGCCTCCCTACCTACAAGGTGCCTAGATTGCCTATCCCAAAGTAACAAGTAGCTTTTCATGGGAACGTTATTAGTAGTTTCCAGTGGGGCTCCACTGTACATTACAGGCTAAATTTACTTACCACTCGGCATGTATTCCCACCATCGCCCTGCACAAAGATCCACTACCCTCACAACTCTCAGATATAGGGTGACTGCTTCCTTTAGCTTCCGGGAAAGACATTCCATACACATGATATCCTGCAGAGGGAGGTACCTTTGTAAGAGAAAGAAACTCATATTTATCAAGTGGGTAAGTACTTCATCTCACTGACAGGTTACTTTTTCCTTCCTCCATTCTCCTGCCCCTCAAATAAAATAAGACTGTAGTAATATTCACCGAGTTTTAAGATTAACATGCATACATACCTTTTTACTAAAAAAAAAAAAAAATCAGCAAATACTCAAGCATCCAAATAAAGTGTGGAGCTCCCTCCACAGAGCATGTGATAAATCCTGCCTTTTTCCTTTTGATTTTAAGGACAAAGAAAATCTCAAAAAAAAAAAAAAAAAAAAGGAAGGATAAAAAAATCTCAGTACATTTCAAGGTATAGTGATAAGGGAATGTACAAAAGATCAGAGAACTGATCAATTTGAACAAATATGTATACTAAGTTTATAGTGTACATTTTCCCCTAGATCTTTTACCTTTTAATCACATACTCTAATAAAAGTATTGCATAAGCATTAAGTGAAAAACACTCATCTGAATTACAATTTCCTTTTTTCCGACCTCCCCTGTTATCTCTTCCTTCATGAAGCTTTTCAACTAACCTCTACTTTTGTTGTTTCCAGTAATACCAATATATATCTCTCTCTCTCAACAGACCTAGGTTAATTAAAAAAAAAAAAAAGGCAAAAGCTACCCTTTATTGAGCTGGTATTGTGTCACAGACACTGTACTACAGTCACTGTTTCACAACTTTTACAAGCTAGGTTCTTTTCCTGTTTGCAACACAGCCCTCCCCCAATCCTTTTTCTTCCCTTCTCTGTTCTGCTGTGTTCCCCACCCCTCTGACTATGAGGTGACTTTGGCCAACGGAAGGCAGGGCAAAGGCTTTCTGCTATTGCTAGTCCCCTAGCTGAATGAATCTTCAGCATCTCTTCCTGTTCCCTTAACCCTACCTACACCTCTCTGAATGATCCCTTCATTAAGTTATCTTCAAATTCCAGCCGAGGGTATCTTGTTTCCTGATACAACTCTCATTGATATAGTAGGTGCTATTGTTACTCCACTTTACAAGTGGTGAAATTGGCTCAGAAAAGTTAACCAGAAAAAAGTCAACAGCTAAATAATTTGAGAGAGGAAGAGCAAGGATGTCAACAGTTGGGTCTATTTCCTAAAAATTAAGCTAATTCTAAAGGAAAGTCCAGGTATACCTGCTGAATATTTCTCTGCTCTATTTTTTTTCTACCTCTGGCCCCTCTGCATTCTCTTTTATAACTATTTAAATAAAGAGAATAAAATAAAGTCAAATTCTCTACCAAAAAAGCATTATTGCCAACTTAATTTACAGTTTCCATAACTTAGATATGAGGATACTTTTCAGAAACTATATAACTATACACTTTATAAACAATGAAAAACTGAATTTGTTTTCTAAATCAAGTTTTGCCACTAAAACTTTTTTCCACAAATCACTGATTTTTATCCAAAGTATTTGCCTGAGTTAATATTACACTCCCTTGAAATACAAACATCAGTAATCTTATGGAGATTATCTTATATTTGCCCTCAGAAAAAGAATGTATTTTTACTCCACAGATACATAGTCAAAAAGCTGGAGTTCAAAAGGCAGATCAAACATATTTTCGAAAAGATGTGTTTAACATGGCAGGTACAGCAAAGATTAAGTTTCTTTTAAGGAAGCCATGGTTTTTCTTGTTTCATGAAAACATGCTAAATGGTTATTACAGGACTACAAAATGAGTCCTCAGATAAAAACTTTAGAAGCCTAAAAATAAATGTTTATTTTTAGAATACCATATTCAAGTACTCAGCTTAGTTCACAGTTCTCCTTACATTCTGCCAATTTGCTGCATGTTTTTTTCATTATAACCAGGGTAACGTCCTTCTATTTGATTCCACTCCTTCTACTGTTATATTCTGTTTGAACCGCAAAATCAAATCCACTCTCAATTTAAAATATGATCAAATTTGTTCATAATATGCCCTACCATTAGTCAACAAACATCTAACACACATCCCTAGAAACAATTTTACCTATGCTTTCCTCTAGTATTTTAATAGCTTCATTGTTTAATTCACTGATACATTTAGAATATAGTTGTCAGATATGAGAGAGAGAACATGCTTTTATTATTTTCTTCAAATGTTTTTCGGTTGTGACATCATCACTGAATAATCCACTCAGCTTTTCCTCACTGATGTGAATACCAAGTTTATCATAAACTAGATCCCCACGTATATTTGAATCTACATATGGAGCCTATATATGGAGTTTGTTTTACCCAACTGTCTGGCTATCTTCTCCCGTACCAAATCTTTAATAATTGTGTATTTTAGAATACATTTGAACATCTAGTAGGGTTAGACTCTTTTTCTGAAAAATTTTGGCTACAGAATTTTTCCTGCCAGATGAACTTTAGTATTATCCTGTTATGTTAAAAAAAGAAGTCTATTAGTTTAATTGGGCCTTCTATTCCCAGATAGAACTGAACAAAAAACTGTGTCACATAATAACAAACTGCAGAAGATAAAGACTAATACAAATTTATACTGGAAAAGAAAAATAAAGTGCCCATAGTTCCCTAAAATAACTCTGCTATCACGATTTTAAAACTTCTTAATCTGCAAATATTCAGTAATTTTTTAAAAATTCAAAACTTTTCTAGGAACTTCAAATATGGAAATCTCCCCTAGGTAAATAATCTAAAATAATGGAAAATTCAGATGCTTAGATAAATTAGTTGCATTATATAAGAGAAAAATTAGAAACAACAGAGACAAAAGAATACAAGAAAAGGTAATTATCATTCATAGTCAGTGGAATAGAAAGCAGTGACTAAAATGATAATTATGAAGACCATGCAGCAATATGAAAAAAGGCAAACACAATATAACCATTAACACTTACCAAGTGTTTATGCCATGCAGTGTATTGAGTGCTTTAAAAGCATTATCTCATTGAATCCTTATAATAACATCTTTATATCTATCACTGGTCCAGAGATAGTAAATGAGAGACTCAGGATCAAACTCTGGTCTCTCATTCCAGAGACAAAGTATATTAGGATGCGTTTATTTGAGTGGATAATGAAAGAAGAGAGCAGGAGAAACTATAATGAAAGGGTTTCATTGGTTGTTTTTATATATATATATATATATATATATATATATATATATATATATATATAGTTTTAAAAAAGGATTTTGAAAAAAATTTACCTCAAAACAACTTTAATGTGTGCACTGCATATACCAATGATGGGTATTATTTCACAAAACTTTTTTCATTTCCTTTCGTTTATGTGCACACAGAGCAAAAGTGTTTCTCACTGTGGACTGTAATCCAAAAGTCAGAAACACTGCCTTATATCATACACACAAGGTACTGTAATAATAAAAGTCAACAAATCTATCAGTCAGTAAGAATTCCAAGAAGCCTGGAATGTTAACACAGTCTAGATAATGGCTGCCCAATAAAACTTTCTCCAATAAAGGAAATATTCTCTATCTTCACTGTCTGTACTGTCCTATACTGTAGCCACTAGCCATACTGGATCTTTAATTTAATTTAATTTAAATGCCACATGTGGCTAGTGACTACCACATTGGACAGCATAGCTCTAGCATTTGCTCCTACATACTATACATTCCATGTAGGTTAAAATCAACCAAACAAAATCTTACCTAAAAATATGGCAAAGCACTTCATGTGAAAGTTGATTCATATAGTCCTTTGTTTCATCTGATATTGTCTCTTCAGGAATATCATTGTTCATGAGACACGTTTTAACACTTTTCTTTCGTGGGCCCATTGCTGCGTTATCTCCAGTATCAAAGAGCAAATCTCTCCTTTTGGTTACTTGAGTTCAAAGACCTGAAAGCAAGCAGTGATTAGAATAGACTAGAACACACGAAACCCAGATGCAGAAATTATCTTGGTAAAACAATGTTTATTTTAGAATACAGACACACAAAGGTAGTGCTATTACAATGGTACAGACTACATTCAAATTAATAAAAATACTACACGAAAAGGCACAGAACATCTTTTTTCTGAACAGCAGTAGAGATAAAAATGCATTACTTAGAATGAGCAAAAATCCAAGGAATCAGGAGTCCTGGATTCTATTCGTACTCTGTTGCTTCCTAGCTAATTCACTCAATTTCTCCAAGCATCAAATTCCTCATATGTAAGATAAGATTAAACTAGACAAACAAAACCCTTTCCAACTCCAGGCGCTTGTGATTCTAGGACTGCCCCAACACAGCAGAAAGGAGAAGACTCTTGGATTCTAGTCCTGGATCTGCCACAAACTACTTCTATGAACTTGAATCACCTTTTAAATTCTTCCTTCTCCCACCTATAAAGTGAGGGGATCAGATTTCACTGGTGGGTCACATATCCCTTTACGAATTTGATAAAAAAAAAAAAAACTATTAACCTTCTCCACAAAAAGCAATAACCAAAAAAACTACTTAATTTTACATGCAATTTCAGAGGAAGAATCAAACAACCCTTCTCCCTCACCCTCTCCCATAAGTATTAAGGAGCAGAGGTTAATTCACTTATGTATCAGATGTATGTTTTGTTTGTTTTTAAAATAAGCTTTAGTGAGGAAGGAAGAAGAGAAAGGAAGAGGAACGGAGTGGGGGAAATAACATAGAAGTCAGATGAGCGAACTTCTGCCCAGAGGTTTGTTTTATTTTGCAGATCAGGTTAAGAGGGAACTATGTGAAAACAGTGTCCTTTAAACAGCATTATCAATTATCTCTGGTAAAATTCGGAAAACTTATCTGGATTCAAAGTGAGAGAACTGTAGAGTTCAGAGCTTAATCATGCTACAGTGATGCAAATAACTGCTGTCGCAAATCTGTCAATCTCTGGATTAAAGTGTTTGCTCCCTTTTATGCACCAATGCTTTTTCTTTATTATAATCTGTTACTATCAAAAGTTTCTAAAGTGGACCCCATGCTTCCATTTTCTTACAGAGTTGCAATAAAAGTGTAATCTTTTCTTGATGACCTGAGGTTATCATTTGAATACACATTATATTCTGCAATATAGTCTCAAGGACTCCTGAACTATATGGAGTTTCTGAGGTTCCTTTGCTTCAGCAGCATATGGGAGCAAACTACAAGGCTAAGTGAATTCTTTTATTTCTTGTGTGTGTGTGTGTGTGTGTGTGTGTGTTTTCTGGTCTCTTCTCCCCTCACTGAAAGGTTATGCACTGTGACTTCTGACAGGTGTCAGCATGCTTGCTTCTCCCTGCACTCCACCCAAACACACACACACCTCTAATTTGCTGCTTCTAATCAGCTATGGCCTGGGAAACCAAAGAAATAAGTTTTTAGAATTGTGTATGGATTAATATCAACAGGCAGTTAGTAGTATGGACTTAAGGAATTCTGCAAAGAGTAGGTACATGAGCTACATGTACATGAGTTCACTGAATTTGTTTTTAAAGAAATTTAATACACATGATCAAACAGAAACCAAATCAGCCTACAAGAAATCCTAGTTTGCAGAGGATAAAATCTTTCCAACCTGACCAAGCCACCTTTCCAATCTCATCTTTCACTTCTTATCACTTGCTCACTCCAGCCACACCAGTATCCCAGTTCATCCATTTGTTTAACATTCATCTTTTATTCCTAGTAAGCTATTAAATCTAATGTCCTTCCCTTCCTTCTTTTTTTTGGCCTGGAAAACCACTATTCTGCCTTCAAAATCTAGTTAAACGTTAAGTCCTCTGAAAAAACGTCTCCTACTAAACTCCTCTTCTGAGCTCCCTGTGAGACTTAACTAACATTAGCTTCTCCCATAGCAACTTGGATAGTATTATATTGATCATGTCTCTGCCAGGAAAAGGAAGAGAATCTCAATCTCCTGCCACTGGGTGATAACAAATCACACGTCTGATGTGTGAATATCCATCAGTCTTTCCATTATTCCATATGTGCCCAGTAGCTGCAAGGCTGCTAAGAACCATTTCACGCTCCTATTTTTGCCACCACAGCACTCAGTGATCTCAGAAACAAGCCTGTAACCCTGGCAAAAATGCAATCATACTTTACTCCAATAGGAACACATAACAATTAGCTACACTGAGGCATTCAAATACGCTGACAAGGCTATAAACCAGTACAGACCAATCCAACCATGGATTAATTCTCCAGCTATGTTATTTAGCACATGCTTCACCTTTTACACCCTCACCTTTGACAACTCTAACCGTTCATGGATACCACGTTCTTGATTTCATCCTCTAAGTGAAAATCCTTCTTGGCCCTTCCCCCTTCTTTTCCTTCAGCAAATCCACACCACTTAATAATTTCCACCCTCATCTTATGACTCCACCTTTTATTGCTCCTTATTTTGCAATACTGTGGTTTTGTGTGAATCAGATTTAGTAGCTCCAGTGCACAACATACACTTGAAATTTTAAACCAATAGACTGCACCTTAAATATCACTGAGTTTATATAAAGTTCCCTTGTTTAGAACTTACAAAAATATTTACTCACAGATATGACATTATACAACATTATAGAGAGGTTAGGTTAAGTCTCCAGCAAGCCCACAAAGATCCATTTAACCTACTATGCATTAACACTACTACCAAAGGGCCTAAATTAAGAGGACTACAACAAAAATTTAGGTGAAATTGTAACATAGTTCCCATATCACATCTAGAACTGAAAACTTGATCACAGAGCTATTTATTTGGCAGCAGGTGGAGTAGTGACTCCCCTGCTACAAGGCTTCGGTGGGAAAGGGACTTGTGGAGATGAACGTTGGGGTAAAGGATAAGACCGCCATCTTCCATCTAGGGGCTTTAACAGTTCAGGACCCATAGCTGGAGGAAATTCCTCAGTCCTCTCCAGTCCAAGTAGGTGCCCCTGGCAATATTAAGGAGATAAAAGGCTCATTCAAGGACTCAATTATTTGCCCTCACCACCATTCAAACTCTACTTAAAAAAACAAACAACAACAAAAAAACCCCACACAACTGTTTCAACTAAAGCTGGCTTCATCATCACTTAAGTGAAATACATGACTGGACTAGGCTGAGAGCATTTCATCCCAGGCACTGAGTACAGAGGCCTGGTATCCCTGTTTGAAAAGAAAACACCATGAAAGACGGAGACCTAGTGATGACAGAGTCTCTCTTATACGTGCATGTTCTCTCCCAATTGCTTGTCTTTTAGTGGGATGAGGGATAAAAGCAGGTGAGAATAGAAAACTGCCATGACTGGTCTTCTGTGTCTTGGTTTCTTCCTACCCCTATCTCCAAAATATCACCACTCACCACTTGAGAAACTCAATAAGGTAGAGAAGGTCCAAAGCAGCAGCAAGTAGAGGAAAAGAGGGAATTCCAGTTATCAACAGTAGATAAAGATGACACATAGGAACGGGCCTAGCAGAGGAGTTATGGAGGGTAAGGGAGAGGTGAGTATAAATAACAAGTGGGTATAAATATGCAGAGACTACATTTTGCAGCACTAGGTGTCATTTTTTAGGGTCAGCAAGTTCTGGAGGCTGAGATTCTAAACCTCAAAGAAATATCATTTTGAATCCCAGAAAGTTAAAAGGTGAAGAGTCCTTCACAGACTTAAAGGGTCACACAGTTCTTAATTTTTTGTGGGTCACAAACCCATCTGAGACTATATGAAAGCTGTACATCCCCCCAAGACAAAAACAAAACACACCCAGACTCATATATAATTTCAGGGGCTTCACAGAGACATGGAAGCTCATCCAGAGGACCCTATCCAAGGCTGGTCCCTCAATTTTTAGATGGACAAACAGAACCACAGGGTATAAGTCACTTGCCAAGGGCTTATATTAAGTGTCAGAGTTCAGGCTGGGATTCAGATTTCTCAGCCTACACTATACAACCTGTCATCAAGTCAATCCTTTGCAGCTCGGCTGGCTGCCTACATTCCAGAGCTATGCCCCAGTGCTTGGAGATGCACTTCTCGATGCTCTGATAGAACTGCTGCTGACCACACCCTCCTTCACAAATTAGAGCTTGTGGTCCATCTAATTTGGCTCACACACAGTAGCCTACAGCAGCCCTGGGTCTCCTACAGTCATCCTGTGGCTGGCTGTTTAGCAGACCTTAGCCACAGGAAGCATCACTTTTGTCCTAGTGGCCCAAGTATGTTCTAAGTAGTAAGCCTGAATTGTTTCTGAGCATTCTTTAAACTTGAGAAACCCAACAAGGTAAGGAAGGTCCTTCTCATTAACACATAGGTGTGCTCCTCTCCTTGCAACCTGCCGGTTCAAATCTCCTCCTATCCCAAACTAGACTACACTATCCTCTACTAAGTTAATTCATTCTGGTTGCTCCCAGATTTATCCCTATCTTTTAAACCTTAACCCTCCAGGCTACTTCAACCTCTTGTTGAGGAGCACCAACATTTCCTTGCTTGCAAAAATCATTTTCCTTTTTATTCTCTACTTTCATTATAGAGGTTTTAACATGTATTGTACACAATTCTGACAATCGTTGATACCTATAAAAGTCCTATATAAACCTACTCTTTTAGTCCCTACGCACAACTTAGAAATCTTCTTACACCTGTTCCATCTTGTCAACATCCTCTTTCATCCCTGTCTTATTCTTCTAATTACTCTCTTACTCAGATCACACTGGACCCTCCAAGGTACGTGTTTGTCTCTTACTAACATACTTTATAGGGCAGCGATAAACCGACTTACCTTACAACTAATGAGAAAACTTAGGGACCTCTTCTTTTATGAAACTTTCACAATGCTGAATCAATTTCCCCATTCTGTATCTAATTAATAGCAATTTTTTAAAAAGGAGTTTCTCCAGAGAATTGTTATTTTCTATCTATTCATCAGTCCATCCAACCAACCACTCACTCGACTACTTTTTTATTGCCTATTAGGTGCTAGGTGGTGACAAAGTCTTTCCTCCCATGAAGCTTACAGTCTCACAGTAGAGACAGATTCTACCAACAGTTTCTGACAACTCAGCCACTTCAATTACTATAACTTAAATTCCCCTTCATTAACCTCACCAAAAATATCTCTCTCCCATTTAAAACTTCCCAATGTCTTCAATCATCCTATCTGGTCAAGGGCTCCCCTGCCCTTCAGGTTTCTAACACCCTTCTTCAGTTTCTATTGGCTTCAGCTTGCTCATATCAATGTAATATTGCATGTCAATTTGACACCATTCCTCATCATAGATCTTCTATGTCTACTTCCTAGAACAGTCTCTCTTGCCTAAAGAAATGCCGCACCACATCCACCAAGCTGGTCAGATAAAAAACAAATAAGAAAACAGAATTATAGTACTGAAAATGTCCAGGAGTCATCCAGTCCAATCTTTCATTTTCCAAGATAAGGAAAGTAAGAACCAGAGAGGTAAGCTGCCTTGCCCAAAGTCACAAACCCAGAAAGTATCAATACCAGTGCTGAAACAAGGATCCATGTCTTTAACTCTAGTTCAAGTTCAATTTTATTTCACTATGTCACTTTTCCTTACTGTAATCTAGCTTTTCCTTCTTCTCCCATTGTGTATCTTTTTTTAACTAAAGTGTGTACTTCCAGGCACACAGTCATTTAAACAAACACACAAGTCTATATTCTTTACCCAAAGAGGACATAAGAATCACAGCATCACAAATTTTAAAGAGAAAGAACCTTAGTGATAACCTAGACCAGTAATTGTCAAAAAAAGTTAAAAATTACAAGCACAGATTTTTCAATCTATATGGCTACATAATATGTACTCTCCACACCTCACCTCTTCCCTCCCCCAGAAAATCATGGCTTTATGGAGCCATTATTTTATTCTTCATTCGTGCAGACTATGGGAAAGGGGATTAAGAACCTGTGACCTAATCTAACTTATTCGTTTGTCAGATGAGAAATCTCCAGTCCAGAAATAGGAAGGTAATCCAGCAATTTAATAGCAGTTTTAAGATAAAAAACAAAGGTTTCCTATGTTTCACATTTGCGTGTTTTACACTGCTGGTATAGGTTTCTAAAACAAAGTCTTCAGGACAGAGCTTTCCACTACACAGGAAACACAGGAACCTTACGAAGTGCCAGTTGCCCTTGGCCGATTTGGCGTCTGGAAAGAAACATGGTAGACACCTCTGATAAGTCATCCTGGCTACACAAAATGCAGGGAAGAGATGCTTTTCTGGCCTGTCTCTAAGGTAAGATTCCTTGAAAGGGAGTTGAGAACCTGATTTTAGAGCTAGGAGGGGGATCAGAAGCATCCAACACCTTCGTTTTACAGATACGTAAACCGTGGCACAGAGAGGGTAACGGACCTGGGCAAGGTCAGAGAGTGAGTCGGTGGACGAGGTAAGTCTAGAACTCCGGGCTCCCGATCCCTTAGCTGGCCGCCTCTCAAAGATGTATTCACTGCGTCCTGCTCAGAACATCTCCTCAGTAAGCTGACTACAGTCCTTAACACACGGGCTTAAACACTGACTTAACGTTAAAATCGTGGAACTTCTGACGCCCAGAGTGGGATGGGGTCCCAGAAGTTGGCCAGGCCAAAAGTCCCCATTTTGTTGAGAAAATCAAGACTCAGGGAGGGTTCTGTATCCTGGGATCTTGGACCAGATTCAGGCAAGGTGGCAAACCCTGTCACCAGGGCCTAGAAGGCCAAGAACCACAAACCCAATCCCGGCTCTTCGGGGAGCTCTAGGCCCGAAAGGGGCCGAAGACATAGAGCCCGAGCGGTCGGGGGCCGCAGAGCCCCATCCAGCCGCCTCCACCCGCCGCACGCACCCCGGGCTCTGCAGTCCGCCGCCCGCCCCCGGCCCACCCGGCCGCCGCCTCACCTACGCCAGCCCTCCGTTTGTTGTAGTGGTGGAGGGAGGGAGAAACGCAACATACACTTCCCGCGGCCCCCACCGCCGGGGCGCTTCCGCTTCCGCCGCCCCTCGGGCACTTCCGGAGTGTTGGTATCCCGGGCTGGGCCCGCTCCCCATGCTCATGCTGGGTGTGGGGCGCGGGTGTCCAGGCCCGGCAGCCATGTTAAGCGTGGCGTTTCGGAGCGCGCTGGGGGCGCGTCCTTCATTCACGTGACAGCGGCGCCACGCCCAAAGCGTCTAGCGTCGGACGCCGGATAAATGCTCGTGGTTCTGCGGTTTGTTTTTTGTTGGCTTTGGGTGAGCTTTCGGTTTTCGCGTTTCTCTTTTGTAAAGTAGCGAGCTAGGTTCCAGTAGCGATATTTCCAGAATTCGTTCACCTGAAAACAGAAAATCTTTTTTTTGGGGGGGGGGGGCAGTTAAAGATGTCAATGTTAAATAAGCCCTTCCCTACTTTTGTGGCATTGTCCCTACACGTAATTTACAATATTTTATAGTTTCTAAAGGGTTTTCACGTCATTGTCTCATTGAAAACTCCCTGACACCGTGACGTATGGGCAGGAGTCAGTTTAACCCGTTTTTTGTTTTTTCCTTATAAAACTTATCTTCAGAGAGGATATGGACTGAAAAAAAATGCACAACCTGGAAGTTGAGAATTATGTTTTATTCAGCGCACTTGCTGAGGACTTGAGCCCGGGAGACAGCCTCTCAGATATCTCCGACGGACTGTTCTGAAGAGGTAAGGGAGGAACCAAGATATGTAGGAGATTTTGCAAAAGAAAACAAAACGCAAAACAAAAACAGGTAGTTGAACATGAAAATATTACTGCTGATTAAAGAAAAAACAGACATGTCAAATTAGTGACTTTAGCTCTTTTTTATGTATGAGAAGATGTGAGAATCTGGGCTTATTGAAATCATTCCTTTGATATGTACCGTAAGCGTCTAGGGTCTGTAATCCTGTTTTTCTCCATCCTGACTCCCCGTAGGGTGCACCTTCAGGGACAGCTGCAGTGATTGATGGCTTGACGGCCACACCATTCTTTGCTAACTGAAATGGCAGGCAGCATTCGATGTCTACATAGGTAATTTCTCAGTGTCACACAGCTAGACAGAAACCCAGATTTTTACCCTCCAAATCCCGAGTTCTTGCCCCTAAGTGCAGGTAACCCTTGAATACCTCTGGGATTAGGGGCCAAAAATTCATTTATAACTTTACAGTAGGTCCTCCGTATTGCAGTCCACATCTGCAGGTTCAAGCAACCATAGAGTACTCGCTCTGTGACCTTGAGATGTCAGCTCTAAGCCTTGGGTTTGTTAGGTAAAAATGGACATCATTGTGGTACCTGCATAGCAAACCACTGCAGAATTTAGTGGCTAACACATAATTTGTTAGGATTCTGTGAGTTGACTGGGCTCAGCTGGGCAGTTCTAGATTGGGGTTTCATGCATTTGAAGTTCGATGTCAGCTGAGACTTTAGTTAACTTTGGGCTCCAATGGAGATTATATTGTAGGCACTTTAAGGTGTAAACCCTCTAGGGGCTCATCTAGAGCTATCCACCAGAGTGCCTACACATGGTCTTCTCCCTCTGGTTTGGATCTCTCAGGGCAAATCGCTGGGTTCTGATAGGGAACACTCGGAAATAGAGCAGAAAGTGAGCTGTTCCAAGCCATACAGCAGGAAGCTCAAGGACAGGACTTCATATGATCTAGCCTTGGGAGTAGAAGTTACTTCTGTCACATTTTGTTAATCAAGGAATCTCCCCAGATTCAAGGGGAGATAGGGAAGATTCCTCCTCTTAATTGAACGAGTAGCAAAGAATTTATGGCCATCTTTAATTTACCACGCTTTACCACGCTTTAATTTACCTCATTTGTTTGTTTTTAACTGTTTGTTCTTGGAGGGATGTATGTAGATTTTATTAGCACATGCATCAAAAAGGAAGGCTGGTAACCCCACCAGTACAGTCTTGAGTCTGTACATGAATGATTCTTCACATGATTTCTTTTTAATTGTGGTAAAATACACATAACACAGTTTACCATTTTAACCAATTTTATGTGCACAGTGGCATTAAGTACCTCATTGGCATTAAGAATATTTACATTGTTGTGCAACTGCCCTGCCATCCACCTCCAGAATTTTTTCATCCCCCCTAATTGAAACTCTATGCCCACTAAGTAACAACCCCCACCTGCCCACCACAGCCCCTGGCAACCACCGTCCTACTCCCTGTACCTCATATAAGTGGACAATATTTGTCCCTGTTTGTTTGGCTTTTTTCACTTAGCATAATGTTTTTAAGGTTCATCCATGCTGTAGCATGTGTCAGGCTTTTCTTTTTAAGGCTGAATAATATTGCATTGTATGCATGTATTATATTTTGTTCTTTCATCCATCAGTGGACATTTGGGTTGCTTCCCAAACGTCTGTTGTGAAGAGACATTTGTGAATAATGCTTCAGGTAATATTAGTGTGCAGATATCTCTTCTAGATCCAGCTTTCCATTCTTTTGGATATATACCCCAAAGTGGGATTGCTAGATCACATGGTAATTTTTAATTTTTCCATAGCAGTTGCACCATTTTACAATCTCACCAACAGTGCAAGGGTTCCAATTTCTCCACCACCTTTCTCTCATTTGTGTTTTGTGAGGTAATATTTGTAATCCACTTAAAGAGTGCCTGACACATAGTAAATATTCCGCAAAGGTTAGCAGTTACTGTTTGATTCTTCAGAAGCCTCTTTTTCTTCCTTCTTCTCAGCAGTGTTTGAAGTTGCAAGGGCTGAATTCTTAGGTTGTGATATTCTTAGCATGAAGTTCACTTTCAAAAGCATCATAAATTTTCCCAAGTTACATAAGGAAATGCTGTGAAAGGATGTTGTACGTAGGTATGTGCGTAGGGAATCGAAGTTTCAAAACCAAACACAAGGTGGTAGATTAGGCATGCACACACACGCACACACACAAAAGGAAAAAAGAAAAGAAAAGGCTGCATAGGAGGCTTTTATAAACATGAGGTCGGAGTGAGCATAAAGGAACAAGGCCCTTGTTTATCATTTTTAATTTGGACCATACTGTTCAAGATCAAGGTTATGTCCCAAGAAAGTGAAAAGATTTAGAATGAAACTTCAGAAACTCAAAAAGCTTTCTTTTAAATAATTAGCCTTGGTACTTCCCTGGAGGTCGAATGGTTAAGACTCTGTGCTTCCACTGCAGGGGGCACGGGTTCCATCCCTGGTCGGAGAACCAAGATCCCGCGTGCTGTGTGGTGCAGCAGAAAAAAATAACAAATAAATAAATAGCCTTACTGTGTTTTCCCTGTCACTGCTTCTAGTGCTGATCTTTTAGCCTGATCTCTAGAGGTGTGAGAGTAAATAAGTTATTTTTTTAGAAAAAATGTTGTTTGAAATGCCAAGAGCTATTTACCATCAGCCAACGTTTACTAAGAGACTACATGGGACCTGGGAATATGTTAGACAGGGCTGCAAAGATGACTAGGAAACAGTCTCTGCTCCTAGGTAATCTGGGAGACATCATCTACAAGAACACTTGAGTGAAATTTGGGAAATCCTGGCACAGTGGAATGTCAGGATGCCCAAGCAGCACAGAAGACACTGAGTGAGTCCAGGCTCTATGCAGCTACACTTGAAATAGTAATTACAGACACCCTCTTCAGCTCACTTCTCCTTCCCCCATGAGCTTCTCTGTCACTACTTCTTAGTTGTGTCTCTGTATCATCATCCTGGCTCTAGTGTCTCTCTTGCAAATTCTTATCGTTTTGTTTTGTATTTTTTTAATCACAATGTCTCTCTACCAACCCTTTTAAATACATGATTATATTTAATCCCTATGAACTCTGTAAGTATTGCTTGCCCCATCTTACAGGTAATGTATCTCAGGTTCAGAGAGGTTAAGTATTTTGCTAAAGCTCACACAGCCAGTAAATAAAGATAATCATTGTGAAATTTTCCCTGTCTTACTTCAAAACCCATATTCCTCTTGTGCAATCTTATAATTTTTCCTCCAAATAACAATCTGATTAATCTTCCTAAAGCACACTGGGTAATGTGTCAATGGCTCATTTTTTCTTCAACTTTAAACCTTGAAGTATACATTTGTAACTTGTTAATCAGACTTCCAAGGCCCAGTATTCATTGGTTGCAGCCTACCATTTCAATCTCATTTTGCTTCACAAACGTCACGTCCTATGTGCACACAGGACTCACTGTTTCCCCTTACATACCCTATGACTCTCCTGACCTTGACTAAATGAGCAAGTTGCCCCCCCATAAGTAGAAGGTGAATCAACCTCATCCAGCTGTTACAAGGAAAGAAATGGAAAGTGCTGGTGAACTGGGCCCAGCTAGGTGAGCCCAATACTGAGATGGAAACTGATCTCCCTTAAATTCCAAAAGTAGCAGGTAGAAAGCAATTGTAGTTTTCAAAAGCTGGTTGCATTTTGAGCCTGACATGGTTCATTAATTCATTCAACAAATATTTTGGGGGCGAGGCATTGGACTAGGTGCAAGGGAACAATGATGATAAGTGGATATGTTTCTACCTGCAGTTTGGTAAATGGAGACAATCAAATAAACATCCAGGTGAATCAGTTTCTCAAACATAAACGGGGGGCTGGGCACACAGTTAAGTTTAGTTGAAGAAGGGATTAAGGAAAGGATAAATACACTCAATTTTTGCTTTTAAGCACTTCAATTGTTTAACAAAAAACCTTCACAAGTAAATGTTACAAGTCTATTCAATTAAACATAAATATGGCAAATGACAACTTTTCAAAATGCCAATAACATTTACAGTCTTAATAAAATTTTTATTCTCTTAAAATTCTAAATTTAAATCAATAATTAAAAATTTCAAGTTGGAAACATAAGATTCATCCATCATATTCTTTACTATGCTATATTTTCTTAAAATATAAATATTTTAAATTACAATTATTTGTAGACTGTTTCTTAACCCAAACTACAATATAGATGTGATTTATTCCTCATTTCTATGCTTACGTTTAATCTTTTGGAGGTTATAAGACACTTACTTAAAAAATTCAATTCCCTGTACTGGGGGATTGCAGTTGCATATTGATGGGGGGGTGGCTAAGCCCCATGATTTCCCTTCTTCCCACCCCCAACCCTTTTCCTTTTGGCTCTTGAACTATGAGAACACCTGCCTGGGGGTGGTAGCAGCCATTATATCATCATGTAGATGGAGTCTGTATGGGAGATGATGAAACCAGCATGTAATGAAATTCATAGACTAGCAAAGGGCAGAGGTGGAGAGTAAAACTCCTGGCATTGCTTAAGTCTGGGGATACTGCGGTGCTTGAATTAAGACCCACCCTGGATCCTCCTAATCACATGAACCCACACAATTCTTGTTTGACCTAAGTTTCGGTTAGATTTCATCACTCTTAACCAGAATAGTCCTAATATATTTCCTATGCTACGTTAGCCATTAATCTCCTCTATTATCCCAGACGTTCAGAAAACGTTTGTTACCCCCAAATAGCCTTGAAAGTGCTTGAGGAATGAAGGAAGATGGGGAGAGTCTAACCTGCACCAAAGTGGTGGAGAATGAGGTGTCAGTATTAAAAGGTGAAATGAGGGGCTGCTGGAGAGCTCTGCAAAATTCGGGATACAGAGCAAGAAGGAACCATGAGAACGTAAATGCCCTGCGGTCCTCTGAATTTGGGAGGACACCAGACTGCCCATGGTTTGTGGGCCAGGATGTCAAATGATTTTGTATGGATACGAAAGTGTATTTTCCAGAAGCTTTAGCTCTCTGGGTGACATTTCCTTGCCTTCTGCCAATATAGTAAAGTGATTCAGCTCCTGGGAGTACCATAACTTATTATGATACGAATAGGCTAAACAGTTAAGTGTTGTAGAGGCAGAAAAATAGCAGGGGATTGAGCTCTGGGCAGGCCTGAGGACAGCCTCAGATTCAGAGGAGGGAAAAATGGCATCCAGAAAGGGCAGTGTCAATGCATGTTGTTTTTGCTTGACTTCTTTCATTTCTCCTGGCAGTAGTGCCTCAATATTCCTTTGGGGAACAGTTCTTTATCCTCTTGTAGTCCACGTAGCAGGGCTGTCTCACCCCTGGCTCCTGCAATGCCTTGTAAATCAGTCCATTCCAATTTCAGTAATAGTTAAGCATGCTTGTAGCACTAAAGACTGATTCAGCAGTCTTGTCCCAACTAGTCTAATAAGCATCAAATCTTTTGTTTTGAGAAAGGAAAGTTCTCTTCTACTGAAGTTGTATCTCTAGAACTGCCAGTGTCTACCACTGCAATGGGAACGGGACGGGGTGGTCAAAGCCTGAGAATGAAGACAACCTCGAGGAGAGCATGGATGGATCCAAAACATGGAGAGAGAAAGAGTCTGGCAACATTTTTTGAGACTCCGTATCTAGCCATGCCTGAATTCAGAGATTCCTCTGGACTTTTCAAGTACAGGTGCCATGGAAATCCTCCCTGCCTCCCCCACTTCGCTTCACATCCCCCCACCCTCCTATTTAAAAATTCAGTCACTGAGTTGGATTTTCTTTTGGGTGTTATTCTTCCAAAGAAGTTCAATATGCTACATGTAGTTTCCCCACTAGAGGGTGTAGCTCACTCACTCTACCAGGAGCAAGCCTTCAGAGAGGTAATGCCGGCAGGCAGGCATTTGTTGTTAGACCTGTTGGGACGGTGCAGGGTCCCAGCCACAGAGGTCACATTGCTGATAGGGCCCTTGTCTTAGAAGGCCTGGGAGAGCAGTCATGTTACCAAGTCCAAGCTCATACTGCTCACTGCATGACAGGCCAAAAAATCAAGAGACGAGGTATTGGGGCAAGGAATAGCAACTTTATTTGGGAAGCCAGGAGACCTAGAAGATGGTGGACTAGTGTCCCAAAGAACCATCTTACCCGAGTTAGAATTCAGGCTGCTTTTATACAAAAAGGGGAGGGAGTGTGACTGGTTGTTGCAAACTTCTTGGTGCCAGAATCCTTTGTGCTTCCAGCTGTCCACATAGGTCAGGTCACAATGTTCCTGTAAACTTCTAACAAGCCAATGTTATTCTCTGTTCTGCAACTTTTTATTTCTATACAAATGAAAAGTCTTATACCTTTAAAGGTCAAGTTTGGAAGGCAGAGCCTTGAGAATGGGCTATCATGTACATTTCAGATTTTTTCTTCTCTGTTACAGTCAGATGACCAAGGCAAGGAAATGGAATAGGACCAGGGTGCCAGGTGAAGACTTCATCTCAAGAACAATGAAGCTTCCTTAGTCTTAAACAAAAAAAGGTAAGGGCAAGAATGGCAGATAGATTTTGTCATCCATGCCAAATCTGATAGACACAGCATGCTTGGATTGCTATGTTGAGAAAGATTTTTGAAACCATATTCAGCTCAGTGGCGTATACTGACATTGATTTTTGATATCTGGTGTGGGCATGGAGAGAAGCAGGAGGGTTGGATGTGATAGATACTTTCCATCTATGGGTAAGATGTGTCTCAGTAGGAGTACTATTGGCATTTTGGATGGGTCCCTTCTTTACTGTGTGGGACTGTCCAGTGCATTGCAGGGCCTTCATCCACTGAATGCTAGTACTACCACTCCAGTCACTGTGACAAGTAAAAATCACATCCCAACATATTTTTAAATGCCTCTTAAGAGAACAGTACTGCTCTACTTGAAAATCATTAGATTTGACTAAGAGTGACTTGACTTGGACTCACCTGAGAATTGATCTAGAGCTTCTTAAGTTCTTCAAGACTAACAGGAAAAAGTGAGGATTTTTCTTTTAGAACCTGAGAACAGACTTGTTACCAGTAGTGGATAGGAATTGAAAATGGAGATGGGAATGAAGAGTCTCTAGTAAAGGGAAGAAGATGCTTATAAGGACGGGAAGTCAGGTAGAACCTGACAGCAGGTGATTAATATGTCATCCCTCGTTGGGGAAAGGGTAGAGGGAGCCTCAGCTGTTAGGGAAGGGGTATCCCATTAAACATCAGTGTTATTTGGAGTACCCCCATTCCACCTTAGCGTTCCATTGTCTTTAGGTGTTTCCTTAGGTCAGGAGTGTTGTCTTTATATGACAGTTCTCAGGGAGCTGCCACCTACTTTGTACCTCTGAATCCACTGAATAATATCAGCCACATTAAATTATTTTTGGAACAAGTTAGCATATAAGCCAATGAATGAATAAATAAATGAATAAACTGTTCCCTACCCCTTAATTTAAGAGTTCAAGTATCACCTATTTTCATATTCTTTATACCCCTGTCAACGCCCCTGCAGAGAGAAGTGAGAAAAGAGGGTTTGAACAACAGGCATGGTATTGTTGCCACTTTCAAGTTTTGCATTTGTCAAAGACCACGAGGAGCACTTTAGTTGGACAAATTGGGTTTATTATTCATCACCGCGAGGGAGAACACGCATGGAAGCCATAGGGTATCTCAGTAAAAGGATACTAGGAAGGATTTACTGTAGGATTTGGGATTATTAGGTTGATTTAGGGAAATTTTAAGGAAGACTGGCTTTGCCCTGGATTGGATGCTTTTAGGAAGTGAGAGTAATTCTATGATTTGGTATCTTAAAAAGTCTTATTTAGAAGGAGGGAAGAATAGCCACAGGCTAAAGTTGTAATTGGTAAAGAAGCAACAGTCACTCATATTAGCCTAGATAGGGGATGTTTGGTAGTTTGGGTAATGTTTATGTTTTGCCTGTGTTCAGGCGTAATTATGGAGTAGTATTGTCTTTGTCTTGATACATCATGGTTGCAGAGCAGCTTTGTTGGATGTTCATGTTTTGTGAAATTGTTTATGATAAACAGGAGAACATCAAGGCCTAGCTGTGAGTAGAAGGCCAAACTATAGCAATGCCATGGTCAGCTCCTGGATGTCATGGGTTGCTTTTGTCTTTCTCACATTTTATTATATTTTTTTAATCATGTTTTCTTGCTCCCTCACTGGATTGTAAACTGCACAAGGGTACAGACTTATTTTGATTACCATTGAGGACCCAGAATCTAGCCAAGTCTCTCAGTTTCATACGCCCTTAAAGAATATTTACTGAATAAATGAATGAATTGTCCAGTTAGCCTACCAGACTGTGAGTTGCTTAAACTCAGGGGTCACTCAGTTGCTTAAACTCAGGGGTCCTACTCAGCTCTGTATTTCTAAAAACAAACACAATTCTGGTGCATCTCATTAAATATATCTTGAGTTAAAGAGGAGCTTTCCATAGGATAAGATTTATTGATTTTTTAAAAATAAGAAAATACAATGAATTCCGCTTTTTGAAGGAAAGATGATGCTTGATTCAAATCGGTTCACTCATGACGAACAAAGGAAAATCACTTCACATTCAAGATTTTTTGACCTTCTGACATTTTCCACTGTGTTGAATTGTAAGAGTGAGGTGCAAAGCTCTAAGAGAAATTGATATAAATATTTAGTGACAATTTGTATGAAATACAACCTTTCTTCCTTCTACTCTGGCTGTACCATTATAGGGATTTTAAGCAAGGACAGGTCTTGATCTGTAAACTCTTAACTTAAAAATAACCCGGAACTACAAAGATTTGCCTCTCCCCTCAATACCCCCTTCACTCTGGAGACCCTTCTAATTTGTAATCATGGTGAAATATTATTAGCGCTTTTAGCAAATGTATAAACTTGTATGTGAAGTAGGGGGAAGGGAAAACAATGACTCTCCTGAAGAACCATGGGAAAATCTTTTCACTTTTCTGAACCGGAATTTTCTTATTTGTAAAATCACCATAATTATGGTCATTTTGGCTACCTACTGAGATGGGCTCTTGGAGGCTCATAGTGAAAGTGCTCTATGAACTACAAACAAGGAGGATTCATATTGTGGGGCCGCAAAGAGCATAATGGTCAAGAAAAAGATAGATACCGCAGTGTGGAAAAACATAAGTGAAAATATTTGTCTTCAGCAGAAATGTAATAACAACAGCAAGCCAATTACTACATTCTGTGATAAATTATAGTCAGTGGACTTCTGTTATTGCATTTTTCTTGAAAAAGTGGTCCATTAAATAAAAAAAGTAACAGTAGCCACATAGGAAATAAAAAACATTGTTCATCTTCTGTAAATACTTCCTATTTGACTTGGGCAAAGCAATTAACTTTGGAGTCTTTTCTTTTTATGTGTAAAAAGGGAATAATCTCATCCCTGCCTACCATGCAGTATTGGTATGGGTTTCATAGGTGCCCTGTTTAGGAAAGTACTTTCTAAACTCTAGCAGGCTGTTAATTATATACCTGTATTATTTATAGTAATAGCCTGAGAGTAATAGTATCTTCTTCTTTTTTTTTTTTCACTTTACCTGCACCTAGCACAGTGTCTGGAACTTACTAGGTGTTTATTAAAGATTCATGAAACAAATGGACAAATAATGAGAGATTGTTTTAAAAAATTCTAAGGCTCTGGCCAAATATAAGATTCTAATCAAGATAATGTGAAGTTAAGCTTGAGGGCTCTGAATTTTAGATTTCTGGAATTGTTTCTTGGTTTCTCCCCTCATGAGCTATGAGATCTTGAATAAGTCCCTAAATTCTCCAAATCTCAATTATAAAATGGGAGTTAATACCAATACCTACTTCATAGGATTGTTTTTGAATATTGAATGAGATAATTCCTATGTAGCATCAAGCACAGTGCCTGACATATAATAAACATTAAATTAAAGTCAGGTATATTTATAAGTTTTCAAAAGCTCCCCATCATGTAGTCTCTTTAATATTTTATATTTTGGTATGTATGTAATAAATATATTTTCAAAAGTCTGGTCATACTGTATACATCATTTTATATCCTTACATTTTCTCGTTTTTAACTTAACATTGTATCATGATGGTTTTTAGAAAACTTAATGTGTAAGGTCTAGTGGGACTTTTTAAAAATCATATATGGCTTAAAAAGTATGAGCCTTTAAGCAAAATGTTTAGCCAGAGAGTTTTGGTGTTCTCAAGCAGATCAACCTTCTGACTGCCCCAGGATGCAGAAAGAAAGTATCAGACAGAACTTGAACTGGAACCTGAAGGATGGAGGCGCATGTGTTGTCAGTGTAAAAGTGTGCTTGAGCCCCTCATCTTATTATGTACATGCTCTGGCCTCACATTTGGAATGCCTTCATAATCTGAAAAGAAAGCAACTATAGGCTAAAGAAGATACTGTGAAAGTTGGGAACTCAAATAATTCTTATGTGTGAAATCTCTGAAACTGCTGGGCATGAGAAGCAGAATGGATTTCTCTACTGGCCTGGGACAAGAAGAAGATTCTCACGAAATAGGTGTACTAAACATCAGGGAGAGGCATGGACAAGGATGTTTAAGTGGCGGTACCACCCTGGGAAAAGGAGAAGATTTAATTTGAGAAAACTGTACTTCCCTTCAGTCCTGTTACTATCTTTGGAGATGCTAAGAACTATTTGGGAAATAAAAACCTTGGAAAATACTAAATTTCCTGCCAGTAAATTCAGAGGTCACTGGGGCATCTACATTTTTAGCATTACCATAAGCAGTGACACATTTCCTTCTCTGTTAGGAACTGTTAATTGCAGATATACTATAAATTATTGAAACCAATCATCTATTGTTAGAATACTTACTTTTCCCTTGTATGTTACTCTTAGAACTATTATGCTAAACAGATCTGTACATTATTGTTTGACACCACCTTTAATACTTTCTGTAGCACTCCCAATAGCCAAAACAATTTGAGAAAGAACAAAGTTGAAGAATCCACCTTCCTAATTTCAAAACTTACTGCAAAGCTACAGAAATCAAGACAGTGTGGTACTGGCATAAGGATAGACATATAGACCAATGGAATAGAATTTAGAGTCCAGACATAAACCCTTATATTTATGGTCAATTGATTTTCAACAATGATGTTAAGATGCTTCAGTGGGAAAGAGTAGTCTTCAACAAATGGTGTGGAGACAACTGGATATCCACATACCAAAAGTGAAGTTGAATCCTCTACCTCATACCATATACAAAAATTAACTCAAAATGGGTCAAAGAGTTAAGTGTAAGAGTTAAAATTATAAAACTCTTGGAAGAAAACACAGGAGTAAATCTCTATGACCTTGGGTTAAGCAGCGGTTTCTTAGATATGACAAAGCACAAGCAACAGATAGATAAATTGGACTTCATCAAAATTAAAATCTTTTGTGCTTCATAGGACACCATCAATAAATGAAAAGACAATGCACAGAATGGGAGAAAATATTTGCAAATCTATATCTGATTAGATACAAGTTCCTTGTATCCAAAATATATAAAGAACTCTTACAACTCAACAATAAAAAGGCAAATAATCTGATTAAAAAGTCAGCAAAGAGTTTGGATAGAAATTTATCCAGAGAAGATATACAAATGGCTAGTCGGTCCATGAAAAGATATTAAATATCATTTCTCACTAGAGAAATTCAAATTATAACCATGAGATGCCACTTCACATCCACTAAGATGGTTGTCATAAAAAAGATGGACAATAACAGATGTTGACGAGGTTGGGGAGAAATTGGAACTCTCACACATTGCTGGTGAGATTGTAAAATGTTGCAGCTGCTTTGGATAACAGTTTGACAATCCTGTGAAATGTTAGACATAGAGTTACTATATGACTCAGAAATTCCACTCCTAGATATATACCCAAGAGAATGAAAAGATATGTCCACACAAAACCTTGTAGATGAATATTCACAGAAATATTATTTATAATAGCCAAAAAGTATATACAACCCAATGTCCATTAATGGACAAACGGATAAAAACAATGTGGTATAGCCATACAATGGAATATTACTCAGCCATAAAAAGCTTAAATAACTGATACATTGTACAACGTGGATGAACCTTGATAACCTTATGCTGAAGGAAAGAAGTCGGAAACAAAAAGCCACATATTGTATGATTCCATTTATATTGATTGTCTAGAATAGGCAAATCCATAAAGGCAGAAAGTAAACTGGTGATTCCCAGGTACTGGGGGGATGGTAGAATGGATACAGGTTTATTTTTGATGAAAATTATTCTGAAGTTAGATAGTGTTGATCGTTTCACAACTCTGTGAATATATTAAAACCTGGATTATATACTTCAACAGAGTAATATTCATCCTGCTTTTAAACTAAAACCCTAAGGATAAATTCTTAGCACTGAGAAGTTACTTTTCATTTCCCTGAAACCTTGGGATCCTAGGAAAATGGGTAGACAGTAAGTTTGAAGAAAGGATGGAAGTGAAGAGCTAGTAATAAATTTGGGAGAAGGGGTAGCAGTCATCTGTACAGTTTCTCTTCCCTCTAAGGAATGTCAGTGTGTTCCATGGAATTATCATGAGCACTCCCTTGGAAGCCTATAAGGTGAAGTTTTGAGATTGTCTGGAAGATAGTGTAGTACTGGCTGAAGATGACTATGATATAGGTTTTATGGTCTGAGTGAAGGAAAGACTTGGTAAATATGGAAGGAGAACTAGGGGCTAGGTATGAAAGCATGTTGATGGTAAGATGACAACTATTCCAGTCTGTCTGACACTGTCCTGTTTTAGCACTCAAATTTTTGCATCCCAGGAAAACCCTCAGTCTCAGGCAAACTGGGACAGTTGGTCCTCTAGTTAGAAGCAACATAACAAGGACACTGATGGTCTCCTATGTGACAGGTATTATGCTAGGCTCCCTTTATGCATTATCTTTTTCAGTTCTCACGGCCAACCTCTCAGGTAATTACTGAGGTTAATTATCTGTCCTAGATCATAGTTTGAATAGAAGAGCTGAAATTCCAATTCAGGTCAGTAAGGATCAGTGTTCACTCTTAACCACACTGTCAATTCTGAGAGATTGAGTCCATACAACAAGTGATAAAACTTCAAAAAAAGATAACTTATAAAGGATTAAGTTTAAAAGTGCTTTTTATACCCATTATTACTTTCATTCTCCCCAAGAACTCATTCATTCATTCAATAAGTACTTACAGTGCTTATGAAGTACTAGACATAGTGCTAAGTACTATGAATAAATCAAAAACCTGCCTTCTGACTTCATGGAGCTTAAAATTAGGAAATAAAGAAATAGAAAAAAGGGGACTTCCCTGGTGGTGCAGTGGTTAAGAATCCTCCTGCCAATGCAGGGGACACGGGTTTGAGCCCTGGTCTGGGAAGATCCCACATGCTGCAGAGCAACTAAGCCCGTGCGCCCCAACTACTGAGCCTGCGCTCTAGAGTCCGTGAGCCACAACTACTGAAGCCCACACACCACAGCTACTGAAGCCTGCGTGCCTAGAGCCCATGCTCCGCAACAAAAGAAGCCACTGCAACGAGAAGCCTGCGCACCACAACAGAGAGTAGCCCCCGCTCTCTGCACCTAGAGAAAGCCTGTGTGCAGCAACGAAGACCCAAAAAGCAGCCAAAAATTAATTAATTTAAAAAAGAAATAGAAAATAAAGTGCGAGTTATAAGAATTATGAAGGAAACAGAAGCATATTAACGTGGAAAATGTCAGAGATAAATCTGTGCTAGGTAGAATGGTCAGGGAAGGCATCTGTGAGGAAGAGATATATAGGCTGAAACTTAAATGAAGAGCAAGAACTAGCCCTATGAAAATCATAGGGAAAACATTCTTATGTTTGTCCAAAGGTCCTGGAGCAGGAAAGAGCTTTGTACATTTGAAAATATTAGGAAAGAAGAGTCAGTGTGGTCAGAGCATATTTAGCAAGTGAAGCAGTAAATATAATCTCATATTTGTAAATAAGAACTCAAGGTTTGGAGGAGTTATGAGATTTCCCAGTATCACTTAACCACAAGGGCAGGACTCAACCCAAGATCTTCTGACTAAGTACTGAGACTTGTTGCTTTAATTGTTATCTTGAAAAGGGCGATTTGTCTGACAGCTATGATTTTCAAACATTTTAGGAACAAAACCTTTTTCACATAAAACCTCATATTGAAACTTAATGTTCAACACTGATAGAGGGAGGCTTCTCTGCTAGAGTTGTAGGTGAGCCTCAAAATCTCACTTTAGTCCCTGTTACCCCACGCCCCTTGGATTCACCCAGCAGAACTGAAACTCCAATGACGCTGTTTTCAGTTTAGAGGATCACATCTTAAGGAGTTCACACACATTTTCCAAAATATGTAGAAGTGTTATCAGTCAGCTACACATTAGATTCTCAAAAGAGGGTTCTGTTTGGGGATTTTGGTTTTCACTTACATGTTCGCAAAGCAGTACACGCAGGAGTTAGAATATGTAACATTGTTAGAAGCACATAATGGGTTGACTCTTATGGAGCATATATGTTTCCGTTGTATAGCCTTCTTTTGATAATGATGGCACGAAATGTCCTAAAACAAAACTCATAGGTCAGACTCTCTACCCAGCATGATCTCTTAATGACTTCTAATATAAGTTCTCGGGTGTTTTGTGCAGAGAGGAGATAATGATCAAATATGTCTTCTTTTAGACGTCAAACATGAAAACTCTTAAATTCAGCAGTCAGAGTCTTTGGAATTTTCTCTGTGAAAGGCAGCTGAAGCTATTCAGCCCTAATCCTTGACTATTTTGTATCTGTAACTTCTTAGAAGGGAAGTAGATTATTCTGGGAAGTGGCAATAATGACTATAAACATTGTCCAGGTGCCTCTGGAGTCATTTTAGTTCATCAAAATCCACCCTCCTTTAACTCTTGTGCCTGGATTGGGCTACCCTGTGTGGTCCCACTCTGGCACTGGCTATAGTTCAGTCTTTTGAGGATTAGGAAGCTGGAATAGTGAGGGAAGAAGCTACCAGGTTCAGATTTTACCAGTTATCTCCCCCATTTTATCCTGATTTCTTCAATATTACCAGAGTTGGAGTAAGCTGGTCTTAGAGGAACTTGAGTGACAGAATAATTTGTCTGTAGGCAACAGGGAGACTTGGAAAGTTCATGAGAACTGTGTAATGAGCAGATTAGGAATGAGCTGCCACAATTCCCTACTCCATAGGTTCAGATCACAGTCTATCCATATATCCAGTTTTTTAGCCTACTGCCCTGTGTACAAAACTTCAGTGGCTCCCATTACGTACAGTAATGTTTCTCAGATTTCAGTTACTTGGTTCACGATTCCTTCTGAATTCATATGCCATTTTTCTTTAATTGGCTGCCTTTTTAAACTTGACTAGTCACCTTAGATTGGTCCTAAGCATGAATATTCATGATATCTTGAATTTGAAGTTGTACTTATATTTTTTCTAACACACATTTTAAAAAGCTATAATTATTGCAGTAAAAGATATTCATTGGCATATTAACTACAATCATCACTAATACTATAAGAAGGTACTCAAATCACTCTTTGGGAAATACTGTTTTTGTCTCTTACCTCGTCTTTTAATGATTAAGCCCATATGGTTTGTTTGGGAAGGATTTACCGAAGAATTGATTCTTTAGTGTGTTCCTAAAGAATGAAAATGACTTCTAAAATTGGATATAAGTATAGAAAGAAGGATAATTTAATTAGAGGGAATTACAGTACAAAGACAAATGAGAATAGCAAGGATCCCAAAATGGTTTAAGTTAGCTAGAACCTAAAGTGAGAAAAGGGGAGTTCTCCTTTTAGGGACAAAGAGGCTGGGTCAAGGAGGATATGCAAAAAGTTTACGCTAAGGGTAGTAGGAGTCCTGCTTTAAGGAGGGTGGTGTCTCAATCAGATTTGAATTTTAGTAGGCCCATCCTTATGATTGTGGAGAAGATTACTGTAGGGATTGATAGACTTTTCCTATTAAGATCCAGGTAGTAGATATTGTCCAATTAAAAGCCGTACTACACTCTCTGTTGCTCAGCTTTGTTGTTGAAAGCAGCCAGAGACAGTATGTAAACAAAAGAGTGTGCCCGTGTTCCAATAAAATTCTGTTTTCAAAAAGTGGTGGCCGTGGTTTGCCAACCCCTGGATCAAACTAAGTGCAAGGAAATCGTTAGATGGCTCTTGAAATAATATGGGCAAAAAGTCAGAAGGGCTTGAATGAAAGCATCAGCAATGAACTTAGAGGGAAGAAAGTTATTAAAAAACAAAAATTAGGAGTTTTAATTGCTAGCGGTAGATAAGGAGGTGAAGGAGGAGTAAGAGACAGGGATGAGTCCTGGTTTTCCTCAGTATTTATTTTGACAGAGATGTCTAGCTTGAACCATATAAATTGCCACTGTGTAGCTCAAAAATGGTCAAATATTAGCAGTTTTATATGGTTTAATATAGTTCAACCTAATAGAAATACTACAAGCTTAGGATTGTAAAATCATTCTTATGCAGGAAGTAGCAAACTTACCTTATATGCAATGTTACCAAAAATATCTGGAAAAAAAAATTTAGTAAAAGGATCAAAAAAACGTAGTGTTGAGATGTGAACAGCTACTTTGCCCATTAAGTAACCTCATGCAAATCAATAACCATGAAAATCATAGAAACATATGCGGCTTCTTCACACAAGGTTTGTCTGACGAGGCCTGATTCCCAAACACTGTTTCCTTCCCCTCCTCATGCCTGACACACAATGTGCCGCCTGAGAATTCAGCATTAGCCCATTCTAGCTTTAATGCTGACCTTAAGCAGGAGAGATTTAAACCCGGGGACTCAACATATCATCCACTGCTGGGCAGCTCATACATTGTCTAGACCCATTTTAGAGACAAGTCTAGTTCTTGATAGTCATCCTGGCTACCTGCTGACAGAACTCTTATATATATATTTTTTTTAATTTCCTGTCTTGAATATACTCTTTCCAAATTCTCTATGTTTCTAAGGAAGCGTCTTCCTTTGTTTGACCTCTGTGTCAACAACTGCTTACCCAAACTATTAACTGTTCCTGTTACCTTCATCCTTTATGTCTACCTCACAGCCTTGACTTCTTTCAGCTCTGAGGCTGAAGCTTCTCTTTGCCTCCCCCTCTATCTGTGTCATCGTGCCAGCAGATTGTTTCACATCACGGACTTCCCTTGTTGGTGTCATTTTGCTGGACTTAGGAAGAGCTGAGCCCTCTCTTGAGATTTGATAACATCGGGTTGTGCTGTAATAGTAAGCCACGTCAGAAACTGACCCTGCTTTGTGTAGAAGGCCTTTGTGTGTGTGCACACGCACAACACAAGTGTGTGGGGGTGTCTGGCTGGTGGGCAAGTATCAGGAAGAAGAGGGAGGAGAGAGGAAATTGATTATCAAGTCAGAGACCGATTATTTATCAAATGTTCGTTGTACATTTTAGGGATCATCCCTTAAAATATCTTGAGTCTGAACCTCTCTGTGGCAGAATTCTTGGGATATTAAAAAATGGACTCAACCACCAATAATCATTTTGGTTGAAGTAGTGAATTCGTTAACTCCAAGAGAAATGTCAAAATTTCAAAAATCCTAACATCCAGAAGTCAGTTATCATTGGCTGGTTACTTCCCTTAGAAGATCAAATGTTTACTCCCTCCCTGAGGTTCTGTGATAAATCCTTACATGAGAAATAGCCAATAGCCAAGACAGCCACAGAGAAAGGTTTCATCTTTTCCATAAAGAACAATGTGATTCATCCACGGGAGTTCCTTCAGTTGAAAGTTCATAGCAAATCCTCAAAGGCTTAGTTCTGTTGATGATCTGAGAGCTGTGGCCCCATTATGAGAACCTTAGAACCCATTATGAAGTCACTTTGCTAATAACTGTTTACATGTGACACTGAGGGCAAAGTCATCCTGTCACTAAAGAATAAGACTTGCAGGTAAAATGTTTCCTTCTTAACAGGCTTTGGAGCTGAGGCTTTGACAGCATGATATAACATTGTTTTGTTTGATTGTTAAATTATTATTCAGTTCCATAGAAGTATATATATATATATATATATATGTGTGTGTGTGTGTGTATACAGATTACTTTCCATTATGGGTTAATACAAGATATTGGATATAGTTCCCTGTGTTACCCAGTAAATCCTCTTTGCTTATCTATTTTATGTATAGTAGTTTGTATCTGTTAATCCCATACTCCTAATTTATTCCTCTTCACCTCACTTTTCCCTTTGGTAACCATAAGTTTGTTTTCTATATCTGTGAGTCTGTTTCTGTTTTGTAGATAAATTCATTTGTATTATTTTTTATATTCCACATATAAGTGATATCATATAATATTTGTTTTTGTCTGACTTTAATTAGTGTTATATTCTCTAGGTCCATCCTTGTTGCTGCAAATGGCAATATTTCATTCTTTTTTATGGCTGAAGAATATTCCATTGTATATATATACCTTCTTAAACCAATCATGTCTTGATGGGCATTTGGGTTCCATGTCTTGGCTATTGTAAATAGTGCTGCTGTTAATATTGGGGTACACGTATCTTTTCAAATTAGAGTTTTCATCTTTTCTGGTATATGCCCAAGAGTGGGATTGCTGGATCATATCATTGCTCTATTTTTGGTTTTTTAAGGAACCTCAATAATGTTTTACATAGTGGCTGCACCAGTTTACATTCTCACCAATAGTGTAGGAGGGTTGCCTTTTCTCCACACCCTTTCCAGCATTTATTTTTTGTAGACTTTTTGATGATGGCCATTCTGATCAGTGTGAAGTGATGCCTCATTGCGGTTTTGATTTGCATTTCTCTAATAATTAGCAATGTTGAGCATTTTTTCATGTGCTGTGTTGGCCATCTGTATGTCTTCTTTGGAGAAATGTCTGTTTAGATCTTCTCAGTTTTTTGATTGGGTTGCTTGTTTTTTTGATACTGAGTTGTACGAGCTGTTTGAATATTTTGGAGCATTTACCCCTTGTCAGTCGCATTGCTTGCAAATGTTTTCTCCCATTCTGTAGGTTGTTTTTTCATTTTGTTGGTTTCCTCTGCTGTGCAAAAGCTTTTAAGTTTGATTAGGTCCCATTTGTTTATTTTTACTTTTATTTCTTTTGTCTTGGGAGATCTAAGAAAATATTGCTACGATTTATGTCAGAGAATGTTTTGCTTTTGTCTTTTCTAGGAGTTTTAGGCTGTTGTGTCTTATATTTAGGTCTTTAAACCATATTGAGGTTTTTTTGTGTACAGTTTGGAAGTGCTCTAATTTCATTGATTTACATGAGGCTGTCCAGCTTTACCAACACCACTTGCTGAAGAGACTGCCTTTTCACCATTGTATATTCTTGTCTCCTTTGTTGTAGGTTAATTAACTGTAGTCATGTGGGTTTATTTCTGGGCACTCTATTTTGTTCCATTGATCTATATGTCTGTTTTTGTGCCAATACAATGTTGCTTTGATTACTGTAGCTTTGTAGTACTGTCTGAAGTATGGGAGGGTTATGCCTCCAGCTTTGTTCTTTTTCTCCAGGATTGCTTTGGCAATTCTGGGTCTTTTGTGGTTCCATATAAATTTTAGGATTATTTGTTCTAGTTCTGTGGAAAATGTAATGGATTTTTTTGATAGGGATTACATTAAATCTGTAGATTGCTTTTAGTTATATGGCCATTTTAACAATATTAATTTTTCTAATCCAAGAGCATAGGTTAGCTTTCCATTTCTTTGAGTCATCTTTAGTTTCCTTTATCAGTGTGTTATAGTTTTCAACGTACAGGTCCTTCAACTCTTTGGTTAAGTTTATTCCTAGATATTTTATTTTTTTTGACATGCTTTTAAATGGGACATTTTTTTTAAACTTTCTGATATTTCATTGTTGGTGTAAAGAAATACAACAGATTTCTTTATATTAATCTTCTACTACCTTATTGAATTCATTTATTAGTTCTAAGAGTATTTGTGTGGAGTCTTTAGGGTTCTCTATATAGAATATCATGTCATCTGAAAATAGTGTCATTTTTACCTCTTCCTTTCCAATTTGAATACCTGTAATTTCCTTTTTTTTTTGTCTGATAGTTTTGGCTAGGACTTCCAATATTATGTTGAATAGAGTGATGAAAGTGGGCATTCTTGTCTTGTTCCAGAATTTAGTGGGAAAGCTTTCGGCTTTTCACCGTTGAGTATTATGTTGGCTGTGGATTTGTCATAACTGACTTTTATTGTGTTGACATATGTTCCCTCTAGACCTACTTTGGTGAGAGTTTTTAGCATAAATGGATGTTGAATTTTATCAAATGCTTTTTCTGCATCTGTTGAGGTGATCATGTGCTTTTTATCTTTTCTTTTGTTAATGTGGTGCGTCACACTGATTGATTTGCATATGTTAAAACATCCTTGTGACCCTGGAATGAACCTAAATTTATCATAGTGTGTGATCCTTTTTATGTATTGTTGGATTGGTTTGCTAATATTTTGCTGAGGATTTTTTCATCTGTATTCATCGAAGATATTGGCCTATAATTTTCTTTTTCTGTAGTATCTTTGTCTGGTTTTGGTATCAGGGTAATGGTGGCTTCATAGAGTGAATTTGGAAATGATTCCTCTTCGTTAATCTTTTGCAAGAGTTTGAGAAGGATCAGTATGACTTCTTCTTTTTGTTTGGTAGAATTCCCCAGTGAAGCTATCCGATCTTGGACTTCTGTTTGTGGAGATTTTTTCTTAAATTACAGATTCTATTTCATGTCTAGTGATTGGTCTGTTCAAATTATCTCTTTATTCTTGACTCAGTTTTAGCAGGCTGTAAGTTTCTAGAATCTTGTGCATTTCTTCTGGGTTGTCCAATTTGTTGAAATACAACTGTTCATAGTATTCTCTCATGATTTTCTATGGTATCATTTGTTATTTCTCCTCTTTCATTTCTTATTTTGTTTATTTGTGTCCCCTGTTTTTTTCTTGCTGAGGCTGGCTGGAGGTTTTTAATCTTGTTTGTCCTTTCAAAAAAACAGCTTTTGGCTCTACTGATCTTTTCTATTGTTTTTTTAATCTGTATTTATCTCCTCTCTGATCTTTATTATTTCCTTCATTCTGCTGACTTTGAGTTTTGTGTGTTCTTTTTCTAATTCTTTTAGGTGGTAGGTTAGGTTGTTTACTTGAGATATTCTTATTTCTTAAGGAAGGCCTGTATCACTATGAATTTCATCCTTAAAACTGCTGTTGCTGAATCCCATAGATTTTGTAAGGTTGTGTTTTATTGTCATTTGTCTTGAGGTGTTTTCTGATTTCCTCTTTGATTTCATTGTTCGGTCACTTTTTTTTTTTTTTTGAGGTACGCGGGCCTCTCACTGTTGTGGCCTCTCCCATTGCGGAGCACAGGATCCGGATGCGCAGGTTCAGCGGCCATGGCTCACGGGCCTAGCCGCTCAGCGGTATGTGGGATCTTCCCAGACTGGGGCACGAACCCGTGTCCCCTGCATCGGCAGGCAGACTCTCAACCACTGCGCCACCAGGGAAGCCCCGGTCACTGGTTTTTTTAGTAGCATGTTGTTTAGTCTCCATGTGATTGTTTTTTTCCCATTTTTCTTCCTGTGGTTGATTTCTAATTTCGTACTGTTATGGTCAGAAAAGATGCTTGAAATAATTTCTATTCCCTTAAATTTGTTGAAGCTTGTTTTGTGTCTTAGTATGTGGTCTATCCTAGAAAATGTTCCATGCACTGTTGAAAAGAATGTGTATTCTGCTTTTCTTGGATGTAATGTTCTGTTGGTACCAATTAAGTCTAGCTGTCCTATTATATCATTTAGTATCTGTTGCCTTATTAATTTTCTGTCTGAAAGATCTTTCCGTTGATGTCAGTGGGGTGTTAAAGTCTTTTACTTTTATTGTATTCCTGTCAGTTTCTCCCTTTAAGTCTGTTAGTACTTGTTTGCTGTGTTTTCGGTGCTCCTATATTGGGTTCATATATGTTAACAAGTGTAATACCCTCTTCTTTTATTGATCCCTTTATCATTATATAATGTCCTTCTTTGTCTTTCTTTATGGACTTTGGCTTAAAGTCTATTTTGTCTGATATGAGTATTGCTTCTCGCGTTTTTTATCATTCCCATTTGCATGAAATATCTTTTTTCCATCCCCTCACTTTCAATCTATGTGAGTCTTTTGCCTTCAGCTGAGTCTCTTGTAGGCAGAATATTGTAGGTTCTTGTTTATTTTAATCCAGTCTGACACTCTGTCTTTTGATCAGAGCATTTAGTCCATTGACATTTAAAGTAATTATTGATAAGTAAGTACTTATGCCATTTTAAATCTCGTTTTCCAGTTGATTTTGTAGTTCTTATTTGTTCATTTTTTCTTTTGTTTTTCCTTTTGTGGTTTGATGTTTTTCTTTTGTAATTTGCTTGAATTCCTTTCTTTTTGATTTTTGTGACTCTGTGTTTTTAGTTTGTGGTTACTCTGGTTTTCAAGTATGTTAACCCATAACTATATCTACTTGCTTTAGACTTATATAAATTCAAACACATTTTAAAAGTTGTACAATTTTTTACTCCCCTACCCCACATCTCGTGATTTTGATGTCCTGTTTTATTTTTTATCTTCACATTTATCCTTTTTCTCTTCACTTTTACAAAAAAAAGTTTTTTGATTGTTTTTTAATCTATGTAATGGCTTATTTAAGTGATCTTCAATCCCTTTATATATTTGCCTTTCCTATTGTGTTTTTCCCTTTCCTGTAGAACTTTGCTTCTTTTCTATTTAGAGAAGGTCTTTCATTATTGCTTCTAGGTGAGGTTTAGTATTACTAAAATAGTATTTAGTATTAGTGTTTAGTATTTAATATTTTAGTTTTAGCTTCTTTGAGAAATCCGTTATCTCTCCTTTTTTGTAAATGATAATCTTGCTGGGTAGGGTATCCTAGTTTGCAGGGTTTTCCCTTTCAGGACTTTGGATATATCATGCCACTCCCTTCTGGCCTATAAAGTTTCTGTAGAGAAATAAGCTGATAGCCTTATGGGGGTTCCCTTGTTATTGACTCTGTTTTTCTCTTGCTGCATTTAGAATCCTCTCTTTATCTTGAACTTTTGCCATTTTTAATTATATGTCCTTGTGTGGGTCTGTTAGGGGTTATCTGGTTTGGGAACCTCTGTGCTTCCCGTACATGGATATCTATTTCTTTTTAGGCTTGGGAAGTTTTCAGCCATAATTTCTTCAAATATATTTTCAATTCCCTTTTTCAGGAACCCCTATTATGCATAGGGGTTTATATTACCCCATATATCTCATATTTTGCTTTCTTTTTTTTTTCATTTGTCTGTCTGCTGTTCTGATTGGTTGATTTCCATCATTCTCTTTCCCAGATCACTTGTTCATTCTTCTGCATTATTTAGTCTGCTATTCATTGCTTTTAGTTTGGTTTTTATCTCGGCAATTTAATTGTCTAATTTTGATTGGTTCCTCTTCATAGTTTCTAGTTCTTTGTTACAGTGATCTGCATTTCACTGTAAGACTGTAAGACTGTTACAGTCTTAATTCCTTGAGCTTTTTTATTACCTCCTTTTTGAACTCAATGTCTAGTAAACTGGTGAGGTCTGTTTCATTATTTGTTCTTTCAGGGGATAACTCTTGTTCTTTTAATTGGGAATAGTTCCTCTGCTTTTTCATTTTACTTAGCTTTCTCTGTCTGTATGAATTTATGAGAAACAGTTATCTACTGTGGCCCTGAAGGGGTGTTTTTATGTGTCCCTGCGTAGACTGTGTGAGTCCTATATTTTTGGTGCCAGGGCTGTTTTTGGTATAGATGCCAGCCACGTCTTTCCTCAGAGTGTGCTGTCTGTTATCCCCTTAACAGGGGGTGTGCTGGTGTTGTGGTGTCCAGAGCCTGCACTGGATGTTCAGTGGGGCCTCCTCTTTGCTCTGTGCCTGTCACAGCCCTGTTGGGGGCCCTCTTGGCAGTCTTCGCACAGCTAGACTGAGTCGTCTCCCAGGGCCCATCTTCCCAAGATTCAGTGCCTAGGTGCAGTTTGTACCAGCAGCTCTGCCCAGTGTGCACTTTGGTCTGGGAAGTGTGGCAAGGAGGCAGCTGTCAGTGCTGTTCTCTCTCCACCCTGATTGCTAGCAAGCCAGCAATGCGCACTCCTAATGAGCAGAGTCCAGACCCCTCCTGCCCCTCTTTCTGTCTTGGTGGACCTCCCAGCAGGCAAGGAGGCCTCCCAGGGTGAGGGGCCACTTGTGTGGACCTTCCATCCTTTACAGATCCCTCCTAGGGACACTAGTCCCATCCCGATGCCCCCCCCCTTTTTTTGCCATTATACTCTGTTACATGGGGATCTTTCTTGCAGCTTTGGTTATATAACAGATCTTCTGCCTCCCGGTTTTTGTGAGAATTGTTCCACATGTATATATATTTTTGATGTGTTTGTTGGGGGAAGGTGAGGTCCACATCCTCCTGCTCTGCCATCTTTATCCTTTCCTAGAGTGATCTCTTTACCCTTTATTATTACCGTACCCATTCCTACTTCCCTGTTCATAGCATCTGCTATCTCATATTTAACATAAAACATATTAAGTAAATAACCAGGGTGCATGCATGGAGACTCAAGTCCATTATATGTGATTTCTATTATAATATGTGGCTTGTATAACAAGGCAGCGTCCTGCAGATCATGAATAAGCAGTAATTCTGTGCTGAAGGTTGTGTTATGACCAGGTGCAACAGGGCTTAATTCATATTGTTACCAAAACAAACACATGAGAAAATCAGGCCTAACTCCTAAGGAAAGAAGTCTTATTTTAAAAATACCATCAGTTCTCAGATTTCCCCAGGATGCCCCACTGGGAAATTTGACTCCAGAGCTCAACAACTTAACCACTCTATTATTTAACATTTTGGCTCAATATAAACAGTTCATTGAGGACAAGGATGATCTTACTATTGCATCTTGGGCCCCTAGCCCAGTGCCTGGCATATGAGTGGTTAAAAGATAGTGAGCAAACAATTTTCTGAATCTTCAGGATACCTAACAGTGACACAGGGAGGCCTGTGCCTTAGGGAGGCCTGAATTCCCCATCTTCAGGGCTATCCAGACAGGAGTAAAAGTTGAATAACGATCTCTCAGAGATATGGAATCAGATTCCTCTTTGAATGGAAAAATTAAAGGTGTTTGGTCTTTTTCAAGCACTGAGATTCTGTGATTTCTTGATAGTCATAAAAACGCATTTTCACAGTGTCTGCCAGGCAACTGTGAGGTGACAATATCTGAGAATTCTTTGGGCAGAAGACAGTCATGGGGCTGCCGTTGTCTGGGGCATGGCTAGGGCAGTGCTGAAAGGGAGATACACACTGAAGACAGATGGAAAGCAAAGGCAAAGGGACAGGAGGCAAGTGCTATTCTCATTTGCTTGAGGTGACCAGGGGCAGTGAGGTAAAGTCAAGACAGGTAACCTAGCAGCGTCAGCCAAGCCTCCTGTACTTGCATTATTTTCGTAATTCATCTTGATTATTAAATCATCTCTTAGTGATTTGAGATGGTAAAAGCATGCTAGAAGTTTTTGCCAAGCTGGGAGAAGGCTTCATTTAGGAATACAAAGCTTACAGCCAGAAAGTAGAAATAGGAATACAAGACTCAAACTTCTCAGGGATACCGCGTGTACTGCTGGTCTGTACTTTAAAGTATTTAAGACCAGAAGAGCTTCTTCAAACTAACAGCCATGATAAATGTAGATTCTCCCTGATATTATAATGAATGACAAGGTCTTTTAGAGTCCGAAGGAGTCAGCTTTACCAGTATGCTACCTGTGTTCCAGTAGTACCTAATGGTGTTCCAAGCATATTCTAATAACAGCAACAGGAACAATAGCAACAACAACGTTTATATGTTTTAATATTGCTAACATTTTTATATGTTCTAAGTACTTCCCTTCCATGCTAATTCTTACAGTAGTTTTGAAAATTAAGTATCACTGCTACCATCTTTAAACCTTTGCAAAAGGGACTTCTTTGCCCTTGACCCCCAAGTTTCTCCAGCCATGCCTCTCCCTATAGGGCTAGGAGCTTGTAGGTCAAAGACATGTGCTGCACACACTTGTAATCTCCTTCTGGACTATACCCTGGAACCCTGAACTCCTGAATTCCCATCCCAGGCAGACTTGATTCTGCTTACAGGGCCTATGTAAATGTCTTCCTCGGCTCCATTCTCCAAGGCAGCCTGTGTTGCTGGGATATACACCCTTCACCCCAAGATGTGACCTAGGCATGACCATTTGCTGGGGTTTGAGTGAAGTTTGGACATGCAGGCTTTGGTGTGTAGGTCCATGTGCATGAGGCTCTTCATGAGGCATGACAGGATTGGGAGTGGAGAGAAGAGAGATACTGCATGCAGTCCAGGAGAGAGACTGATGACCTGGGGCCAATTTCTCCCATGCCACCATATTCCAGGAAAGAATTCTAAGGAGTCTGAGAATTTTACCTTTCAACCTGGGTTATCATATTGCAATAAAGCTATTATTTGCCAAGGTAGGAGGATATAATTTTATTTAAATGTGTCTTAGCTATAAATTTTCAGTACATGGGCTTCCATCTTAATTTTTGCCCTGAGCTCCCAAATATAATGCATGGGCCTAGATATTACTCTCATTTTAAAAATGTGTTAACAACTCTAAGATGACAAGTGACTGGCTTATAATCATAAAGTGAGACTAGATTTGAGACCAGCACTCTTTGGCACATGCCTATGCCCTTTCTGCCACATGTTTCCTCTCACATATATCATGACATGGTCCTCATTTTATGAAATGGGGTTACTTCTGTTTCCATTTTTGCCACTTTTCGAGGACTCTGACTTAGAGACCTGAAATGACTGGTCCAAGGTCCCATGGCACAGCCAGTCCTTAACCCATCTTTTGACTCAAATTGGTAAGTATTGTCATATGTCATGCTTAGATGAAGAGAATATTTTCCAAGAATGTTTAACCTGGAAAAGAGAAGACTGAGTATGAACCATGAAAGTCATTTAAAATCTATGATAGCCTGTCACTAAGAAGAAGAAACAGACTTGTTCTATGTGGGCACTGCGAGACAACTAGAACCCATGGGTAGAAACTAAAGGGAGAAATAGAGATTCAACATACGGAAGAAATTTCCAACCATTCAAAGCTTTCAGTTGTCAAGTTGATGAGCTCTCCATTGCTAGAGGTGTCCAAGTAGAAGCTGTCACCGATGTTGTGAAGAGGGTTTCTGCATTTGGTGTCTGGATGCCTTTGGCTTTTCTCTGAAGTCCTTTCTAGAAATTCAAAATTCCAGTACTCTAATTCTATAACCAAACGGCCTTTAGTTGAAAACCACTTCCAGGGTGAGTGGAAAAATCCAAGCAGCCTCAGGGGATGTACCTGATATCTTCAGTTCACTTCTCCCTTCTTCACCCTGCTCTGTGCCCTGGGACGCTAACTGCTGTGGACTTTATCACAGGACTGTTTACCCTGTAGCTCCTGGTTAATTCATCCAATGGAGAGTGCAGGCAGGAGATGGAGGAGGGAGGTGCCCTCCCTATAGGGTCTCCATTGACTACTTTTCTTTCAGTGTGTCAGGTTCTGTCAGATCATTTTCTCCACGGAGGGCTTCCTCTTTCTGGGTTTCCTCCTGTTTCCCCTTCAGGCCTAGGGATGGTAAGGATGTACTTCTTTTTTTTTTTTTTTTTTTTTTGCGGTACGCGGGCCTCTCACCGTTGTGGCCTCTCCAACTGCGGAGCACAGGCTCCGAACGCGCAGGCCCAGAGGCCATGGCTCGCAGGCCCAGCCGCTCCACGGCATGTGGGATCTTCCTGGACCAGGGCTTGAACCTGTGTCCCCTGCTTTGGCAGGCAGATTCTGAACTGCTGAGCCACCAGGGAAGCTTGCAAGTTCCTTGTTTTATGTTTGGTAGAATTTCCCATTAAAGCCATTCAGTTCTGGACTTTTATTTGCAGGGAGTTTTGTTTTTTGTGTTTTTTTGTTTTGTTTTGTTTTGTCTACAGATTCTATTTCACTTCTAGTGATTGGTCTGTTCAGATTATCTGTTTTTTCTTCTTAACTCAATTTTGGTAGGCTGTATGTTTCTAGAAAGTTGTCCATTTCTTCTGGGTTGTCCAATTTGTTGGAATATAACTGTTCATAGTATTCTCTCATGGCTTTTGTTGTAGTTCTGTGGTATCAGTGTTATTTCCCCTGTCTCATTTTTTATTCTGTTTATTTGGGTCCTCTCTCTTTTTTTCTTGCTGAGCTTGGCTAGAGGTTTTTGTTTTGTTTATCCTCTCAAAAAACCAGGTCTTGGTTTTATTGATCTTTTCAGGTTTTTTTAAGTTTCTATTTTATTTATTTCCTCTCTAATCTGTATCGTTTCCTTCCTTCTGCTGACTTTGGGTTTTGTTTGTTCTTTTTCTAATTCTTTTAGGTGGTAGATTAGGTTGTCTATTTGTGGTAGTTCTTGTTTCTTGAGGAAGGCCTGTTATTGCTATGAACTCCCTCTTAGAACTGCTTTTGCTGCATCCCATAAGATTTTGTAAGGATGTGTTTTCATTGTTGTTTGTCTCAAGGTATTTTCTGATTTCCTCTTTGATTTCACCATTGACCCACTGGTTTTTCAGTAACATGTTGTTTAGTCTCTGTGTAATCGTTTTTGGGTTTTTTTTCTCATTTCTCTTTCTGTGGTTGATTTCTAGTTTCATACCATTGTGGTCAGAAAAGATGCTTGAAATGGTTTATGTCATCTTGAATTCGTTGAGGCTTGTTTTGTGACCTAGCATGTGATGTATCCTAGAGAATGTTCCATGTGCACTTGAAAAAAAATGGGCATTCTGGTTTTTCTTTTGGATGTAGTGTCCTGTATATGCCAATTAAGTCCAACTGGTGTTGTGTCATTTAGGATCTGTGTTGCCTTATTGATTTTCTATCTGTAAGACCTGTCAATTGATGTCAGTGGGGTGTTAAAGTCTCCTACTATTATTGTATTTCTGTCCATTTCTCCCTTTATGTCTGTTAGTATTTGTCTTATATATTTCGGTGCTCCTATATCAGTGCATATTTGTCAATGGATGTAATATTCTCTTCTGGTATTGATTCCTTTATCATTATATAATGTCCTTCTTTGTCTTTCTTTATGAACTTTCTTTTAAAGTCTCGTTTGTCCAAGTATTGCTACCCCTGCTTTTTGTCATTCCCATTTGCCTGAAATATCTTTTTTACATCCCCTCACTTTCAACTTATATGTCTTTCACCCTGAAGTGAGTCTCTTGTATGAAGCGTATTGTAGTTCTTGGCTTATCTAATCTTTGACTCTATGTCTTTTGATCCAAGCATTTAGTCCTTTGACATTTAAAGTAATTATTGATGAGTATGTGTTTATTGCCATTTTTACCTTGTTTTCCAATCGATTTTGTAGTTCTTCTTTGTTCATGTCATCTTTTTGTTTTTCCTTTTGTGGTTTGATGGTTTTCTTTTGTATTACGCTTAAGTTCCTTTCTTTTTGCATTTTTGTTTGTTTTGTCAGTCTATTATATGTTTTTGATTTGTGATTACCCTGCTTTTCAAGTATGTTAACCCATAGCTGTATCAACTTGCTTTAGACTGATACTTGTATAGGTTGAAACACATTCTAAAAGGTCTACACATTTTTCCTCCCTTCTTCACATTTTGCGATTTTGAGGTCCTATTTTACATCTTTTTGCTGTTGATTATAGTTATAATTGCTTTAAAAATTTTTTTGATTGTTTCTTAGTCTGTGTACTGGTTTCTTTAAGTGATCTTCAATCCTTTTATGTATTTGCCTTTCCTATTGTGTTTTTCCCTTTCCTATAGGTTTTTGCTTCTTTTCTATTTAGAGAAGAACTTAACTATTGCTATTATGTTTAGTATTGTTGTATTCTTTTAGTTATTGCTTCTCTGGGAAATTCTTTATCTCTCCTTCTATTGTAAATCATAATTTTGGTGGGTAGAGTATCCTAGGTTGCAGGTTTTTCTCTTTCAGCACTTTGATATATCATGCCACTCCCTCTGGCCTACAAATTTTCTGCAAATAAATCAGCTGATAACCTTATGAGGGTTCCCTTGTAACTTTTTGTTTTCCTCTTGCTGCCTTTAGAATAATCTCTTTAACTTTTGCCACTTTAATTATGATGTCTTGTTGTGGGTCTTTTTGGGTTCATCTTGTGTTGGACCCTCTCTGATTCTCATATGTGGATATCTTTTCCTTCAGGTTTGGTAAGCTTTCAGCCGTAATTTCTCAAAATATATATATATATATTTAACTAATTAATTTTATTTTTGGCTACATTGGGTCTTCAATGCTGCGTGTGGGCTTTTTTCTCTTGTTGCAGAGAGTGGGGGCTACTCCTTGTTGTGGTGTGCGGGCTTCTCATTGTGGTGGCTTCTCTTGTTGTGAAGCATGGGCTCTAGGCATGCATGCTTCAGTAGTTGTGGCACACAGGCTCAGTAGTTGTGGCTCGTGGTCTCTAGAGCGCAGGCTCAGTAGTTGTGGCGCACAGGCTTAGTTGCTCTGCGGCATGTGGAATCTTCCTGGACCAGGGCTCGAACCCATGTCCCCTGTGTTGGCAGGCAGATTCTTAACCACTGCACCACCAGGGAAGTCCTCCAAATATATTTTTGATCCCCGCTTCTCTTTCTTCCCCTTCTGGAATCCCTATTATGCGTAAGTTTGCACACTTTATATTATCCCATACATCTCGTATGTTGCTTTCATCTTCTTTTCATTTGTCTTTCTGTCTGCTGATACGATTGAATGATTTCTGTTATTCTGTCTTCCAGATCACTTATTTATTCTTCTGTGAAACTTAGTCTGCTATTCATTACTTTTAGCTTGGTTTGGCAATTGAGTTGTCTAATTTTGATTGGTTCCTCTTTATAGTTTTTAGTTCCTTGTTACACTGATCTGCATTTCTATTGATAATCTTTCTTATTTCCTTCAGCATTTTTATTGCCTCCTTTTTGAACTTGGGGTCTGGTAGACTTGAGAGGTCTGTTTCGTTGTTTGTTCTTTCAGGGGATTTCTCTTGTTCTTTTAATTGGGAATAGTTCCTCTGCTTTTTCATGTTACTTAACTGTTTCCCATAAACTCATAGAGACAGAAAAAGTTATCTACTGTGGCCTTGAAGGGGTGTTTTTATGTGGGAACATCCGTGTGTAGACTGTGTAAGTCTGGTATTTTTGGTGCCAGGGCTATTTTTGGTATGGATGCCAGCCAGTTCTTTCCTCAGCATGTGCTGGCCATTATCCCCTTGATAAGGGGTGTGATGGTGTTGTGGTGACCAGAGCCTGCACTGGATGATGGGAGGGGCCTCCTCTTTGCTCCGTGGCTGTCACAGCCCTGTTGAGGGTGGGGTCTCCTCCCCAGATTTTAGAGTAGAAGCCCTGACGGTTGGTTTCATTAAGGGTCCATTGCCTTTACATGTGTGCTCTGTCTCCAAGGCGGTGAGTGCTGAAGCAAGTGAGGCCCATGTGGTCAAAGTGAACCTATGGGCTGCACGTGCAGGTGTTTGTGGTTCTGCCCAGAGGCAGCCCAATTTTGCGTCCCTTTCTCCATTGTGTTTGTCCCAGACCTAGTGCTAGGCTCTGGAGGCTGGGGTGTTGTGGCTCCAGGAATCGAAGTGATTTTGCTGCTGCCTGGGACCTGGTCTGCCTCTGTGGTAGGGCTCCTCCAGGATCTGTTCACCCTAGATCTGCCTCCAAGCTGTGGTGTTATGTGGGCAGAACCAGAGTGCTCCTGCCTTGAAAGGGACCTCTGGGTACTCCTTCCCAGGTGCTGGTCATTGGGATCCTGTGATGCCACCCACTACCTGGTGAGTGTACCAACAAAGTCCACAGCTGCTAGATACACCCCTGGACCCACCCCTGACGTGTGCATACATGATGTTGATTTGCCCCATCACTAATGATGCTAACTTTAATCACTTGAGTAAGTTAGTAGCTGCCAGGTTCTCCACTGTAAAGTTACTCTTTTTCCGTTCAAAATTAATAAATACGTTGTAATAATATTCCTTGAGATTATGTAAATATCATTTTTATTACAATTTTACTCATGCTCTTAAGTGAGGCCATGTTCAAATGGGGCAAACTGTATAAGTAAATGTGTATAATCTTATATGTTTAAACTACATATTCTCCTTTTCACTTTCTAGTATCAATTTCTAATGAACAGAAATGTTCCCATTTCTCAAACCAAGGAAAAATACCTGAGAATTTACTGGTCATGAGACTTTAACATGCCAAGCATATTGCAAAAAAAATGTGGTATATGTTTTTATGCTTTTGTAAATGTTGGAAAAGAAAGGGCATACACATCATAATCATCCCTTTCATTTCTATCAGACTATATAATTTACAAAGCATGTACACATGCATATCTCATCTGATTCTCACAATATACAGGTTAAACTAGGGATTATTATTCTCTTTATTTTATCAGTAAGGAAAAGGATATTGCACATATAGAGTGACCTACCCATAGCTACACACCTGGTAAATGTTCAGGTTGGGGTAAGCACACAGTCTTCTATTTAAAGGTTCGTTGTGTTCTCATGAGTTGCTTGGTGGAGTTTTATAATGAAGACAATGATGATGAGGTTGATAAAGACCTCAGTGATGCAAATGTTTATGAGTACAGAGAAGCGAGTAAAACTAAATAAAATCATGTGTTCTCCAAGGCCTAAACCTGGAAATGTAAAATTTTAAAAATAAATTTACTTCACATTTACATTTGTGATTAGATATCTGGCTTTCCAGATCCAGGCTTATAATCCAGAGCTCCAAGTATGTGGGCAAGACTGATCCCTTCCCCAAAGTTCCCAAAGAACGCAGAGGTCCCAGGTCATTGGCTTGAGGAAGCCACAAGTGCATCGTGTCTTCACTGGTGCGGCAGAATGACTGTGGAAGGTGAGGAACTTATTTGCTTGTCCCACCTCTCAGGCAACTCTGTGAGATTGCTTATAGACACGGTGGGAAATAAACAAGACTATTAGAAATAGACACTTCCTGGCAGCTTTTTAGGCACAAACTGATAACCAGGAGACCCAAGCTGAGAGAGACATGCAGTAAGGCAGACTCAGTTAGGTCTCGATAGAAGCAGCTTGTCACAGAGGCACAGAATTGGCTTGAAATCATTTAACTTTAAAGCAACTGGAGTCAAAGAAGCAGTTCAGGTTGAAAAATGATTTTGTTATAAATGAAAATTCCTTAGCCGTGTTTTATTTTTTCTGTTATCTTGTGTTTTAAATTTTTGTTTTATTTCAACTTCAGCCTTTCAGTACTTGGGGAAACCAACAACAGGGACTTATTTGTACCAGTGTAAATAGTCAACAGTAAGATATTAAATGGAACAACCTGCATATTTATAAACTGAAAATGAGTAACTCACTATTTTCTCATGCATAATGACTTTCAAATACAGTTCTTATGGCCAGATCACTGGGGCCACCAGCAATGATCTGGTCGTCTATAAAGAGTCACGTGTGACCATATACCTAAGTACTTATTGACACACAAAGTGAGATTATAGCTTCCAGTGACACAGTCACACACAAGCAGAGTACCGTATTCATATAAACAGGCATTTTGATTCAATCAGTGAATAGAAATAAGACCCAGAGACAACAAAAAATTTGGTTGACAGTTTTAAAAGTTCAGGACTGACTTCAGTGTTGGTTCTCAGATTTATTTATATGAAATGAATCGTATGCAGAATAATGTTAAAGATTTCTATTTCGAGGTTTGAGTTAAAAGAGAGAATTAAGAGTTGGCTTTTGAGGAGAATGGTTAAGAATTACGCTATAGAAGTAACTGTGAAAGGTAAAAATTGGGATTTAGATATAAGGTGAACATTGTTTGGATTTATGTGAAATTAGTATTTATTTCTAAATGTTGAGATATAAGCTATAAATTAGGCCTCAAACCTAGGTAAGGATTTGACTACAGAATAATATATGTGATAAAAGTTTTGGAGGTGGGTCCCAAGCTCTCTTCATTTTGAGACAAATGTCTAAAAATATAAATTTTCCTGAAGGGTGTATGTGGGTATATGTGCTCATCTGACCATCGCTGCAAAGGGATTTACAGTCAGACCTTGAGGTATGGATGTTGGAAGGCTTGAATAAATAAAAGATACTTATGGGGGCTAGAGAGAATGAGAAAAAGGTATTGAATTTAAGGAAAAGTTAGGAAAAGTTAAAAGAGCAATAAAAAAATCACAGAGAAGGAATATATAGAAAGAGAAAAAAATAAGGTAGAGAAAAGGAAAACTATTTGATAGGAAAAAGGAAATGAAAAGGAAGGAGAAAGAGTGGTCTTTTGTTTTTATTCACTACTCAGCATTTCTGGACCAATATTTCTTCTCTTTTGTGCACTTACATACTGGTTCTTCATGTCTATGATTGGGTTGAGAAGGTGTGTCAGAAACATCAAAGGCTGAGAATTATTAGATTACTGAGCGTCTTACTGTGATTAACAGATTGGAGTCAAATATTGTGAGCTTAGTGTTAAGCATAGATTTGAGTTAAACACTATGAACTGGCTAGGTTTATGGATAAATTATGCATTTAACATTAGGATTAGAGGGTTGGGAGTCTAAAATCATGGGTCGGTATTTATTAACATGGAATAGCTGACGTTGGTGGCACAATTAGATTGATAATTAAAATAATAAAGGTGGTTCAGAGCTGTGTTAAATTTAGAGTAGCATTTACAAGTGTGCCCTACTCCCTGAGTAGAGTCACACAGCATCGTTGTTAAAACAGACTGGTATGTCAAGTAAAGAAGACTTGGAATTAGTTTCATCAGAACAATTAGAAAATAAATTACCCAAATAGTGTCTCTTTCATTGCAGATGAAAATTTTTTTGCCGATTCAAAAATATACTTTTTAAACCTTAGGATTAAGTTAGATTGTTTAAGCTGTGTCAGAAAGTTCCCTGGTTTATTTTGATAATTTTTGCTATAAAATTATTACTATAAAAGGTATTTATGGAATAAGTTTGTAGTTATGAAGGCATGTCATTCCTAAAAAAATTTATGACCATTGCTCTTGGTGTTATACATATTTTGCTCTTTATGTTGCATTTAAAATGGGTTTTTATCTTTTGATCTGTTAAGGTTACTAGGTAGATGATAGTTCTACAAAGTTTTTAATAAGCGTAATTATTTTATTTGATACTTAGACCTCAACAACGAATTGTTAGAATTTCATTGTACTTTTTAGTTTATTTTGACATTTTTGTATTTGTCAGTCAGTGAGGTGGGGAGTCTGAAGGAGAGTGCAACTTTCTCCACCCAGCAAAGATGACTCTGAATCTGTGTCTGCCCCCTCCCTACCAACCCCATCCCCTGGGAACCTGTGCCAACATGAGGGAAAAGGCCCAGGGATGATGAAGATGACAGTGACGGTATCCTTGCTCTGTAATCACGTCTGTGGAGAAGTTAACATCTTCCTTCACGAAGAAACTGAACTTTTTCAGTACTCTTCCTATGGGAACAACACAGTTAACAGGATTCATTAACACAAGAGGAAATTTTATACAATATTAGAGCTGAAAGGAACTATAGAGATTATAGGCAGAACCTCATCTTACAGATGAGGAAAATGAGTCCCTAAAAAGGAATGTCCTGGCCTCGGGCAGTTCCTGACAGAGGCAGAAGCAGAATGTCCCTAGACCAGTGACACTTCCATCCCACCTGCTGCCTCCACTTATCCCAGAGCCCAGACTGATCACCCAATGTGTTAAAACAAAAAAGAAGGAGGACTTCTGACAAGGAAAGCTGAGGTGGGCTTCCCCTCAGCCTTTTCTGGTCAGCAGGGCCTGTGATGAGGCTGGATCCTGCACTAGTGAGGAGAACTTCCACCACATGTCCCCTTCAGTGTCCTTGGACACAGGCTGGTTTCTAGGCTGAGGACCCAGTGTCTGTGCACATTAGAGAATCTTCCCTTTTGTGAAATAAAAGTTCCTGAGTAGGAATCGGTATGTAGACATATCCTTCTGGGCTCAGGCCCTAACTCCGTATTTTAACTTGGTAAGATAGTCACAAAGATGAAAAACCACAAGATCTGAGATAAGTGGCCAAAATCCAGTGGTCTAAAAGAGAGTTAACAGTGAGCAAAGGGGACTTGGTGTTAAGATAGCAAATGCTGAGTTGCCTGTTTTGTACCAAAGAAGTGACATCTGCCTGGTTGTTATTGCCTTCCAAAACCCTGTGCAGGCCAAACAAAATACTTAAAACATGTTCATGGGATTCTGGTCCAAGTACTGACAGCTTGTATTCCCCTATTTTAGATCAAAGAAAATATAATCTTTGTGGTAGCCTTATCCTCCCTGTCTCCCTAAGGCTGCAGATATTTAGAGCCACTAGGAAATTGAGGAGGTAAAGACCCTCTGGCTACAGTTTATCTAAGAATCATCTGTTGAGTCTCTTAGAAGTCATGTAAGATAGTGGTTTTCAATTTTTTAGTGTGGGATTCAGAACCCTTTCTTCCAATAAGAAATTATTTGGAACTCTACTCCTTAAAATAGTCCAAAGCTGGTTGGGGTTGGAGACCAACCCAAACGATCCCCTTAACCTCTTTGGTGACTCCTGACTTGCCTCTATGGAACCTCTGGGCTCTGGGGACAGCAGTTTGGAAGCTCATGGTCTTGTTAGACTCTTTCAGTTGACAGACAGGAATTAGAGGTTCTGTCATGGAGGGACCAGTCCAAACTGGCAGAGCAGGTGGCTCAAACCTAATCTGACTGTGAGGCAGCAAGTTTTCTATCTCTCTGGGTGGGCAGAGTATAGCTTCTGGAGAGTTAAGCAGGCTTGTGGAAAGAGGAGAAGATTGCAGTGGAGGACGCTGCCCTAGATGCTTTTTCTTCCCATGCAGTACTCACAAGCTCTCAATACGCAAGTGGCATTCATTCCCATAGGTGATGTAGTCAGACCACAAACAGGCAGGTATGTGATGGGGCAGGGGATGGCCACCACTGGGTGCTTCTCATAAATGCTGCAGTCTACCTGTGACAGTCACAGGAGGATGTCCTGCTTTTCTCCTGGTCCTCAAGCTGGGCTACCCTGGCTTCTCCTGGACAGGAAGCACAGTACCATCTTGGAAGTCCCAGCTCCAATATTCTGATGCTGCTGTGGCTACTTCTATTGATAATAATATGACCACTCTGACAAATACTAGTACTACCAGCACCACTTCTATTATTTATTTATATATATATATATGTGTGTGTGTGTGTGTGTGTGTGTGTGTGTGTGTATACATATGTGCATTTCTTTGCCAGGCATTAAACTTAAATCTTACATGAATTTTCTTTGTTTAATCTTCGGAACAACTGAATAGGGTAGGTTCTACTATTACCCCTATTTTACAGATGAGGGAAATTTGGGCTTAAAAAGAGAACTTGTCTAACATAAAAGCTGGTAAGAGGTAAAGCTGGGATCTGAATCCAGAGTTTGTGCAGTTAACCAAGGTAAATGTCTCTTGCCTCTCACATGTTATCCCTTCCATGAAGACATCACCATCTTCTCAGCTAGAAGTCCTCTCCTGCTCTTTCTTAATTCTGGAAAATTTTCTTTAGGCTGTGGTTATTTACATATATGTATGTCATATTTCTTCAGCTGCCTTCTGAAAAGCAAAGGCAATTTATCTGTGGCTGCCTTCCCTTTCACCCCCCCAAGCATACTGAATTAATCTTACATATATATTTCATAAGTATTTGTTGGCTAAATATAGTAAATAGGAAATTAAAGTAAAACTAAATAGGAAATTAAACTGAAATTAAAGTGTGGTTCAATATACTCACTGTTTTTAAAGGCAGACTGGCAGCTTCTGAAAGAGATATGCAGTTGGAAATGTTAAAAATAAAGCAAAGTTATGATGTCTCATTAATTAACAGAAAGTCTGTTGATTGAGACTCTGTAGTTCTCTGGTGATGAGTTTCAGCACCTACCCCGTCCTTTCACAAAACCCAGCTGTTTGCTGAGGAAGCCAAATGGCCAATAGGTTAGGTAAGCCTTGGTTCAAGTAAGAGAATCATCCAAAGTTCCTCCGTTTATTGACCATGGGACGTTTTCTGGAGTTCATCGTGTTTCTGATAATGTTTTACATCAGATAGCAATAAAAATATTGCAGTCACCACTTCTAAGAGCCTGAAGCACCATCTTTGATATTCTCCCCCTCCTAGTCGATATAAAGGAATGTAATGGAATATCTCCAAGGCATCAGAATCTTATTTAAGTAATTTTTCACTGTTTAAAAGTTTAATTGTTGACTCCTGGGTTTTGGAGAATCATGCTTTATATCAATCCTCCTGTATTGATTTGGAGAGAGATCCAAGTTTCTCTGAGTCTTTGCACTGAGTAGTATCTAATAGCACCAGCAATTTCTAGTGTCCTAATAAAATGGAAGACTTACGAAAAAATAAGGCTTTTCTGTTTTTTTGGTTTTTTTGGTTCCATGAATGGAAATAGAAATCCTTGAAAGGAATGCACTAGATCCAAATCCCTCAACTCCAGGTGGGACATAAGTGTCTCCTTTTCCAGGCCAGGGCTGTTTCTGTTACAAACCAGTATACTTTAAATCCACATGACAAGACATTTCTCTGAGATGTTCACATCCTATGAGGGGCTATTTCAGAGAACAAGCTTAATGGCTATACAGGGCACTATCTACCCTTAACTTACCTGAGCAGGTACAGAGATGGGCCACTGTACAGAACAGAAGGAGATCCCCAATGATCTTCATGATGGAGATGGCTGTGATTCAGAGGCTGCTCAGGACCGTCACAACAACTGCATCAGCCATACCCTAGGAAAGGGGCATGTTTATAAGGCAATGCTTGGTTTCTCCACCTTTCCTGTGAGGTCATCCAGAGTCAGTGTTGGCTCTGAGAGGCTCTCAAAGCACAGTGTCACACCCTGGGTGGTGATACAGTCCTTGTCACTCAATTGCTACTTCCTGTCTGACCAACAGATTGATTATGCAAGGTGAGAAGTATTTTTCTGTCTGCTCTAGAGATGGGGAATGTTGTTACTTAGATTTCCAAACCTCATATAGTAGAAGAGATTAAGTATAGGCTGCTTGGCCTATTTACGAAATAAATGAAAATATCAAAATTTCTTTATTTCACCAAAATAGAGGATATTAAACTCAGATCAGACAGGTTACACTTAGGTTTATATTTTGGCTCCTGGGAAAATGTTGTTTTATTTTCGAGGCAATAAACCCATGAAGCAAGCTGGGATATAGTGGAAGGACTAGTGACCTTAGCACTTATGAGGCTTGGAGAAAGGCATTGACATTTTCTAGCTGTGTGATCTTGGGGAAGTCAGTTGTGCCATGAGCCTATATCAGTTAGGAAGAGCTGGTTATGTTGTGGTAACATATAATCCCAAGACTTCTGTGACTTAAAACAGTACAAGTTGATTTTTACTCAAGCTATACATGTATGGTGGTCAGCTGATGGTGCCGCATGCCTTCAATGGATTCCAAGTAGACAGGGTAGTCACCATTTGGAATATTGTTCATTGTCAAGGTGAAGTGAAGATGCATTCCTGAGGATTTCCATTTACAGCAATTGAATATTCCATCTCAGAAGTGGCACCAGTGTCACTCTCCTTCACTGTCATGTGGATGTGGCCTGGCCTAACCATAGAGGTTACTGGGTACAGTGTTACCTTGTCTCTCTCTCTTTTTAAAAAAAATTATTTATTTATTTTTGGCTGTGTTGGGTCTTCGTTTGCTGTGCACAGGCTTTCTCTAGTTGCATTGAGCAGGGGCTACTCTTCGTTGCGGTGTGCAGGCTTCTCATTGCGGTGGTTTCTCTTGTTGCGGAGCACAGGCTCTAGGCACATGGGCTTCAGTAGTTGTGGCATGCGGGCTCAGTAGTTGTGGCTCCCGGGCTCTAGAGTGCAGGCTCAGTAGTTGTGGCACATGGGCTTAGTTGCTCCGCGGCGTGTGGGATCTTCCTGGACCAGGGCTTGAACCTGTGTCCCCTGTGTTGGCAGGCAGATTCTTAACCACTGACCACCAGTCTTGAAAACCGGAATGGGAAGAACTGGAAATAGTTGGCAAACGACACAGAGACCACCCCAGAGCCTTAGTTTCATGCCATGTCAAGTGGGACCTATTGCTAGCCCCAATAGAGTTCACATAATTGGAGTCTTTTACATGAAAGTCTGTTTTCAAGTGCAGTGCATGTAATTGTTGCTGTGATTGTTATTATTATTATTGACAGGCCAAGAGTCTCCGCTGTGAGTTGCTGACATTAGATTTTAAACTGTATTTTCCAAGCACAGTTATCCAAATGTCTGTTATTTATCTTTTGATCTTGAGGACATATGTATGAAAACCTGGGGGAACGCAGTAGAGTCTGCTTCACCAGTGCTTTGCTTGGCAGGCTTATTGTAGTACATTCTGAAGCATAACACATACAAAAGATAATAAATGACATTGCATGCCTCCCTAAAATTTACACTTTTACCTCTGTTTGGGGAGCAGTATAATCTCTTAGTTAAGAATATATGCATTGGGACTTCCCTGACGGTTTAGGTGGTTTAGTCTTAGTGGTTAAGACTCCATGCTCCCAATGTAGGGGGCATGGGTTCTATCCCCAGTCAGGGAACTAAGATCCCGTACGCCACATGGTGCAGCCTTAAAAAAAAAGTGTTCATTGAGTCCCATGGATCTTATTTGCAATCTTGTTTCTAATAAATGTTGGCTGTGTGACTTTGAGTGCATAAGTTAAGTTCTGATATTTTAGTTTCCTCATCTGTAACATAGAAATAATACCTCACAGAGTGGTTTTGAGTGTGAAATACAATTTTATATATATATATATATATATATATATAAAATGTGTCTATAAATAGGTAAAATCTCTGGTGTGTGTGTGTTTGTATATCAGATGCTAAGATCATAATTAGAGCTTGATATAGGGTAACTAATGATATGGAATGTTATATTCATGACAACTGATTGAGGGAGGAATTTTTATTATCCAGTTTTATCAGTGAGTAAGTTGAGGCTCAGAGGATTTAAGTAATCTTCCCAAGATCATGATACCAATTAATGTAGGAAACTATTAGGTTCAGTCAAGGAAAAAAGGGGAAGTGAATGTTCTAATAAAGAGAGTGAATTATAAGCTTTATTGTTTACTGTGAAAGTTTGAAGAGAATGAATACTGAGAAAAAGCCATTATATTTCAAGAAGAGGTGTTTTGTTGCAGTTTAAAATGCAATTTTAGCTAAAAGGATTGGGAATGGAATCAAAGGGTGATCAGGATGAAGTGGAAAGATAGGGTTATTTTTTTTTAGATGTTTGATAGTCAGAGGAAAAGAATGGAAAAAACAAAGGCTTCAGCAAGATCTAGGATGGACTGAGCATGTCTTAAAGACAAAGGGAAGAAGAAGAAATTTAAGGTACCATGATGGAGGGTGTCTAATTAGAGGAGTATAGAAAAGTAAGAAATAAGATTAAGAGCACAAGTGTAACACCATTCCCTATGACATGGAAGACAGAGAAGAGTGGATGAGTATAGAGACATATTGTGAAAGGAAGAGAAAGAAAGGTGAAGGGGTACCCATTGTAAGCTTGGCTCTGACTGTTAAGTTCTGGGGTTGCTTTTTGCAGTGGAAGAATCAGGTTGGTCTGTAAGCTGGAGTAGAATGAAGAAGGCTTGGCACAGACCTGGATGGGAGCAAGTCAGGTAGTCAACAAAGGATATAAAATTAGTGGCCACTAGACAAAATTAGTACTAGTTTTTAGCAGACCCAATCAATACCATGCTTAACATTCTTCCCAAAATATGTTATGACACTGAGTCACTGTGGTTTTTGCCCTGTTACTTAGCTGGGGCAACAGGGACTTAGAGAAATGGCTAGTTTATGGTTAAGGTTAAGAGCCCATACTTTTTACTCACTCTGGTGTATTGCCTTTAAATCGAAATCTTAGAGGTAGACCTGAAGACATACTGGAAATTGGAGTAATAGGAGTAAAACCAGCCACATCAGAACAGTCAGGAAGGAGAGCTGATGTTTTAAGTGAGCAAGCAGACAGGGCTGAGCACCAGGTCAGGGTGCATGGCTTTTTCATGTGTGAGAATCATCTGGAAAGAAGGAGGATCCCAGTGGGAGAGGGGATGATTGAGAATCAGGAGACAAGGCCTCATCCCCTGTCCTCCACCTTCATCTAAGGTGCAGTGCTGTGACAGTCCTTTTGCCACCTGGTGCTTTCTGCTTCCCCCACAGCTAGAGAGATTAACTAGACTGGTGCTTCAAGTTTTCAAGTTAAAAACCCCTCCTAGGAACCCTAATATGTACAAGTAATAAATAAGGCTGAGGATGGGGGCTGGCTGGGGAGAAGTTGGAACTCTACTACTTAATTCTGTTTTTCTCTCCTAATTTCTGTACCAGCTCACCCCCAACCCCTGGCTCCTTCCTTCTTGGCATCCAACACCTTCAAGGCCTTCTTGTGGCAGTTTAAAATCAGTGGCCTAGATTTGACTGAACTAGCTCTAGCCTTTTGTCTGTCCTCTTCTCCCTTCCCTATGTGGCCCCTTCACTCTCCAGCTCTTTTTTTTTTTTTTTTTTTTGCCACACTGCACAGCATGTGGGATCCTTATTCCCTGACCAGGGATCGAACCCATGCCCCCTGTGTTGGAATCGCAGAGTCCTAACCACTGGACCCCCAGGGCAGTCTACTTCAACTCTTTTCCTCTCCCCTCCTCTCCCCTTCCTCCCCTTCCCCTCCTCTCCCCTTCCTCCCCTTCCCCTCCTCTCCCCTTCCTCCCCTTCCCCTCCTCTCCCCTTCCTCCCCCTCCCCTCCTCTCCCCTCCCTGTCCCCTTCTCTCCCCCTCCCCTCCCCTCCCCCGCCTCTCCCCCTCCCCTCCCCTCCCCCTCCTCTCCCCTTCCCCCCTCCCCTCCCCTCCACTGTGATCACGCCTCTGTGCACTGAGTCACAGTGACCCAGAGATCTGAATATTTGCATTTTGATCTTTGCATTTTGATTTGTGTCTGACAGGACCTTGTTCCCTGCCTCTTGTGGGAACAGGGAGTTAGCACATCTAGGGATCCTATGCTTTGGTTCTATTCAATTTCTTTGAATCACTGAGGCTTAATAGTTTCAATCATGGGACAAGATGTTGTGAATTAACAGTAAGGACTATTTCCTGTTGGTTCATGTTGCTTCTACGTGACCTGACACTATCTGGATCTGGATTACATACACACACACACACACCTCCCAGCTCCTGTTAGTAAAATCCTGTCTACTGTGCTCAGTGCTGAAGGGAACACCTGTAACCCTAGAGTTAGCCAACATTAGAGGATGTATTAGCCTGCAAGGGCTGCCATAACAAAATACCACAGACTGGGTGATTTAAACAACAGAATTTATTTTCTCACAGTTCTGGAGGCTAGAACTTCAAGATCAAGGAGCCAGCATGGCTGGTTTTTCCTGAGGCCTCTCTCTTTGGCTTGAAGACAGCCGCCTTTGCACTGTGTCCTCACAGGGCCTTTGCTCTGAGTGTATGAGGCCTGGTAACTCTTCCTCTTCTAATAAAGACATAAACCCTATTAGATTAGGGCCCCATCTTTATGACATCAGTCAACCTTAATTACTTCTTTGAAAGCACTTTTCCAAATACAGTTACATTAGGGGCTAGGACTTCATCACGTGGATTTTGGAAAGGACACAAATCAGTCCATAACATTCTTCCCTCTGTACTCCCACCCTCTACCAATTCATGTCCTTCTTCCATGCAGAGAACCCTAGACCTTTGATCTTCAAGACACTGGTATCCCATGAAATGTTAACTAGTATTTCTTGAAAAAGGGACTCTTTGGTCAATTAGACTTGGGAAACCCTAGACACTCTATTTCTTTTCGGGAGATTCATAATGCACTTTATTTTATTAAAGGTTCTATTAAATTTTCTACAATACAGAAATTTTTTTTCACTTTAACTTAATTTTCAGCAAACTTAATTTGCCACAGTTTACCCATTACATAACATCTAAAGAGATGTTGGTGTTTTCCTTGGACATTAACAAATAAGGAGTTACTCCAGTTTCCCATAAAGTCATGATGTTCAATATAAAGACTAGTTACCAAGGAAGATCATTGAATTTTTGGTCTGTTTGGACTGCTCAGAAGTTCTTTATCATATTGAACAGAACTGCATCTCTATCTGGTTTCCATATATTCTGGTTCTCTACAGTGGAGCCCAATAGAATGTGTCTGCTCTCTCCAAGTATGCAAAGGCAGCTCTAGAGTGCCTAGTCAAGGTCTCTTTTTTCTCCAGATGATATAGATCAGCTTCTTTAATATTTTTTTATAGTATATAATCCTGTATGTCCTCCCTACCCTGACATATCAATGCAAAATTACTTAATAATAATACAACACAGGTAATAACCTCACCATTTCCCTTCTCTGTTCCAGGCAGTGTTATCCACACTGGAGATACAGAGATAAATAAGACATGTGAGGACTTTATTTCTTGGACCTTACTTTCTTGTAGAGAAAATGTTTTAAAAAATAATATGATTTTGGATTTTTGTTGTTGTTGTTGTTGCATTACGTGGGCCTCTCACTGTTGTGGCCTCTCCCGTTGCGGAGCACAGGCTCCGGACGTGCAGGCTCAGTGGCCATGGCTCACGGGCCCAGCCACTCCGCGGCATGTGGGATCTTCCCAGACCGGGGCACGAACCCGTGTCCCCTGCATCAACAGGCAGACTCTCAACCACAGCGCCACCAGGGAAGCCCTGTTTTGTTTTTTAACATCTTTATTGGAGTATAATTGCTTTACAATGGTGTGTTAGTTTCTGCTTTATAACAAAGTAAATCAGCTATACATATATCCCCATATCTCCTCCCTCTTGTGTCTCCCTCCCACCCTCCCTATCCCACCCCTCTAGGTGGTCACAAAGCACCGGGCTGATCTCCCTGTCCAAGAACAGTTTTTATCACATAAGAAAGTTAAGGTATAGAGGAGAGAGGCTAACTAACTTGCTGAAGTTCACTTAAGTAACATGAGATCAAGTTGAGGTTTGAATTCAGGTAGTTTGGTTTCAGAGCTTGTGTTCTTAGCCATTTACCACTAATGACTAATGATGCTGAGGTGAGCCTTGTTCAGACTCATTAACACTTAGCCAGGCAATGTCTTGGGAGCATATGTGTCTCCCAGGAAAAACACAAAACCATTGGGAAAAAAAAAACAAAAAAAACCCCACTTCTCTTTCCCAAAGTCTCCTCTAAGGGGTATACATCAATGCCTCTCAACCTGAGATGCATTAAAATTCCACTGGGGATCTTGATAAATTGTAGAATTTGACCCAGCACGTCTGCAGTGAAATCTGCAATTCTGCATTTTTAACAAGCTCCCAGTGCTGTTCCTGACCATGCTCTGAGGAGAAAGGGTCTGGAAAGTCAGGAGGCAGATGAAGAAGTGAGAAATCCGCCATAGTGTTTACAGATAAATTACGTTCAGGAGTTGCGTCTAGAGGAGCAGGCTGTAGCTCAAAGTATTAAAGGAATACCCTTTTAACGGCTTCTCATCTCATTCAGAATAAGACCTAGACTTCTATCCGTGGCTTTAAGGCCTACCTACATGACGTCGTTGTATTTCCCAGGTCTCTCTGATCTCAACATCTGGTCTTGACTTCTCCTAGCCCCTCTAGCAAGCTCTCTGCTTATAGCAGGCAGTATCCACTCCTGACCTTGCTACTCGTGGGTTTTGTTTATTTGTTTGTTATCATTTTTCCCCCAGCACTATGCTCTTACCAAGGTCATCTGGATGTGAACTCCTTGAGAATACAGGCCTTATCTGCCCAGTGCCTAGAACAGTGTCTGACACAGCATAGGCACCCAATAAATGTTCATTAAACAAACCAATAGGTTTTATTTGCCTGTGCTCTGTAAAAAATTTCTTACTGTTTTGTAGAGAATAAATAGATCTGGAGATCAGAAAACAGAAATGGCGATCAAGCGTAAAAAGTTGATGCTAAGTGAGTATTAACTAATTTACTTTAAATATCTGAAAAATAAGCAGGAAACTTGGCTCCCATTTGAGGAATGATTTTATAATTTTGAAAACAAAATTTTATTTTGTTACATTATTTGTCCATTAGTGCATCTAGGCTCTCTTTTTCTAGTCCCTTTTGGGTTTGTAGACAACATAAGGTTGTGGTTAGGAGCAAGATAATTGAGTTTAAATTTCAGTCCTTTATAAACTACAAGATTGCATAGTTTACCTTGTCTAAGTTTAGTTTCCTCATCTGTAAAATGGGGGTGACAATGGTAGCAGGCTTATAGGACTGTGGAGAGGATTAATTGACATAAAGCAAATAAAACACAGCACTTGGCATGGTGCATGTGCTCAGTGAACATGGGCTAATTATTGTCAGAACTCTACCTCCTCTTTTAAGGCTGGGCCAAGATGTCAAACTGCCCTTCCTTTACTGGAATGCCTGTGTTCTCATCTAAAACTTCAGATGGTTATTTCCATTCTCAGCTTACACTTCATGTGAGCTTAGTTACCGTGTGTGTGTTCCTATCTGTCTCCCAGTCAGCCCAGCATTTTCACACAACAGAGAAGATGCTTGTTAAGTCGGGGATTTCTAACTATGCCTGTTTATTTTCCTACTAAAGTAGAATAATTGTGGGCTCTCTTTTTTTGGGGGGAGGGGAAAATAAAAGATAGAATTTTCCTGGTTCTCTCTTTTTTATTCTGTGGTAGGACAAGTTATACCTCCCACCCCTTTTTGAGGAGAAGATTCTGCTTTTGTTATTTTTGGTGAGGCAGAGATGGAAAGGTGAAATAATGAAATAGTGTTCAACTATACAAGATGATAATTAACAAGAGAAGGTCTGTATTTTAAGAGACTCTTCATTTTAAGGGACCTGAGAGACCTGAAACTCTATCACCCCAGCTCCAAAAAGAGCCACCCAGCTGTATCCTACCGGCCTGGAGTGCTGGGGGCAGGAGGGAGGAAGACATAAGAGGACGAGGGTCTCCCCTGCTAGCAGAGGTGGACTGTGTATATATGCTGGGAAGGTGATGGAGAAAGTAGACTTGTGCATACCTTTCTGGACCTGTCTGGTTCAACCCGTCGGATTAAGTTAGAAGATTGAGGCTGACATCTAGTGGCAACAACAGGTACTAACACAGAGCACACATGGCAAAGGAGAGAGCTCTTTTCATTTCCCCAGCCTCAAGTAAAATAATGACTTCATCTCCCTGTATTAGTCAAGACCTTTCAGCTACAAGTGACAGATTATAGACCAGATCAAGCAAAAAAAGAAAAGGGAATTTACTGAACGATGTAATGTGAACAATGGGATGGAGTGAGGATTAGGTATACTGCAATTGGGGGTCAGACGATGAGCACTCTCTCCCTTTCTCTCAAAAACATGCTTGTTCCCCAAAGCTCTTGGCTCTTCTCTCCTTCTGTTAGCATGTGGACCTTTTTCTCTTCTACTGAAAGTGGGCTTCATTTATGAATATGGAGTAGAAATTCTCAAACAACTGTGTGCATGTGTGGAGGGGATATTTTCTCTTTTGTTCATGTCTTTAAGTGAGATTAGTGGGGCAGCGTCTGACCTTGCAGATAAGCCTGCAATCTGGAATAAACTGAATTCAGGGGAGTGTTCATAAGCACGTTTGATAACAGGCCTCAGCCCCAAGCAAACTGGAAGCTGACTTGAAACAATCAGTACCCAGAGATGAATATCTACCACCTTTTTCAGTATGGTGTTTATTTCTAATAAATGTGATACTCAGTTCTCCCTTAGTTTTCTTTTGTTTCCAATGTTGTTCCAAATTTGGGTGCAGCATGGAGTTGTGTTATTTATTATAGACCCTCAAATTCCAAAAGAAATAATTTTCAGAATTTAGTGAAAAGAATAAGCAAGTATATAGTACTCTGTTATCCATTAATCACATTTTCTGTATTTATCAAATTCAATATAAGGACCAAATTCCCTAAAGAAAAGAGAAGAAAAAAGAGATTAGTATCATAAGGAAAGGGGGCCTTGCTTCACATCCTATCTCTTCCAAATGAAGTCCTGAGAAAGGGAGCTGCTTCTACAATTCTCTTTACCTCCGTCTCTTTTCATGGCCACCACAGTTGGCACATTCCCCCCCATGTCTTGATTATTCAAAAATTGCTCTGTGAAGTTTTTCAGTAGAGAGTCTTTCATTCCCCAGCCCATTCCCATGTTAATACCTTTTCATTCAGTGTAGCAATGTCAAATTTTTCTACCAAGAAGTAAAAGATAACCACAGCAATAATGCTATGCATAATAATTCACATAATTCACACGCTACTCAAATTTTCACTAGGTTTACACTGCCCATAGACTACAGTCTGTTCCCCTTACTTTAGGATTTATGTTTCCCAGAAGACTAGCCTCTGCCTAACTTTCCACCCTTATTTATTACTGTCCTTTAAATACCTGACATTCCTTTCAACACAATTTTTATCTTCCTTATTTCCCTAAAGACATTGCAGTTTCTCAGTTCCATGTGTTTTCCCAAGCAATGAGCCCTGTGTAAATTGCCCATTCTATTTTCTTTTGCACTTTTTCTTTTTTTAAACCTCTCAACATAGTATTACCTTTTTATTTATTTATTTATCTGGTTGCTCCGGGTCTTCATTGCAGCAGGCGGGCTCCTTAATTGTAGCTCGTTGTCTCCGTAGTTGTGGCTTGTGGGCTCCTTAGTTGTGGCACACGGGCTCCTTAGTTGTGGCATGCGAACTCTTATTAGTTGCAACATGCATGTAAGATCTAGTTCCTTGACCAGGGATCTAACCTGCGCCCTGTGCATTGAGAGCACAGAGTCTTAACCACTGCGCCACCAGTCCCTGCACTTTTTCTTTAAGAATACTTTAACTGCCTCATGACAAAGGAGGCAAGAATATACAACAGCGAAAAGACATTCTCTTCAATAAGTGGTGCTGGGAAAACTGGACAGCTACATGTAAAAGAATGAAATTAGAACATTCTCTAACACCATATATAAAAATAAACTCAGAATGGATCAAAGACCTAATTATAAGGCCAGACACTATAAAACTCTTAGAGGAAAACATAGGCAGAACACTCTTTGACATACATGGCACCAATATCTTTTTTGATCCACCTCCTAGAGTAATGAAAATATAAACCAAAATAAACAAATGGGTCCTAGTTGAACTTAAAAGCTTCTGCACAGCAAAGGAAAGCTTAAACAAAATGAAAAGACAACCTAAGGACTGGGAGAAAATATTTGCAAACGATGAGACCAACAAGGATTAATTTCCAAAATATGCAAACAGCTCATCAGCTTAATATCAAAAAAAAAAAAGACAACCCAATCAGGAAATGGGCAGAAGACCTAAATAGACATTTCTCCAAAGAAGACATACAGATGGCCAACAGGCACATGAAAAGATGTTCCACATCACTAATTGTTAGAGAAATGCAAATCAAAACTACAATGAGGTTATACAATGAGGTATCACCTCACACCAGTTAGAATGGCCATCATTAAAAACTCTATAAATAATAAATGCTGGAGAGAGTGTGGAGCAAAGGGAACCCTTCTGCACCATTGGTGGGAATGTAAATTGGTGCAGCCACAATGGAGAACAGTATGGAGGTTCCTTAAAAAACTAAAAACAGAGTTACCATATGATCCTGCAATCCCACTTCTGGGCACATATCTGGCTAAAACTCTAATTTGAAAAGATACATGCACCCCAATGTTAATAGCAGTATTAGCCAAGACATGGAAGCAAACTAAATGTCCATCAACAGATGAATGGATAAAGAAGATATGGGGTGTGTGTGTGTGTGTGTGTGTGTGTGTGTGTGTGTAATGGAATATTACTCAGCTGTAAAAAAAGAATGAATTAATGCCATTTGCAACAATATGCATGGACCTAGAGATTATCATATTAAGTGAGGTAAGTCAGAAAAAGAAAAAGACAAATGTCATATGATACCATGTATATGTGGAACCTTAAAAAAGGATACAAATGAACTTATTTACAAAACAGAAATAGACTCATAGACATAGAAAACAAACATAGGGTTATCAAAGGCAATAGCAGGTTGGGGGGATAAATTAGGAGTTTGGGATTAACATATACATACTACTGTATATAAAATAGATAAACAACAAGGACCTACTGTATAGCACAGGGAACTATACTCAGTATCTTGTAATGACCTATAATGGAAAAGAATCTGAAAAATAATATATATATTGCCTGCACTCCATTTGGATGGGGAACTGCTACTAGATAACTGTTGCTTATTTCTTGAATGTGAAATCCTAGCTTACTATTAATGTTTGATTTTTTAAAAATAAATTGGAAACCTGTATTTTTAGGTAAAATCTGATTTTTGAAATACTGTCAACCATAAAAACTTACTGAAATACTCTTCTGGTTAAACAGAACCAATACTGTTTTCTGTTATCATGAATTTTCTTATGTAATACATTCTTTTTGCCACATAAGACCACAAACTTATGAAGAGTCTGGGATCTGTTTCATACAACTCTATTTTCTTTTTCTTTTAATTTTTTTTATTTTTATTTTTTTGTGGTACGCGGGCCGCTCACTGTTGTGGCCTCTCCCGTTGCGGGGCACAGGCTCTGGACACGCAGGCTCAGCGGCCATGGCTCACGGGCCCAGCCGCTCCGCGGCATGTGGAATCTTCCCGGACCGGGGCACGAACCCGTGTCCCCTGCATCGGCAGGCGGACTCTCAACCACTGCGCCACCAGGGAAGCCCGACAACTCTATTTTCTTGGTAGTTATTATGAGGGCCCTACACTGAGTAGGCTTGGGGGATTCCTTTAAGGATAATGACTGATTTTTTTTTTTTTTTCAATTCTGAGCAAGACGCACACTTCAGTTTTCTGTTTTTCAAGGGATTTACATTGTTCATAAATGGCGGATATCTCTCAGGATTGTGAGTCCAGTTTCTCAGAATTTTTCTTCAAAACACTAGCTAAGAGCAGAGACAGAAGAATTACTCTTCTGCCTCCATTACTCAAAAGAGCATAATGACTATTCTTGTTGCCCCGAGATCCAGAAATGGCATGAAGGCCACGTTTATACATGCAAGTCACAGTGAGAATTAAAACAAATATACAGGCAACTGTACCATCCCTGCCATTGGCATCAGTGTTCTCTGTGTTCCAGAAATAGATATGTTTGATAAGAACTATGTTCATAATGGCTCCAATGAGAGAACCATTTTTTTCTTTTTTAATCAGCAGAGGCTCCTTATTTATACTTTGATTGAGAAAAAACAGTGTTCATAGTATATCTGGCAGACTTACAAGATAGAAAAGAAGGAAAGGAAGAAAGAAAGAAAGGAGAGAAGGAGAGAGAATGAGAGTGAGAGGGTGAGAGAATGCCACAACAGATCAGAGGCATGCTGATAGAGCTTTTGAGACTTTCTCAAGTCTCCTGGATGAGGCTGAAAAAAATCTCAGAACCATCTTTGAGAAGCCGTTTGGTTGTAGCAGAGTGGAAAATCAAGTCCCCAATATAATTCTGCATCAACCTATGCTGATTTTCAGAAGCCCAGGCCATTGTGGGTGGGTCCTTCTTATGCTGCTCATTTTAATGTTGTGCATCCAAATACCAGACAGTGTGAAAAAGGCTTATGTGGAAGAGCTAAGAAGACACTTCCCAAAGTCTTTTGCCTAATTAGCCCTGCCTGAGAAAGTGACAACCACCACATTTGGAAGGAATGATTATGTAATTTAATCATTCTACATAGTCTGCTAATATTCATGAATTCTCATTCATCTTTCTTTGAAGTCGATGGGAGATACTTGGTTAATTCACGTTTTTCAGTTCCCATTCTTTTCCTTTATGGTTAATTCACATTTTTCAGTTCCCATTCTTTTCCTTTAAAGTCATCCTCTGAGTCTAGTACTTGCTCTGAAGATGAGCAAGTATTACCTTTATTGGACTAGTTTCTACACCTCGTTTCCTTCAGTGCTCAGAAATAATTGCAGTGGCATGCTAATGTGATGCCAGAAGTCCGTGAAGATTCTTCTCAAAGGAAGATACGCATTAAAGAGTTAGCTCAGCAGACTTGAGATGCTCAAATCAGCTCATAGGAAGTAATCTCTACACCCTTGGGATATTCTGGCTGATAAGAGTAACTTTGTAACCTAGGGCCATAGGTCATGCCAGATAATTCACCCTGAGGTGAATGCCTGTTTTTGTTCACCTGGTGCTGAGCCACTCTGTATCAGTTTAACTCCTAGGGGGAGGGGGCTGGAGACTAAGTAGTTGTCAATCATGTAGGTGCTGCATGTCCCCAGTAAAAACCCTGGACACCAAAGCTTTGGTGGGGCTTCCCAGGTTGTCAATACTTTATATAAGTTATGACACATGATAGCTGGGAGAATTTAAGCACTGCCTGTGTGACTCCCCTGGGAGAGGACAACTGGAAGCTTGTACCTGATCTCCTAGACTCCACCCTATGAGTTTTCTGCCTTTGCTGATTTTATTCTGTATCCTTTCATTGTAATAAACTGTTAGCATGCATATAACAGCTTTTCTGAGTTCTATCAGTCCTACTAGGGAATCATCAAACCTGACGGTACTCCTGGAGACTCCCAACAGAGAGGATCTCATAGGTCATGGAAGAGTTACTGACAAGACACGATAAGGCTGATTTGTAAAAACAATTTCAAATAGAGCTAAAATATATCACAAGGAATATTATTAACTTTTTAATCTAAATTTCCCATTGAATTTATTTGAAAGGCAAAAAAATTTGACAGTTTTTTTCCATGTAAGACCACATAATCACTTTGTTACTTACGTGTATATCTACACCTGTATTTATGTCTGTGTCTGTATGTCTGTATCAGTATCTATATTTACTTCTTCCAGGCAACAATATGGGTGCTACTCATAGGGATGTCACTGTGACTTGTTAAAGAAAATTTGATTTTTTTAAGATGGATTTCTATTTATTGCTTGAATATAATATATAGACTATCTACTAATATGATCTCTGTACAATTCTGCCAAAATACCATGTAAGCTTTTCTTTCTTTTTTTTTTAAATGAGTCAACTTTGAATGTTAACTAAATTTTTTAAAAAGACTTTTCTCTTTACTATGTATGTAGTCTGTCCTCAGTCTTTTGTGAACAATAGAAGCTATTAAAAAAAAAAATCCCATGCATCAGCAAATCCAGTTCCTTGCTAAAATTATTGGAAATTTCTGTGAAGAAATATAGAGAAAAAATAATGGTATTTTATTTTGAACTTACCACTGATCAACACAAAGGAGACACTCATTCTTGTAAGTGTGGCCATTTGTAGCACAAACATATGCTGTCACCTCAGGACAGTTTGCGTCATAAAGAGGATCCAGTGGGTAGTACATTTTACATGGGGGCTACAAACATCATAAAATATCGTATGAATAACAACTGATAAATTTTCCCTCATCTATTCCTGGCCTGTCACTTCTGCCCTACATAGAAATAATATCAAATGTTACTAGTCAATTGATCTTTTTGCAAGATTTCCTCTCCTCTGGGCTTTGGTCAGGCAAGTTTTTTTCTAACTACAGTATCCTCACTCATTCATCATTTGCTAGTCATAAGCAGTATAATAACTCAGCTTAAATCCCAAACGCAAAGTTTTCACTTAAACTTGGAGTCCCAATGCCAGTAACTCATTATAAGAAGTTTGTGAGTAGAGATAGTTATGTGTCTCTGAACTCCTAGAAGATAGGGGCTTAAGTGTAGTTTTTAAGAGTGAGGGTTCTGTATTGAGACTGGGATTAAATTCTGTATATACCATTGTTAAACTCTGTGGCCTTGGACAATTGACAGGTATTAATTCATTTAATGTTCAGAGATGCATCTTACTATTACAACGCTTGTGCTACATGGGAGTAAATCTAAGCCTGAAGAAGTTAAGATACATGCCCAAAGTCACATAGAAAACTTCCATTCTACTTAACCACTATGAAGTTTTAGGTCTCTCATGTCAGGAGAGTGATCAGATTAAAATCAGAATTCAGAACTTAGAAATTTAAATTTACCATAGGCCATTTAGAATAGTCATGGGGTTTGAAGATTTCTGCAAATAAAGTACAGACACAATAGGTTAAAAGAAACAGTTCTCCGTGGAGTTTGATTTCACTCACTGAAGTTACTGACTGAACAAAGAAATGTAATGCAATTACTTATTTGCACAAAGTATACAAAATAATTTGTGGCAACAAAATTTGTGGGTGGTATTCCTTTGTTAACTACTTCATCCATTTATTTATTCTCTCCTTTTCACAGTCCTGACTTCATTTATAAATTTGCTGTGTCATTGAGGAAAGAGTTAAAAACCATTTGGGGTTGTATGCTTAACTTGCAAACCGTGTTATTTTCATTAAGTCACTTGACTTTTGTTGGCTTTAGTTTCCTCGTCACGACAATTAGGATAAGTGTATGCATTTTAAAGATGGTTGTAAAAATTAAAAGTAATATAGTAGATAAAGGATTAGGCCAGTTCCTACCAAGATGCTGAACTAAAGAGGATACTAAGAATGATGACGAGAAAGCTTAGGAGTTCCTTGGCTCTGGAGAGACTGAGGGATATGGTGAACTGATTTGTGCGAGGAGTGCTGGTGTTGCTTAGGGATAGAGGATGACCAGCTGGCTATGGGAAAATAAAATAAGAAAAGACCTATTGAAGTTTTGCCCTATTTCTCACTGTTAGGTGATATTTAAAATATCCAAGAAAATTCTAGCTTTCCAAAAGTCAGAATTTACAAAGTTAGAAAAGTTGTACGATTTTAAAATCTTCACATAAAGGAAACAACAAGCCTCCCAACTTCTCCAGGAATAGACTATGCTGTTTACATATGTACTTTTTCAGAAAATAAAAAAGATGGAATGCTCCTCTCTAATTCTAAAAAGCCAGAATATTTTAATAACAAAAGCAGCTGGATATAGTTATGAGAAAAGAAAAATAAAAGCCTTCATCTAGTAAAAATAAAGTAATATATATACACTGCATACCATACATAAGAACAAACTTCAAATGGACCTGGATCTGAACATAAAAAACAAAACAATACAAAGATCAAAATATAACACAACTGAGTTGCTCTTTAATCTTAATATACGAAAGACTTTCTGATAATGACTCATTAATCTCTGGGCAGTAACAGAAAGGACTGATACATTTTATTACATCCAAATAAAAATAACTTTTTCATGACAAAATATAAACATAAACTAAAAAAGATATCTGATAAACTGGAAAAAATATTTGCAACACATATCATAGATAAAGGGCTAATATACCTGATACATAAAGAATACTTTAAAATTGAGGGGAAAAAAATCCCAATTGCTGAATGAGTTATATACATGGACCTACAATTCATACACACACACAAAACCCCGAAGATATGGAAATGACCCTTAAATTTGTGAAGGATATTCAAATGCAGTATGATAAGAAAAATGCTAATGAAAACTATGTTGAAATACCATCTATTACTGGTGAGAATGCAAGTTGGCACAACTTTTATGAAGTGAAATTTGTCAACGTTGAACAAAACTACTTTGTATTCACATTCAATCACAATTCAAGGAATCTACCCTGAAGATAAACTCCCAACGATAGAAAAATACATATGCATAAGATTATTTATTGCAGCATGGTTTTTAATTGCAAAATATTGGACACAAACTAATGCCCGTACACCTAAGACTGGTTGAATAAACTTTGGTACATCCATCCAAAAAAGTCTTATGCTGTTGTATAAAAGAATGAGGAAATCCCTGTGAACTGATATGTACTGCTTTTCAGAACATTCTGAATTGGGAAAAGCAGGATGCCAATAGGTACCTAAAATAAGACTGGTTACATAAAAGATGAGGGTGGGACTGCAGTGGAAGGAAAAGGGTATGGAGGCAGTGACATATCTTTGAACCTAAACTTTTGTTCATTTTGGTTTATTTTGTTTCATTTGTCATGTTCAAAATAATTTTAAATTGCTATCCAATAGCAATCCCTTTCCAATAGTGATACCCAATTGATACCCCATTTGTATTATCAAGCCCAAAGGCCTATGTTTCAGCAAAACTTTACCCATCCAGTCACAAATGACTCTTTTTCTCTCCTGCAAGTAAAAGACATATGCTTACCTGAAAAAACAATCTGTGCCAAAGTGGAGGATACCAGGAAAAATATGGTCATGCAGGGAAAGGCAGCCATTTGATCTCATCTAACGTCCTGCTTTGGTGAGGCCTGTGAAAATGCTCAAGATAGTTTATTCGTAATCTCTTGCATAACTGGCTTTCCAAACGTGAGAGAACCCACTACTCTGAATTGGTGCCGTTCCCATGAACTTGGCCATGGTGATTCCAAACTGGCCTGGTCTCTAGGGATTCAGACCTAAGAAGGCTCTTCTGCTCTAAAGAGGGAAAGAAAACCATTAAAATAACTTTTTTTTTCCCCTGCCAACAGCCATTGTACCGTCACTGTTTTGGCTTGGAAGAGGAATTAGCCTCAGGGCTCTCACCAGGGCTGACCCCGGCATGTTACGTATAAATAGGTTCATCCTACAATATATCATCTAAACTGAGACACTCATGTTAGTGAATATGGACACTAAGAATTCATAAGAATTCTGAGAAAATAGGTGTGAACTGAGGACTATGCTGCACAATCAGGGATGTGTCACTTTATAATACACATTGTTTGATTTCCTGGGATAGACCAGTTTCTCCCACATTCAAGTCCTCCATTTCCTAAGTAAGTTTCTTCTTCCAGGACAGTTACATGTGCTCAAATACAAAGAATAGATTGAAAATGGAATTGTTGGTCTGGGGTCATAAAAATTATGTATACCTTTCCTGATACACAAATCAGGATAATTGATTTTTATCATTTTTATGATTCATATATAGTACACATGATTTTGATGACACTGGTAAGTTCAAATTCTAGCTTCAACATTTCTTAGAAGTATGAGCCTCAGAAAAAGCATGAACATCACAGGATACTGAGAATATCAACTGATATTAATGTAAGTAGAGTTTAACTGTATTAAATTACCAGTTTCTTTAGCCAAACTCTTCTTTTGTAAGAATGGAACTATTTGGCCTAGAGAGAAGATACATTCCAAGTCATTTACTCAACTTCCCATGCCCTACTCTGCTCATTCTGTCTCTTCTCCAAATTGCAGCTGGTGGACACATAGAGAAATGAGAGAGAACCATATTAGCTGTGCAGAGGAAACAAAAGGAGGGTGCTGGAGGAAAACAAACATACTGGGAAACCTAGTGACAGAGAAGAAAGCCAAAGAGATACCATCACTGACTTAGAATAAGGAGGTGAAGAGATGTTTACCTGAATGAGCTTGCTGCAAAATGTGAGCCCACTGTAGTCACCCTGAGGTCACAGCTAGCCTTGAGCAAAGTTGCTGTTCCATGAGTCTGTGGCCCAGGGGCATGTTGAGCAGAGGAGGCAGGCTCCTTGCTCAGTTGGGTGACCAGTTGATTGGCAAGATATTGCGCTAATAGCTGTTTCCTAGTTTGACCCCTCTCTTAAACCACCTCCTCTGATGTTTCATGCTCCAGCAGGCAGGGACAGACCTGGAGGTTCTGTACTTGTGGTTTCTGATTGTGGATCATGAGAACAAGATGACATTTGCAAAGCAGGTTAATTACCTACCTTATTCCAGATAATCTGGTATACACTCACCAAATTCAAGGCTGATTCATTTTCCTGGTCTCTGCCTCCAGAGGTCATTTAGCCCATCCTGCTTCTCAGAAGGGTTATCTGTTTGATCTTTGTAGGACATGATTTCTGACATCAGCCAGGGAAACTCCAGCACCACGACTAATAATCTTTGCAATACCTAAGTCTTCTGAAGTCTCCATGTGTTTCCCTCCCCTCCACCTTAACGCAGGCAAGCCTGAAATTTTGCCATAATCTGGAAAATTTCTATCTCACACACTTTAAACTCTCCTAGAGTAGTTAGTACTCCTTTTGCTGCTTGTCTTCCCTTCTCAGTCTGAGTCCCATAGACTGACATTTATATTTAGCCCCTTGGCATGAGCATGCTCTCTTGACATCCTGTTCTTGGTTCTTCCCTCTTTCTTCCAAGCCGGGATAAATTCAGCATGCTATTTTCCTGCTCCAGACCTTGGCTGTGGAGCAAGGATGGAACAACTTCCATACAATGGGGTCTACAGTCCTGCTATCATCACTACTGACCTAGGCCCTCTAGACTCCTAAGGAGGTCTCTTATTATTTAATGTCAGGTTGCTACCTATGCCAGCCATCTCCATATAATTTCCATTTTTAATCCAATTTTTTCAACTGTCTGACCACACCTCTGCTACATTACTTTGAGTAGTAAACTTCACCTCTTCTTTATTGTGTAGGGAAACCTCAGGATGAACTAGCTTCACTTTTTTCCCCTTTGCCTTGTAATTCTGGAAATTTTATTATCTATCTTTCTACTTCTATCCTTCTCTCCATATCAACTTACCTAGGGATTTACACATTCATCCATTCCTTTCTTTTTGCCAGTACCTGGCTATGTGGTTTACATTTCTCATCATATTTATTCCTCACAATAATCCCATGAGGTTTATATCACTCTGAAACTTGTGTAAGGGGAAAAGAAAATGAGGCTGAGGGGAGTAAAGTCATTTGCTGAAGCTAACTAGCTACTAACAAAGCTACAAATGGACAGAGATGAGATTCAAACACAGGTACCTTTAACTCCAAAGCCCACGTTCCATTACTTTCTCTAAGTTTTCTTTCATCTTAGAGAATGAATGTTCCCTTTAATTTACTATCCATAGTCTTCTTAGACCAGTCTTGTGTGATACCCTATGCCTTTCTTGGCAGCGTCTTTGATTTTGCCCTCTATCTCCTTCTCTTCACAGTCAGTACTCCTAATCTCCCCACGATACTACCCCCTAGATAATGAGATTGCATGCTCTATGAAGGAGAAGACCCTATCTTTACCTAATTTTGACCTTGTAACTGCAATGCATTGCAGGGTGTTGTTTTTGTTTTTTTTAAAATCACTTGATTAGTATTCACTAATACGTACAGAAGGAAGGAACAAAGAAATCCATCCATTTTTTTTAAACTGTGTTCTTGGATATTCTTGAGAGCGTATCATCATGGATATATTTTAGATACACTGTCCAGTCCACTAAGACATAATTCTACTGGAATTTTTATTGGAGTCACATAAATTTGGTAAAAGTAACATCTTTATAATATAGTCTTTTTTACATTAGTATTTTTTATTACAAAAGGTCAAACATACACAAAAATGTAGAAAATAACATAATGAACTCATATATACCTATCATATAGATTCAGTAATTATCAAGATTGGCACATTCAATTTTTACCTATTCAATTTTTTAGAAATTTTTACCTTTTCAATTTTTACCTATTCAATTTTTTAGAAAAATCCTCAAGCATTATAAAGTGCTTCAGGCATAGTCATTTCATTCCTACAACTTCAGCCGGCACCTCTTATACACAGGAACATTTTCTTCAATAATCCTACTGAGATTCATACACTTAACATTAACAATAATTCTTTTGTATCATCTAAAATGATAAATGTTTATAATCAAATTGCCCTGTTGTCTCAAACATGCTGTTTTTTTAGAATTTGAGTAAGAATCCAAAGAAGGTCCACTCTTGACACTGGTGGTTATTTCTCTTACAACTCTTAATTCGGAGCAGCCTACTTGTCTTCCTCTTCTTTCTCTGTGTCCTTGACTTGTTTAAATTGGATCAGTTTTTTCATAGAACATACCACGTTCTGCATTTGCCTGTTAGCTTCCTTGTGGTATTATTTAACTGTTCCTCTGTATCAAATACATTTTGGAATTGTCAGTTTTCTATTTATAAATGCCTTCCTTGGACATAGATGAAGAAGCTAGGGGAATTTATTGGGATGAAGATAAGCTTTATTTTTCTCAGAAAGGCAGAACTGAATTTTTTAAAATTTTATTTGATTATAGTTGATTTACAATTTTGTGTTAGTTTCAAGTGTACAGCAAAGTCAGTTATACATATACATATATTCATTCTTTTTCAGATGCTTTTCTCACATAGGTTGTCACAGAATATTGAGTAGTGTTCACCATGTTATATAGTAGGTCCCTGTTGGGTATCCATCTTATATATAGTAGTGTGTATATGTTAATCCCAAGATCCTGATTTATCCCTCCCCCTACATTTCCCCTTTGGTAATGATGTTTGTTTTGAAGTCTGTGAGTCTGTTTCTGTTTTGTAAAGAAGTTCATTTGTATCTTTTTTTAAAATTAGATTCCACTTATGAGTGATATTATGTGATATTTGTCTTCGTCTCACTTACTTCACTTAATATGATAATCTTTAGGTCCATCCCTGTTGCTGCAAATGGCATTATTTCATTCTGTTTGCTGCAAATGGCATTATTTTGTTCTGTTTTATGGCTGAGTAATATTCCATTGTATATATGTACCACATCTTCTTTATCCATTCCTCCATCAATGGACATTTAGGTTGCTTCCATGTCTTGGCTGTTGTAAATTGTGCTGCAGTGAACATTGGGGTGCACGTATCTTTTCAAATAATGGTTTTCGCTAGATATGTGCCCAGGAGTGGGATTGCTGGATCATTTGGTAGTTCTAGTTTTAGTTTTTTAAGGAACCTCTATTTGTTCTCCATAGTGCTTGTACCAGTTTACATTCCCACCAACGGTTAGGAGGGTTCTCTCTTCTCCACACCCTCTCTAGCGTTTATTTTTTATTTATTTATTTATTTTTCCTGTGTTACGCGGGCCTCTCACTGCTGTGGCCTCTCCCGTTGCGGAGCACAGGCTCCGGATGCGCAGGCTCAGCGGCCATGGCTCACGGGCCCAGCCGCTCTGCAGCATGCGGGATCCTGCCGCACCGGGGCACGAACCCGCATCCCCTGCATCGGCAGGCAGACTCTCAACCACTGCGCCACCAGGGAAGCCCTCTAGCTTTATTTTTTGTAGACCTTTTCATGATGGACATTCTGAATGGTGTGAGGTGTTACCTCATTGTAGATTTGATTTGCGTTTCTCTGATAATTAGTGATGTTGAGCATCTTTTCATGTGCTTTTTGGCCATTTGTATGTCTTCCTTGGAGAAATGTCTGCTTAGATATGCCCATTTTTTTATTGTTTCTTTGTGGGGGTATTGACCTTCATTTGCAAATATTTTCTCCTATTCGGTGGGTTGTCTTTTCATTTTATTTATGGTTTCCTTTGCTCTGCAGAAGCTTTTTAATTTAATTAGGTTGCCCTTGTTTATGTTTTTATTTGCATTACTTGAGGAGGTGGATCAAAAAATATATTGCTGAGATTTATGTCAAAGAGTGTTCTGCCTGTGTTTTCCTTTAAGAGTTTTATAGTGTCCAGCCTTTATAATTAGGTCCTTAATCCATTTTGAGTTTATTTTTGTGTGTGGTGTTAGAGAATGTTCTAATTTCATTCTTTTACACGTAGCTGCCAGTTTTCCCAGAACCACTTATTAAAGAGACTGTCTTTTCCCCATTGTATATTCTTGCCTCCTTTGTAGTAGATTAATTGACTGTAGGTGTGTGGGTTTATTTCTGGGCTTTCTATTCTGTTGCATTGATCTATATTTCTGTTTTTGTGCCACTACCATACTGTTTTGATTACTGTAGCTTAATAGTATAGTCTGAAGTCAGGGAGTGTGATTCCTCCACTTCTGTTTTTCTTTCTCAGGATTGCTTTGGCTATTCAGGGTCTTTTGTGTCTCCATACAAATTTTAAGATTTTTTGTTCTAGTTCTGTGAAAAATGCCATTGGTAATTTGAGAGGGATTGCACTGAATCTGTAGATTGCCTTGGGTAGTACAGTCATTTTGACAATATTGATTGTTACAATTCAAGAACATGGTATATCTTTCTGTCTTTTTGTGTCATCTTTGATTTCTTTCATCAGCATCTTATAGTTTTCAGAATACAGATCTTTTGTCTCCTTAGGTAGGTTTATTCCTAGGTATTTTATTCTTTTTGATGAGATGGTAAAGGAGACTGCTTCCTAAATTTCTCTTTCTAATCTTTTCATTGTTAGTGTATAGGAATGTAAGAGATTTCTGAGTATTAATTTTGTATCACACAACATGACCAGATTTACTGATGAGCTCTAGTAGTTTTGTGGTAGCATCATTAGGATTTTCTAGGTATAGTATCATTTCATCTGCAAACAGTGACAGTTTTACTTCTTCTTTTCCAATTTGGATTCCTTTTATTTCTTTTTCTTCTCTGATTGCCATGGCTAGGACTTCCAAAACTGTGTTGAATAAAAGTGGCAGCAAGAGACATCCTTGCCTTTTTCCTGATATTAGGCAGGATGCTTTCAACTTTTCACCATTGAGAATGATGTTAGCTGTCAGTTTGTCACATATGGCCTTTATTATGTTGAGGTAAGTTCCCTATATTCCCACTTTCTGGAGAGTTTTTATCATAACTGGATGTTAAATTTTATCAAAAGCGTTTTCTGTATCTATTGAGACGATCATATTGTCTTTATTCTTCAACTTGGTAATGTGGTGTATCACACTGGTTGATTTTCAGATATAGAAAAATTCTTTCATCCCTGGGATAAATTCCACTTGATCATGGCGTATGATCCTTTTAATGTGTTGTTGGATTCAGTTTGCTAAATTTGGTTGAGGATTTTTGTGTCTATGTTCATCAGTGATATTGGCCTGTAATTTTCTTTTTTTGTGGTATCTTTGTCTGGTTTTATTATCAGGGTGATGGTGGCCTCATAGAATGAGCTTGGGAGTGTTCCTTCCTCTCCAACTTTTGGAAGAGTTTCAGAAGGGTAGGTGTTAGCTCTTCTCTAAATATTTGATAGAATTTGCCTGTGAAGCCATCTGGTCCTGGACTTCTGTTTGTTGGAAGTTTTTAAATCACTGTTTAAATTTCATTACTTGTGATTGCTCTGTTCATATTTTCTGTTTCTTACTGGTGCAGTCTTGGAAGGTTGTATCTAAGAATTTGTCCATTTCTTCTAGGTTGTCCATGTTATTGGCATGTAGTTGTTTGTAGTAGTTTCTTATGATCCTTTGTATATCTGTGGGGTCAGTTGTAACTTCTCCTTTGTCATTTCTAATTTTATTGGTTTGAGTCCTCTCCCTTTTTTTCTTGATTAGTCTGGCTAAGGGTTTATCAATTTTGTTTATCTTCTCAAAGAACCAGCTTTTAGCTTCATTGATCTTTTCTGTTGTTCTCCTCTGTTTCTTTTTTTTTAGATTTCTGCTCTGATCTGTATTTCTTTCCTTTTACTTAACTTTGGGATTTGTTTGTTCTTCTTTCTCTCGTTGCTTTAGGTATAAGGTTAGGTTGTTTATTAGAGATATTGCTTGTTTCCTGAGGTAAGCTTGTATCACTATAAACTTCTCTCTTAGAACTGTTTTTGCTGCATCCCACAGCTTTTGGACTGTTGTGTTTCTGTTGTCATTTATCGCTAGATATTTTTTGATATCTTCCATGATCCATTGGTTGTTTAGTAGCATATTGTTTACCCTCTATGTGTTTGTGTTTTTTACAGTTTCTTTTTTCCTGTAATTTATTTCTATTTTCATAGCGTTGTGGTTGGAAAAGATGCTTCATATGATTTCAGTTTCTTGAATTTACCAAGGCTTGATTTGTGGCCCAAGATGTGATCTATCCTGGAGAATATTCCATGTGCACTTCAGAAGAAAGTGTATTCTCTTGCTTTCAGATGGAATGCTCTATAAATATCAATTAAGTCCATCTGATCTAATGTGTCATTTAAGGCCTGTTTTACTTTATTGATCTTCTGTCTGGATGATCTGTCCATTGACGAAAGTGGGGTGTTAAAGTCCCCCACTATTATTGTGCTACTGTCAATTTTTCCTTTTATGGCTGTTAGCATTTGCCTTATATATTGAGGTGCTCCTATGTTGGGTTCATATATATTTACAATTGTTATATCTTCTTTTTGGATTGATCCCTTGATCATTATGTAGTGTCCTTCTTTGTCTCTTGTAACATTCTTTATTTTAAAATCTATTTTCTCTGATATGAGTATTGCTACTCCAGCTTTCTTTTGATTTCCATTTCCATGGAATGCCTTTTTCCATCCCCTCCTTTTCAGTCTGTATGTGTCCCTAGATCTGAGATGGGTCTCTTGTAGTCAGCATATATAAGAGTCTTGTTTTTGTATCCATTCAGCCAGTCTATGTATTTTGGTTGGAGTATTTAATCCATTTACATTTAAGGTAATTATCGATATGTATGTTCTTTGCCATTTTGTTAATTGTTTTGGATTTTTTAAAAGATTTATTTATTTATTTTGTCTGTGCCAGGTCTTAGTTGCAGCACACGGGATCTTTCTTGCGGCATATGGGATCTTTTGTTTAGTTGCAGCATGCGGCCTTCTTAGTTGCGACATCCAGAGTCTTAAATCGCGGCATGCAGACTCTTAGTTGCAGCAATGTGAACTCTTAGTTGCGGCATGCTTGCGGGATCTAGTTCCCTGACCAGGGATCAAACCCAGGCGCCCTGCACTGGGAGCGCAGAGTCTTACCCACTGCACCACCAGGGAAACCCCCTGGATTTGTTTTTGAAGGTCTTTTTATCTTCCCTTCCTCTTTTGTTCTCTTGTCTTGTGATTTGATGTCTATCTTTAGTGTTGTGTTTGGATTGCTTTTTTTAAATATATATTTAGTTAGTTAGTTTTAATATTTTTTGGGTACGTCAGATTTTAGTTGCAGCACATGGGATCTTTGTTGAGGCATGCAGGATCTTGTGGCATGTGGGCTTCTGTCTACTTGTGACATGCGGGTTTTTTCTCTTCTCTAGTTGTGGCGTTCAGGCTGCAGAGCACGTGGGCTCTGTATTTGCAGCACATGGGCTCCAGAGCACGTGGGCTCTGTAGTTTGGTGCCCACAGGCTCTCTAGTTGAGGTGCCTGGGCACAGCTGCCCCGTGGCATGTTGGAACCTAGTTCCCCGACCAGAAATCGAACTCACATCCTGTGCATTGGAAGGCAGATTCTTTACCACTGGACCACCAGAGAAGTCCCCTGGATTGCTTTCTCTTTTTTGTGTTTCTGCTGCAAATTTTGGTTTTGTGGTTCTCTTGAAGTTTTGATACAGCAGTCTATATAATGTACAAGATTGTTTTAAGTTGCTGGTCTCTTAATTTCCAGTGCATTTCCTATATCATGTACTCTCATGTACTCATGTACTCTCTTCTCATGATTGCTGGTTTTGATATCATATTTGTGTGTGGATGATTTCCTACCTTTACTTTATGTTTGCCTTTGCTGGTGAGCTTTTCCATTCATAATTTTCTTGATTCTAGTTGTGGCTTTTTCTTTTCTGCCTAGAGAAGTTCCTTTAAGACTTCTTGTAAAGCTGGTGTGGTGGTGCTGAATTTTCTTAGCTTTTGCTTGTTATACTTTTGACTTCTCTGTTGAATCTGAATGAGAGCCTTGCTGAGTAGAGTACTCTTGGTTGTAGGTTTTTCCCTTTCATCACTTTAAATATATCATGCTACTCCCTTCTGTCCTGCAGAGTCTCTGCTAAAAGAATCAGCTGATAACCTTATGAGGATTCCCTTGTATGTTATTTGTTGCTTTTCCCTTGTTGCTTTTAATACTTTTTCTTTGTCTTTGATTTTTGTCAGTTTGATTAATGTGTGTCTCAGTGTGTTCCTCCTTGGGTTTATCTTGTGTGGGACTTTCTGTGCTTCCTGGACTTGAATGAGTGTTTCCTTTCTCATGTTAGAGAAGTTTTCGCCCTTAATCTCTTACAATATTTTCTCAGGCCCTATCTCTCTCTCTCCTCCTTCTGGGACCCCTATGATGCGAATGTTGGTGCTTTTAATGTTGCCCCCGAGGGTCTCTGAGACTGTCCTCATTTCTTGTCATTCTTTTTTCTTTATTCTGTTCTGTGGCAGCGAGTTCAGCCATTGTCTTCCAGCTCACTTATTTGTTCTTCTGCCTCAGCTATTGATTCCTTCTAGTGTATTTTTCAATCCAGTTATTGTTCATCTCTATTTATTTTTTGTTTAAATCTTCTAGCTCTTTGTTAAGCATATCTTATAACTTCTCAGTCTGTGCTTCCATTCTTTTTCTGAGATCTTGGATCATCTTTACTATCATTACTCTGAAGTCTTTTTCAGGTAGGTTGCCTATCTCTACTTCATTTAGTTGTTCTTGTGGGTTTTTACTTGTTCCTTCTTCTGGAACATATTTCTCTGCCCTCTCATTTTGTCTGCCTTTCTGTGTTTGTGGTTTACTTTCTGCTGGCTGTAGGATCATAGCTCCTCTTGCTTCTAGTCTGTGCCCTCTGGTGGGTGAGGTTGGTCCTGAGGCTTGTGCAGGCTTCTTGGTGAGAGGGACTGGTACCTGCCCATTGGTGGGTAGAGCTGGGTCTTGTTCCTCTGGTGGGCAGGGCCATGGCAAGGGTGTGTGTTTAGAGGTGGCTGTGAGCTCAGTATGGCTTTAGGCACCCTGTCTGCTAATGGATGGGGCTGTAGAACTGAGTTTTAATGCCAGCTTCTCCACTTAGTTGTTGTATAAATTCATATTTGTATACATTTTTTAACTTTTCCAAGTTAGTTTTATTATCAATAATTTCATGGGGTTGCTCTTTGTCCTTCTTCTTAAGTGAAGGAATTTCCCATATCACTTTCTGGCAAATTTAAAATAAAAATTGAAAAGGTAATGCAGAGCCTTGGTACACTGAATAGCAAAAATTCCCAGAGCAGCCACAGCTCAGACGTGTCAGTGAGCCCTCTCTAATATAGTCTTTTCATATATGAATGTGATATGCCTTCTTTGTGACTTCTAGGGAAATCTATCCATTCTCTCAATATTTAGGAGTTTCAAGAATGCTATTTCTGAGACACAAATCTGATGTAGTTGCCCTATTCAAGTCTTCCACTGGCTCTTCATTGCTTATATTATGCGGTTATTATTTATGGTAAAACTTGAATGTGAAGAAATGTAACATTTTATTTTGTGTAACTGAAATCTGTTTGTTCATGAACATCCATGAAACATGTACACCTGATAATAGGCAAAAAGTATGTTGGGGACTTGTGTCTTCTGGGGCAGGAGATGGAGGCTGAATTCAAGTATGGATTACAAGAAAAAGAGTATAGAGAAGGGTGAAGTAAGTTAGAAGGTCTTTAAATATGTTTAGCACTAGTGTCCACTTTTTGAGTGCCTTTAGAAGCACTTTAGAAATTAAATTAACATGTGAAAAGAAAACTGCCTGCACCCTCCAACTGAGGAGAGTTTTATCTGCTAAAGATTCAGAGTCCTTTGGCTACTAATTACCTGTTGCATCCCTGGGGCTCCTTTTCCCTTGTTCTCAAGAGCCAAAGTGATCCTTTGTTTACTAGCATAATTTTAGTTTTGCCAGGCAGAAAAACACTAATATTAAGATTAAGAAGACTTCCTTATCCCTATTAGAAAATGACACCTGGGTAAATCAGATCTCCTCACACATCTCCACCCCGAACCCCCAAAATACAGATTAATTTGGAGAGCACATAAAATTGTACATGGCCTATGTCTGGAGCATAACTGGAAAAACAGACAATATGATCCACTTTGCATTCCCAAATTGTGTCCTTCAATCATAGTAAGAACCACAAGGGCCATTCCAGCCACAGCACTGGGAAAATGGGGCTGCCACAAGTATTCCAGGCCTCACACATTCCTAGCCGTTAGCATCTCCATCATTAGACTGAGACTGACATAATACATGTGCTTAACATACAAAGAAATGCAACTCTGTACAGAAGGTTGGTTGAAGTTCACTGTATTTGTTAGGATACAGGCTAAACTAATATAACAAACGTAAAAGACTATAGCACCCTTATTTACGATTTTATTTGTTTCCATGTAATGGTTCCAAGGTAGATGGATAGATCTGGGCCACCATCCACAAGTTAAGTCTTCCGTTTTGGGGTAGATGACAGATGGTGGTCCATTCCTGTCCACTTCTAAGCCAGTGAGAATTATGCTTAACTGGAAAGCCAAATGCTCATTTAAAATTTTTTTTCTAATGAAATGTACAATTAATATTTGAAAATAAGAGTATACCATAGTTACCATGTCAGGTTCATGGTAATGACTCCATAAATATTTTGGGGAATGGAAGGGTGATAAATATAACACCCTTTATAATTTGTAAATAAATTATAAATATAATTTAATATCTCAGGTGTCTATTCTTTATGTATTCATTAGAATGAAAATTTACTGAACAACATTAACTTGACCTCTAATAGATTTGCTTTTGAAGGGAAGGAAAATTTGCCACCCCTAAATGGATCTCTTTGGCATGAGGATTATTTTGGGTTGATTGTTTTTAAGAAAGAAAAGACTCAGGAAGAACCTTTGACCTAACTGCCTAAAGAATGTAGATAGAGGACCTGTTCCAGGAAGGGAGCTATCACCAGAGATACCTAGAGTATAATATAAACTGGGTGTGGTAGACAGGGAGGAACCTAGCACGCAAGCACGCGCATGTATCATTTTGCCTGTCTTTGGGATTTCTCATGTTTGGATTCGCCGTATTTAAATAATTAAATTTGATTTTCTCCTGTGAATGTCTCTTATGTCAATTTAATCCTTAGACCAACCAGAAGAACTTAGAAGGGTAGAGGAAAAAAAAATTTTTTTCTCCCCAGCACTTTCATCAAGTTTTATTCTTTCTTTAACAGGTAGTTTGTATAAGAGATACTTTAGCAAATGGTGATTTTTCTTAAAAGTTCTAAGAGTTTAGACCCCAGTTGAATTGACATTTCCAAACTCTTCTTTTTTCCTGCTTGATTCTCTTGTTCCTTTCCAACTCACATGCTTGGAAAGTTTTCACATTTCTTTTTTCCCCACATACCTTCTTACTGTAAAATCTATAACTGCAGGTATTTCCTTCTTTCCTTCTCATACTTCTGGGTTCATCAGATCAAACGGTCCCAAGCCCCCTGCTGAGGGAACATGTATTGCAAGATATCTGTGAGGCATCACTCCTGACCTACTGAATACCCCCCAGGCAAGACACGGAATATCTCTGCCTCTTATCTGCCCTGAGTGCTCTGTATTACCCCACCAATCTCCTCACTCACAAGTCAGTAAGAGTGGAGATGGATGGTCAGGAAGGAAAGGTGAATTAGATAGCCACTGTTGCTTCACTCTTGATCTCTCCGTCAGGCAGGTCAAGTGGGGAACCTAGGGAAGTAGCCCTGGAACACTGCTGTCAGTATTGCTCCAGATTTATCATTCCAGAAATACCTATTGCTGTTTGTCAGAAGAACACACAGAGATTCAAATGTGCGTGTTTACTCGAAGTGCAGCCAGGCTCCTTGTGGGTTGACTCAAAGATTGGGGAGAATAATCAGCTTCTTCTCACCTATTCACAGAGCACTTTTCATGGGTTTTCTCTCACACTTTAGGGCAGTCTTCTGATGTCGTGATATTTCTTGCTGAATTGTAGGGTTGGGGGAGCAACAGATGGGACAGTCCACCTTAACTTGGGATCTAGGGAGTTGGAGTAGTTCCTCTACAAGTAAAACACTTTCTAAGTTTGTCTAGATTTCATTTACCTGTCTGTTGGAAATGGGCCATGTATCTCTGTGCCATTGTTTCAGACATCCTGAGGAGTTTCTCTGACAGATTCGATAAAATGCCTCTCACCTCATCATGGATCAAAGTGATTTTCATCATCTTGGCCATTACTCTTTATTCTGGTGAGTAAATTTTTCAGTCTTGGGGAAAAGACTTCATATATCCTAGAAATGCAGGAAGCATTTTGCTGTAACGTAGGAATGTAGTGGTGGTTTCATTGATTCGTAATTCTTAAATTGGTAAAGTGACACAGGGTTTACTATAAATTCCTTTTAAATGTTTCATCATTGAATTGCTTCTTCTCATTTCCCATATTAGAGAAGTTAAAACAGAGTGGTGCATTAGAATGGGCAGTAGACCTTATCTCTTCGTTTAACTAAATTATTTTTCCTTTTGGGGCCCAGATTCTATGGTTGTAATTACAAAGTGTGGGGAAAGAATGAGCTCTTCTAGATCTGGCATTCCTTGTAAATCTAAAGTTTTAGTTATCAGCTCTGAGTCCCCGAAATTAAGGCATTGTGTTAAGAAAGAACTCATTCATACCTCTGTTGACCAGTTATCTTCCTTAAAGTTCAAGGTGGCCCATAAAATTAGGGGAATAAAAGGAGCTGTTATATAGGTATTGAATAATACCCTGATATCGAGCAGAATTTCTTCACATTTAAGTGACTTCACCCAGGGCATTGTCTTCATCACAGTGAAATGTCTCTTTTACAGAGCTTTAAAAAATTGGTATCTTCAAGCAGGGTATTAGGAGTTACTAAAAAATATAATACATAATACCATTTTTCACAAAGCTAGAATAATTGGGGGATTATTTTTTTCTAAGATTTGTATATATTTGAGAATTTATGTTTTTGTTACTACTACAAAATTCTTACCTCATTAGTTGTAGTTCCTTGAATTGGCCACTTACATAGATTTCTACTGCCACTGTGTGTGTGCGCTTCTTATTTTTTTAAACTGTTCTGTGGTTGCAGAAACTGCTCTTACGAAAACATCAAGTTACAAGCATTGGGTAAGTTACTGCTGGTTCATTTGGAAGTTGAAATGTAAATTTTTAACCATTTTCAGTTTTTAAAATCACAGCAAAATTGATCAAACAGAATGTAAAAAACACTCCTTCAAAAAGTAAAAGTGTGTATGTATTATTATTACATCAAGGTTAAGAAATAGAATCTAGCAAGTAATACAAAACCATTTAGCAGTGTCTATACAAGGTGATAGCGTATTTATCCTATTACCTTAAATTTCCTATCATGGGTAGTTACTTGCTGCACACAAAACTGAGAGCTATAGAAAGTATGTTTAGAGTAGAATTATTCATCCTAACAAAATGAAAGGGAAAAAAGCACCATCCCAATTACCAGTGTGTAGGAGAATAGACAGTGATGATTTCTATATGGCCAAATAGTGGAATATTACTTAAGGGTGAAAGTAAATTACAGCTCTGAACATCAGTATAAATAAAGGTCATAAGGGAGTATAAAAAGAAAGGCATATAGAATACATATTGTATCATTTATTTGTGAAAATTACCAAGATACCCAAAACTATGAAATATATAAATATAGTGAAAATATATATGTATTGATATGTAGTGAAATTCTAGAGGGAGGTAGAAACTCAGTTTGGTGACTTTCTTGTGTGTGTGTGTGTTTGTGTGAGTGAGAGAGTGATAAGAAAAATATCACCTAGGAGGGGAAGGTCATGGGTGGGGGTGGGAAATTGGTTACATTATAAAAATAAACTCAGCCAGTTGCATGGCCTTTTTGTTAATACACTATTTCTATAAAAATACTGATATTAGTTTCTTATTTACTGGATGTGACTCCATAAAGTTTTCTCTTTAAATCTAAACATATATTGTATTTATCCTTTTCTGGATGTATGGCATTTCATATTAAGATTTAAGAAGATTGTATTCAAATATTCATTGTCTAATGTATATTATCTCTCTATATTTGACAGGTAGAATGGGGTCCATACAGTGGTGTGAAAACATGCACAAAAGAATATCATCCAGTCTTTGCAACCAATGGCCACACTTACTGCAATAAATGTGTTTTTTTTGTGGTTCACTCAAGTAAGAACACAATAGTGAATATTTACTCTTCCAAAGTAATTAAAAAATCATGAAATGATAAGAAAATTCATTTGCTGATAATGTAGACACAACATACACAGAAAATAACTATAATATTTCTCTAAAAGCCAAGGAGACACACTTCTACCATGTCTTAAAATTCTTACTTCTGAAAGTAGTATTAAACTATCACTATAACCATGCTGGATGTTTTGCAAATGAAAGAACTAGTTAACTTAGCTTAATTTAATTGATTATGAACTACTAATGGCTGACTAGTGGCCAAGATGATGTTATTCCAAAGCTCTGATGCTCAACAGAAGATCTCACTGAAGTCATGAGAATCAGCCTTGCAGACCTCCAGCCACAGGGGGCATAATTGAGCAAAGAACAGACTCATGATTACACACTGAAATCATGTGATTGTCAACTTTGTCTCCTGAAATCATCATGGCCTTTAAAACCTTCCTGAGAGTGCAGAGCAGTCTAGGACACCTCCACCCAAACTCACATCCCCCTCTCCTCCACTCGGAAGGAGTTTGTGGTCTAAAGCTTTGCCAGCCTTTTCTGCAACACTCCCCCATTTTGTTACACATGTGTTCCTCATAAAATCTTTGCCCACTTACTCCCAAAATTGTTTCTGCCTCTTGGAAAATCTGGATTAACACAATGCCTAATGACTTCCTTTCTTAGGTCTAGTCCAAAGACTGAGTCAGGACTGAGCAGGTAGGAAGGATCAAACAGCCCCACAGTAGGGAGAGAACATGTATAAGGCAGGGGAGCAGGCAGGGTCCAGCTCCTTCTGGAAGTAGAGCACAGCCTTTCTGTAATGTCCCATAGTTCAGATCTCCTCATTTAGAAACATTTTGTGTACTGCCACAGTGTTTAATTTTCTGTGTTCTTTTAATAATTTTTTTTCACTTTCTGTCTGATTCTTTCTACAGAAAAAGTGGTGGCAAATTTGCTATTGCTCATTATAGTGAATGCTGACTTTTTCCTGGAGCAACACATTCCTACAACTTCTACTGTGATCCCATTTTGCAGTGGATTCTACAGACAATTAGAGTTGCAGAATCGGGGTCTTCCATTCTTAGAGGACCAGGTGAACCCGGTAGAATACAAGGTGGAATGTAGTATATTCCAAGTTCTTTCTAACTTTAAGATCCTTTCATTTCAGCATTTTTACTCTCTATGTTCAGTTCTTCAATGACAGTTTGAAAAATTAGTATCTTAGTTATATGTTTGATAATGTAAAACCTAATGCAATTTAAAACCCTAAATATTTTGCTCCATGAAATGTTAAATGGTGTTACATTTTATTTTAACATGCCCGTTGTTTATTTCGTTGGGTAATGGGTTAAGACATAAACAATTTTTGATACCTATAGCCAAAAAGATATTTTCCAAATATGACCAAATATTAGATTACTTGGGTATTTATAAAAAGTACAGGGCTTCCCTGGTGGCACAGTGGTTGAGAGTCCGCCTGCCGATGCAGAGGACACGGGTTCGTGCCCCGGTCTGGGAAGATCCCACATGCCACGGAGCAGCTGGGACCCGTGAGCCATGGCCGCTGAGCCTGCGCATCCGGAGCCTGTGCTCCTCAACGGGAGAGGCCGCAACAGTGAGAGGCCCGCGTACCACCAAAAAAAAAAGTACAGATAACTGGATTCTGTCTGTTCTAAAGATTCAGAACTTCTAGGAGAGGTTTATGGGAAATTGAAATCTAACAAGCACCCCAGGTAATATTATGATCATGAATCTTAGGTAATACTGACTCTAAGACCTCGGGTATGTCTATAATTGAATAAATTTCAGAATGTATAGAAAGATAATATAAGATTTATGAGGCTTGGGAAAAATTTCTATGTTTTTCATTCTTGATCACAAGTCAGTTGAGAGGTAAGTGGGTGCTCCTGGGATGAGAAGCAACACGGCCTTTATTGACTTAGGACTTGCTTTATTAGAGCCAAGTCAGATGTCTCTCCATTAGTCTCAGTTTTCCAGCCACAAGAAGCAGGCTTTAGTTGTGTGCCCAAAGGATCATTCAGACCTTGAATGTAGTGGCAGAAATGTAGGTTGACTGTTGAATGACAACTGGGAATCTATGACATAGGCTATGCTAGGCATGCTGTTCTTATCAATAGATACTTTTACATCTAAAGAGTAATCAGTGTGGGAGCTATTAAATCATTTAAAATCTCAAATATCCCTCTTAAGGAAAGTATCCATTAGAATGTTAATTTGTAGAGCAACGTTATAAAAATGCTTTCGGCCAATTGCACCACTTTTTCTTTGCAGAGGACTTTGTGAAAAAGTTCTTCAGTGAACATGTGTATTCATTTATGTATTCTTTTTTTTAAAATTCCACATAAATAAAGGTCTATGTGTCAAGCCCTATTTAGATGCGAGAAATAAGATAACAATGATCAGCTCTGCTTTACTTATCATCTAGGAATTTAAATGTTATCGATTAAAGGTATTATCCACTAATGAATGGAAATCCTCCTTTTTGCATGACTGTTCTCCTCAAAAGCTCTGTGAAACAGTTTTCTACATGTTACCTAACTCAGTTCTTCTAAGGATCACATTAGGTAGACATCAGCTCTCTATTTTACATATTATGAAAATGAGACACAGGAAATCTTACAGTATTTTAAACCTGACCTTTTGGTAAAGAGAGTTTGAATACAAAGCTTGAAATTTTATTCTTTTTAAAAACCAGTTTATTGTTGTAATTACTTACCCAAAATTAATCAGTTTTAGACATGATGTAATAATTGAAATATATAGAGAGAGAGGGAGAGAGAGAGAGGGAGAGAGATAAGCAACCATCAACACAATTAAAGTTTAGAGTGTTTACATCACCCCCAAATATGTGCCTCTCATCCTTTGGAGGTCATGCCCTCTTCCTACCCCCAACCCAAGGCAACTACTCATCTACATTGTATTCTCTTGTTTTACCTTTTCTAGACATTTTCTGTAAAGACAATGAAACAGTATGTTGTTTTTATATCTGCTGCTTCCATTTTACAGGTTTTTGTGGTTCATTCACACTGTAGCTTATACATCAGTAGTTCATTACTTTTTAATGTTCAATAGTATTCCATTTTATATTGATATACCGTGTTTTGTTTTACTTTTTCACTAGGTTATGAACACTGGAATTGTTGCCACTTTTTGGTTATTAAGAAAAATGGTGCTATGAACATTACTATACAAGTCTTTTTTTCTTTTCATTTTTTCTTGGTTAAACACCCAAGAGTAGAATGGATGCTTTGTATGGTAGGTTTATCTTGCGCTCTTCCAGAACCTATCAGTGTATTTTTCAAAGTGGCTGTATCTTCTTAACCATTCCCACCAGTAATGTATGAGAATTCCGTTTCCTCCACATCCTCACCAACAATTGTTACTGCATACCTCTTTTTTCTCTTCCAGTTTTATTGAGATATAATCGACATACAGCACTGTGTAAGTTTAAGATGTACAGCGTAATGATTTGACTTACATATATCATGAAATAATTATAGTAAGTTTAGTGAACATCCATCATCCCGTACAGATACAAAATTAGAGAAATAGAAAAAAATTTTTTCTTGTGATGAGAACTCTTAGGATTTACTCTTTTAACTTTCATATATAATGCTCAGCAGTGTTAATTATATTTAACATGTTGTTCATTGCAAGCCTAGTACTTATTTATCTTATAACTGGAAGTTTTTACCTTTCAACTACTTTCATACAATTCCATCTCTCCTCACCCCCTATCTTTGGTAACCACAAATCTGATCTCTTTTTCCATGAGTTTGTTTTTGAAGTATAATTGACGTACAACACTGTGTTGGTTCCTGGTACACACATAGTGATTCTATATTTCTGTACATTTCAAAATGATCACCATGATAAATCTAATTGTCTTCTGTCACCACACAAAGATATTGCATAATTATTGACTGGATTCCCCACACTGTACATTTCATAGCTGTGATTGATTTATTTTGTAACTGAAAGTTTGTACCTCTTAATCTGTCTCCCCTATTTCTCTTCAGCCCCCAACCCCCTCCCCTCTGACATCTGACAACTACTGGTTTGTTCTCTGTATCTGTGACTCTGTTTCTGTTTAGTTGTGTTTCGTTTCATTTGTTTTTGTTTTTTAGATTGTACGTATAAGTGAAATCATATAGTATTTGTCTTTCTCTGTCTGAATTATTTCAATTAGCATAATACCCTCTATGTTCATCCATGTTGCTGCAAATGGCAAGATTTTGTTCTTTGTTATAGCTAAATAATACTCTGGCGTGTGTGTGTGTGTGTGTGTGTGTGTGTATCACTAGCACATCTTCTTTATACATTCATCTATTGATTGGGCACTTAAGTTGCTTCTGTATGTTGGTTACTGTAAATAATGTTGGAATGAATATAGGGGTGAATCTATATTTTCAACTTAGTGGGGGTTTTTTCTTTTCTTTTTTTTTTTTTTTTTTTTTTTTGCATAAATACCCAGGAGTAGAATTGCTGGATCATATGGTAGTTCTTTTTTTTAATTTTTGAGGAATCTCCATACTGTTTTCCATTGAGACGTCACCAATTTACATTCTCACCAACAGTGCATGAGGGTCCCCCTTTGTCTACATCCTTGCCAACATTTCTTATTTGTTGTCTTTCTGATAGTAGCCATTCTGACAGATATGAGGTGATATATCATTTTGGTTTTGATTTGCATTTCCCTGATGATTAGTGATGTTGAGCATCTTTTCATGTGCCTGTTGGCCATCTGTAGATCTTCTTTGGAAACATGTCTATTCAGGTCCTCTGCCCAATTTTTAATTGGGTTGTTTGTTTTTCTCATACTGAGTTATATGAGTTTTTTGTATATTTTGGATATTAATCCCTTGTGAGAAATAAGTTTGCACATATCTTCCCACATTCAGTAGGCAGCCTTTTAGATTTGTTGATAGTTTCCTTCTCTGTCCAAAAGCTTTTTAGTTTGATGTAGTCCCATTTGGGTTTTTTTGCTTTTGTCTTCCTTGCCTGAGGAGACATATCCAAAAACAAAATTGCTAAGACTTATGTCAAAGAGTGTACTGCTTATGTTTTCTTCAAAAAGTTTTATGGTTTTAGGTCTTAACATTTAAATATTTAATCCATTTTGAATTTATTTTTGTGCCTGATGTGAGAGAAGAGTCCAGTTTGATCCTTATGTGTGTAGCTGTCCAATTTTCCTAACATCATTTATAGAAGAGGCTGTCTTTTCTGCATTGTATATTCTTGCCTCCTTTGTTGTAGATAAATTGCCCATATAAGTATGGGTTCATTTTTGGGGTCTTATTTTGCTCCACTGATCTATGTGTCAGTTTTCGTGCCAGTACCATACTGTTTTGATCATGGTGCTTTGTAGTATAGTTTGAAATCAGGGCATGTGATACCTCCAGCTTTGTTCTTCTTTCTCAAGATTGTTTTGGCTATTCAGGGTCTTTTGTGTTTCCATACAAATTCTAGGACTGTTTGTTTTAGTTCTGTGAAAAATGCCTTTGATGTTTTGGCACTGAATCTGTAGATTGTCTTGGGTACTATGATCATTTTAATAACATTAATTCTTCAAATCCATGAGCATGGTAAATCTTTCCATCACAGCAAATGTTTCCATCTGTTTGTGTCATTGTCAACTTCTTTCATCCAGTTTCTTATATTTTCTGGGTGCAGGTCTTTTTATTCCTAGGTATTTTATTTTTTTGATGCAATTGTTTTCTTAGTTTCTTAATGGTGTTCATTTCTTAATTTTCTTTTCTAATAGTTCATTGTTAGTATATAGAAATGCAATAGATTTCTGTATATTAATTTTGTATCTTCCAACTTTGCTGAATTCATTGCTGAGCTTTAGTAGTTTTTTTGGTGGCATCTTTAAGATTTTCTATGTATAGTATCATGTCATCTACAGTCAGTGACAGTTTTACTTCTTCCTTTCCAATTTTGATTCCTTTTATTTCTTTTTCTTTTCTGATGGCTGCAGCTAGACTTCCAATACTATGTTGAATAAAAGTGGCAAGAGTGGGCATCTTTGTCTTTTTCCTGATCTTGTAGGAAATGCTTTCTACTTTTCACCATTGAGTATAATGTTAGCTGTGGACTTGTCATAGATAGCATTTACTATGTTGAGGTGTGTTCTGTCTATACTCACTTTTTTATCACAAATGGATGTTGAATTTTGTCAAAAGCTTTTTCTGCATCTATTGAGATAATCATTATGACGTTTATTCTTCAGTTTGTTAGTGTGGTGTATCATATTGTTTGATTTCTGGAAATTGAACCATCCTTGTATCCCTGGGATGAACCTCACTGGATCATGTTGTATGATCCTTTTAACATACTGTTGAATTAGGTTTGCTAATATTTTGTTGGGGACTGTTTCATCTATGTTCATTAGTCTTTTGGCATGCTTTCCTTTATTGTACTTTTCAGATACTGTGTTTTTTGAAAATTGAAGGTTTGTGGCAACCCTGTGTTGTCAGATAATGGTTAGCATATTTTAGCAATAAAGTATTTTTAAATTAAGGCATGTACATTGTTTCTAAGACACAGTGCTATGGCACACTTAATAGGCTACATATGTATAGTGTAAACATAATTTTTTGCATTGGGAAACGAAAAAATTTGTGTTACTTATTTCATTGCAATATTCACTTTGTTTCAGCAGTCTGGAACCAAACCCTTCCGTATCTCCAAGGTATGCCTGTTATGTCATACTCAATAAAGCTGGAATATATATTTGGGGCAGGGGAACCTTGTGACAGTGTAAAACAGACTGCATTATCTTGTGCTCAGGGATCATCTAACAGGATCTCCTAAGCACCATAAACTTTGGAATATTAGAGAGGAAACACAGACATGTAGTTCAGCGTTCTCCAGCTACAGTTAACTCTAAATAGACAAAAGAGGCCGGGTAGCCAAAGTTCACCCATCACCACTTCAAATAAGCTGTTCCATTTGTATATGTATATATAACAGGAAGTTTCTCCAGAGATTTCCAAATTTCTCATTTACAGAACATAACTATGAATTGTGTTAATTAGAGAGGAATATTTTCTTCACATATTCAGCACTTAAATAATTTGGAAGTTAAACCATGTTTGTAGATGAAAATTCTTAAAAGTAAAAAAATAGAAATTATGACTTCATTAACTTATTTAATAAACAATTTCAGCTTATTCCCAGATGGAGAAATTTTGTCACTGAACAAAATCATCCAAATATATACATTTTATATTTTTGTATATATTTAACTGTGAGTGTGAAAACATGAATATTTCAGATGACACTCATTTGGTGAGATACAGAGAAACAACCATACTTGTAATCTGTCTTTTTCATAGTAAGATGATATAAGGCTTTCAGGAAGTAAACTGGTCTTATCTTTAAAATTTAAACTGCACATATTATGTGACTCAAAAATGCAACTACTAAAAATATAGAACTAATTGAATGAGCATGTAGTGACCTGCACAACCATGTTCATTACAACACTGGTAGCAAGAATAACTTAAAAGGAATTGTGTGTTTGTATATGCTTATATGAAGATATACCATTGATTGTTAAATGAAAAACTGAGTTACAGAGAAATGTCTTGATTTTATTCTTCTGTCTCTATTTTTATCTATCTATTTATCACCAGTCATCTTTAGGGCCAGCATCTTCAGATCTCTCTTAACTCCATCTTCATTTGGCCTTCTTTGTGTGTCTGCATCAAATCTTCTTCAGTCTCCCTTTTATGAGGATACTTGTGATGACATTTAGGGCTCACTTAGATAACCTACATATATAGATATCTACGTATATCTATCTATATGCTCTGTGTGTGTATATATATATATATGTATCTATATTGTTAATGTTATTACATATATATGTGTTATTACATGTAAATGTTAGTATATTTGTGAATATATAGATATACAGAATTATATACATACATATATAGACATATATACACATGCATATATCTGCATATACACACATATGCATATATTTATATGTGATTTTAGTATAGTTGTATATTAAATATCTGTAACTTTGCAGTATAAATGTATTTATGCACATTAAACATTTTCAGAAAAAATATGCATCAAATAACCCACACATCTAACATTCCCTTTCATGGTTAATTTAGAAACCTCATGGCCTGTTGTATCTCATAGGCAGTGTCTTCTGCTCTTAATCTCTGCTAATGAATGCACATAAGAGAAAAAATCCAGTGTTGTGGGATTCAGGACTGTACAATCACTTCAACTCTAAACTTCAGTTTAATTTTACCCTCCAAGGTCGTGTGCCAGAAGGATTATCTGCACAGATGTCTCTGATGGTATTTATGTAAATAATTCAAAATCTAGTGAAAGCATAATAACTTCCTATAATAAAGGAAAAATTTTAGCACTTACCAGATTTTGTATCCTCCCATTAAATTGGCACGGAACAGTGCTAGACTCAAAGGTTCTTTTCTCAATCTTGGCTTTCTTCACTGAAAAAAAAAAAGGTTCGGTTAGGGTGACACATGTAATCTAGCACAACTTTAAGTGCATCCTGTTTTAATATTTTATCCCTAATATTTATGGCAAATCGTTGAGACAGAAATTATTCCCACATTTAAAATTAGTAAATAGTGGATTAGGAAGTCTGAATATTGTCTCAAGGTTACTCAGTGGTAGATGGCATTTGAACTCAGGACTTTCATTTGCCAAAGTTCTTCCCACAGAGTCAGACTGTGAAGCAGATTAATTAAATAGCTCATATTATATACCTCTTCCTACTACTTCCAACCCTGCACAGTTTCCCACTTTACTTTGAGGTAAAGATCAAATTATTCATCATATAGTTGACGGCATTGTCCCCTGTAGTCTCAATTTCATTCCCAAGCCTTCTTTCTCTTCTTAATATTCACATTCTGTCCTCTACCTCAGGTTTCCATAGCTGGTTGCCCTGACAGTCTTTTTGAACATTCTTGGTTGTGAATTTGTACCATAATTTTACAAGATGTTCTCAGTGGGGGAAATTGATTAAAAGGAACACAAGAACTCTCCGCATTAGTGCTTACGGCTTGATGAGAATCTCCATTCAACTCAAGATAAAAAGTTTAATTAAAAAAAAAAGTTTAATAAAAATCAAATCTCCCATTGAGTCTAATGGACTTCTACTGTCCTTCAAAATACTAAGGGTGTAGGTATGTATCTAATTATAGTTCCCCAAACTCATTCTTTTCTTTCTTGTTTTGATTATCCTTTATTTTCAACTCAGGAACTTGGAAAGCTTCCCATCTCTTCTGTACCTTAGAGTTTCAAAGAATTGTTGTCACCTTCTCCCTTCCTCATACATGTGTTCATCAGATAAAATTGTCCCAAACCCCTGCTGAGAGATGATCTGTGTGAGATCTTCGTGAGGAAGAACACAGAAAACCTCAGGGTCTTATCTGCTGGGGGCCATCTGTTTTACCCCACCAGGCTGGTCACCAACAGTCCAATAAAGGAGACTCTTCAGCTGGGGGAAGTGGTTGAGAAGGAAAGGGAATAAAATAGGCACAGTCCCTGGAGCTGCAGACCTCACTCTCCACTGCCTTCTCTGTTTCAGGTAGGTCAGGTGGGGATGCTGTGGAGGTAGCCCTGGTGTGTCACATTGCTGTGAGGACTGCTGCAGGTCAGTCCTTGCTGAAATAACTATTTCTGTTTTCTGAGGAAAAACTGAAATTCCAAAGTGCATATTTCTTTAAATGCAGCCAGGCTCCTTGGCTGATCCAAGGGTTGGGAGGGTAAACCGCTCCTCCTTAAATGGGCAAAGAGAACTTGTCCTAGTGTTTCTCTCAAGTCTTCTACAAGGCCTTCTGTTCACATGTATGTCCTGTGGGTTGGGGGGAAGATTCCCACCATAATTACAAACCTAGGAGAGGGGGGCAGTTCCCTTAGCTGTAAGAAACTTTCATTTGGAAATGGGCAATTTGTCCCTGTGCCATGTGTTATAAGCATTCCTATGCATTTATTCTACAGACTTGATAAGATGTCTCTCTTCTCATCATGGATCAAAGTTATTTTCATTATTGGCTTGACATGTCCTCTTTATTTTGGTGAGTAAAATTTTCAGACCTGGATGAAGCAACTAACATATTTTAGGAAATGTAGGAAACAACTGCTATTATCTAGGAATGAAGGAGATTGCTGTTGGGTATGTAATACTTAAACGGGCAAAATGAAATGTTACAAATACCTATTTAAAAATTACATCAGTAGATTGCTTTTTCTCATTTCCCACCTTAGAAGGGTAGAGACAGAGGGGGCTAGAATGAGCAGTAAAATTTAGTTTTCTGTTTATTTATGATTAAAGATATTTACCTGATTTTTTCCCCCTTTTTGGAGGTCAGATTTCATCGTTGCTAAATGCAGAGTGTGGGCAGTAAAAAAGTCCTCTAGATCTGGTATCCTTGACAATCCTATTTGTTGTTTGCCAGCTCTGAGTCCACTAAAGTCAAGGCTTTGTGTAAGGAAAGAAGTAATTGATCCCTCTGCTGAAAACTTATCTTTCTTAAAGCACAAGATGGCCCATGAATTTCAGAGTAAAGTAGCTGTGAGATATTAACGAGATCCATGATACTCGAGTTGAATACTAAGTAGTAATTAACTTCTTCATATTAAGTGGCCTTAAGCAAGGCATTGTCTTCTCTGACTAGGATGTCTCTATTTATAAAAATGAAAAAAAGTGGTATCTTCACAGCAGGGTTTGGTGATTATTAAGCCATACTTAAAGTTATTTTTCAGAGTGAGATGAATTTAGAATTCTGTTTCCAGATTTGAAGTTATTTTGTGAGATGATTATTTTGATACTACCACAAAAGCCTCACCTCATTACTTGCTGTGTTTGAGTAGGTGATTTGCATAGATGTGGGTACTTCCCACCAGAGACACTGTTTTCCCCTGTTCGTCGTCTTCTTTTCAATTTACCTTTTGTGTGATGGTTGCAGAAACTGCTTTTGTACCCTTAAGAGAGACACGTGAAACTGTAAGTTCATACTGATTAATGTGGGAATTGAAAAAGGTAAACTTTTAATTTTTTTTATATTTTAAGTTTTAACAGCAAATTTTATCAAAAATATCTATAACAGAATAGTCCTTCAAAAAGTAAGATGAAGTGTCATTCTTACACTAAGTTCAAGAAATAGAATCTTGCCAGCTATATAAAACCATCCGTCATTTCAGACAAGGTAAAAATATCCCATTATTCACAGTTTTATTATTGAGCATAAACCTTGTTATATACAGGCATCAAAAAACAGTGTTTAAAGTGGAATTGTTCACCCTAGAAAAAGAAGAGGATTAAAAAAAACTAATTTGGGGGCTTCCCTGGTGGCACAGTGGTTGAGAGTCCACCTGCCGATGCAGGGGACACGGGTTCGTGCCCCAGTCCAGGAAGATCTCACATACCGCGGAGCGGCTGGGCCCGTGAGCCATGGCCACTGAGCCTGTGCGTCCGGAGCCTATGCTCCGCAACGGAAGAGGCCACAACAGTGAGAGGCCCGCGTACCGCAAAAAACAACAACAACTAATTTTGGGCTTCCCTGGTGGTGCAGTGGTTAAGAATCCACCTGTCAATGCAGGGAACACGGGTTCAAGCCCTGGTCCGGGAAGATCCCACATGCCGCGGAGCAGCTAAGCCGGTGTGCCACAACTACTGAGCCTGTGCTCTAGAGCCCACGAGCCACAACTACTGAAGCCTGTGCACCTAGAGCTTGTGCACTGCAACAAGAGAAGCCAATGCGATGAGTAGCCCCTGCTTGCTGCAGCTAGAGAAAGCCTGCACACAGCAATGAAGACCCAATGCAGCCAAAAATAAATAAAATTTTAAAAAATAAGTAAAATAAAATTGAAAGCAGGGACTCAAACAGATATTTATTTTTAAAAAACCCTAATTTTCCACTTACAGGAATATAAAATAATTTTCATAAAATCACAGATTGGAATATTACATAGAGGTGAAGAAAATCAACTGTATTTCTAAACATCTAAACAAACATTTTTAAAGATGCCTAAAAAGCAGCTCATGTAAGGATACACACACTATTGTTTATTTATGTAAATTACCAACACTGCCATCACTACACAAATTATATATATACACGTATATGGTTAACTACATATATACAAACATATATATGAACACATACATATACAGTGATAATCTGAAACTATCAGATTATCTATTAGTGGAAACTATTGAGGAAAACAGAAGATTTATAACAAATTCACTTATATAATTTTTTGTGATATGAGATAATGGTGAAAATCTGATCCATGTATGAGGTGAAGTAGGGGCAGAGTGGCTAAATTATTAAAATGCGTTTAGCCATTTGTATGTTTTTAAAAAATACAAAAAATATTGGGGTTGCAAAAATATATCAAAATATTTTTATGTCTCTGTGCATGACTTATGTCTATTTTTAAATCTCAATATAGACTGTAGAATATATTTCATTTTGATGCATACCATTTTGTATTAGGAATAAAAAATATTTTATTCAAAAAGTTTATTATCTGAAAATTTTTATGTTGTCTGTTTAACAGCCAGAATGTAACGTGTATGTGGATCGGTTACATTTTTGCACCAGAGAAATGGACCCAATCTGTGCAACGAATGGCCGAACGTACTCCAATAAATGTGTTTTCTGCAGTGAAAAGCTGTAAGAACACAAGACTAAATATTGGCTCATCCAAAATAATGAAGAAACAATCACAAAATTATAGGAACCTCCATTTTTCTGATAGCCAGGTCACAGTATAGATGGAAAATAACTGTACTTTCTCTGTTAAAGCCAAAGAAACACACTGGTACCTTTCCCTTAAGTCTCATTCCTAAAAGTAGTTTTCATTTGACCTCGAAGTATACCCATCCCTGTTGGATGTTACCCAACTGTATAAATCAATTACTTTAACTTGATTTAATTGCTGTGACTTACTAATGGAAGTCTGGTGACCGATATAATGTAATTCTTAACTCCAGAGGCTGAATGAGAACCTCTATGATGTAGCTCCAAGCTACAGGGAGCATAACTGAGCAAGAAAAGCCACTGACTTCAGAAATTTAAATCCATCACAATGGACAATTTATGCTAGAAAGGAACTCCTCCAGTGGTCCATTTTGTCCCCTGATCTCCTTGACAAGACTCCAAACTTTCCTTAGAGAGCAGGGCATGCTAGGACACTTCCACCTAACCTCCCTTGCTGCCTCATTCCCCCGAGGGAATTCTCAGTCTCAAGGTTCAGCCAGCCTTCCTACTTCCCACCTCATTTCCTCTCACTGGTGTTTCCTCTCATTTAATCCCCAAATGGGCTTCTCCTTCTAGAGAACAATGAAAACAATCTCTAATCCTCCTCTCTGAGGTCTCTCCTCAGTGGGTTCCAAGGCTGAGTCAGGACTGAGCATGTAGGAAGAGTCAAGTAGCCCCAGGTCGTTGGGAGGACCTGTGTAGGGTAGGGGGGTAAGGAGGGGCCCAGCTACCTGTTTGAGGAAGGGGAGCACAGCCCTCCTAGCACTCTTATATTCAGATTCTCCTCATGGAGAAGGGCTTAGTGCAGTGCTCAGGCAATATTAAATACTTTTTTAAGCATAATTTTTCTTTTTTGCTTTTTCTTTCTTTACAGAGAAGATAGTGGAAAATTTGGTTTTAGTCATTGGGGTTGTTGCTGACTCTGCCTCAGCCACACATTCCTATGGCTTTTATAGCAATTCTATTGTGAAATGGATTCTACAATTAGTCTTCTCCATCAGGGCTTTATATTCCTAGATGATCAGACAAAGCCTTCAATACTACAGAAGATGGAATATAGATCGTTGAAGAATTTTTCCAACTCTAAGAACCTGCCAATGAAAGATTTCTATTTTGTCTTCAGTTATTCAGTGACAGTTGAAAACCCATCTTAATTGTGTGTTCAATAATACAAAACCTAATGTAATTTGTAATCATGAATATTTCAATCAATAAAATGTTAAATAGTATTATCTTTATTAAAATACTCTGGTTGGTTGGTTAGTGTATTAAAAGACATGAATACTTCTGGTAACTGTAATTAAAGAAATAGTTTCAAAGATGAACAAATAATCCATTACTTGGGTGTTTATTAAAAGTGCAGAGAGTTGGGCTTCTCTTTATCCTAAAGAATCCAAAACTCTAGAAGAGGAATCTGGGAACTTGAATTCTAACAAGTACTCCAGGTCAATCTTCTGATCACCAGTGTTAGCCAAGACAGCTAAAACATAGCACATATCTATAATTGAATGAATTGCAGAGACTATTCAAAGATATTGTGTGATTTCTGAAGCTTGGGAGAAAACTATATTATTCTCTCTGTCTCTCACAAATAAGTCAAGAGATAGTTTGGTGATCCTGGCAGGCCAGGCAACTCTGCCATTACAGATCTAGGATATTCATTTGTGCTCCAAGTCTGATGCTTTTTTATTTATCTTCACCACTCAACCAGCAAGAAACAGGCTTCATTTGAGTGGCCAAATGTTCATCTATATATATTTTTTTTTTTTTGCGGTACATGGGCCTCTCACTGTTGTGGCCTCCCCTGTTGCAGAGCACAGGCTCCGGACACACAGTCTCAGCGGCCATGGCTCATGGGCCCAGCCGCTCCACAGCATGTGGGATCTTCCTGGACCGGGGCACGAACCCATGTGCCCTGCATCAGCAGGCGGACACTCAACCACTGCACCACCAGGGAAGCCCCCAAATGTTCATTTAAAGCTTAGTTTTAATGGCAGAAATGTAGACCAACTACAAGAAAGCAAGTTTCAAGCTGCTATATCTGTGATATCAGACCTGCTCTGCTTTTCAGTAAACATTTTCACCTCTAAAAGAGTGACCCACATGGGGGTTACTTACTCATTTGCATTCTTCAGTACTAATTTTTTTGTGTGATACGTGGGCCTCTCACTGTTGTGGCCTCTCCTGTTGCGGAGCACATGCTCCGTACGCGCAGGCTCAGCGGCCATGGCTCACGGGCCCAGTGGCTCCGTGGCATGTGGGATCTTCCCGGACCGGGGCACGAACCTGAGTCCCCATCGGCAGGCGGACTCTCAACCACTGCACCACCAGGGAAGCCCAGTACTAATTTTTAATGAAAGTATCCATTAAAATGTACAGATTTAGAGCCACATTATAAAAACGCATTCAACCACCTTCATATCCTTTTATTTCCTTAGAAAAGACATGTATAAAAAACATTCAGTGGGAGGACCTTCAAGATGGCGGAGGAGTAAGACATGGAGGTCTCCTTCCTCCCCACAGGTACATCAAAAATACATCTACGTGTGGAACAACTCCAGCAGAACATCTACTGAACACTGGCAGAAGACCTCACACTTCCCCAAAAGCAAGAAACTCCCTACGTACCTGGGTAGGGTAAAAGAAAAAAACACAGACAAAAGAATAGGGGTGGGACCTGCACCTCAGTCAAGGAGCTGTGAAGAAGGAAAAGTTTCCACACATTAAGAAGCCTGTTCACTGGCAGGGGCGGGGTGGGAAGCTCTGGAGCCACAGAGGAGAGTGCAACAACAGGGGTGCAGAGAGAAAAGTGGAGAGATTCACACACACATGATCGGTGCTGACCAGCACTCACTAGCCTGAGAGGCTTCTATGCTCCCCGCCAAGGCGGGTGGGGGCTGGAAGCTGAGGCTTGGGCTTCAGAGGTCAGATCCCAGGGAGAGGACTGGGGTTGGCTGCGTGAACACAGCCTGAAGGGGGCTAGTGCGCCACAGCTAGCCGGGAGGGAGTCCGGGAAAAAGTCTGGACCTGCCTAAGAGGCAAGAGACCATTGTTTTGGGGAGCATGAGGAGAGGAGATTCAGAGGCCAGCCTAAAGAAGCTCCAGAGATGGGTGCGAGCCGTGGCTGTCAGCGCAGACACCAGAGATGGGCATGAAACACTAATGCTGCTGCTGCAGGCACCAAGAATCCTGTGTGCAAACCCAGGTCACTATCCACACCTCCCCTCCCAGGAGCCTCTGCAGCCAGCCACTGCCAGGGTCCTGTGATCCAGGAAAAACTTCCCCAGGAGAACACATGGTGCGCCTCAAACTGTTGCAACGTCGTGCTGGCCTCTGCCACCACAAGCTTGCCCCACATTCTGTAACTCTCCCTCCCCCTGGCCTAAGTGGGCCAGAGCCCCCTAATCAGCTGCTCCTTTAACCACCTCCTGTCTGGGAAAAGAACAGATGCCAGAGGGCAACCTACATGCAGAGGCGGGGCCAAATCCAAAGGTGAACACCAGGAACTGTGCAAACAAAGAAGAGAAAGGGAAATTTCTCCCAACAGCCTCAGGAGCAGCGGATTAAATCTCCACAATCAACTTGATGTACCTGCATCTCTGGAATACCTGAATAGACAATGAGTCACCCTAAAATTGAGGCGGTGGACTCTGGGAGCAACTGTACACTTGGGGATTGCTGTAGGCAGCTGACCAGTTTCTGATTTTTAAGTTTATCTTAGTTTAGTTTTTAGCGCTTGTTATCACTGGTAGACTTCTTTATTGGTTCGATTGCTCTCTTTTTTTCACGTTATCTTAATAATATTTTTTTACTTTTTTGTTTTAATAACTGTATTATTTTTTTCTTTCTTTCTTTCTTTTTCTCCCTTTTTTTCTGAGCTGTGTGGCTGACAGGGTCTTGATGCTCCAGCTGGCTGTCAGGCCTGAGCCTCTGAGGTGGGAGAGCTGAGTTCAGGACATCAGACAACCAGAGATCTCCCAGCCCACGTAATATCAATTGGCAAGAGCTCTCCCAGAGATCTCCATCTCAATGCTAAGACCCAGCTCCACTCAACAACCAGCAATCTCCAGTGTTGGACACCCCATGCCAAACAACTAGCAAGACAGGAATACAACCCCACCCATTAGCAGAGAGGCTGCCTAAAATAATGTTTGCAGACACCCCAAAACACACCACCAGACACAGTCCTGCCCACCAGAAAGACAAGATCCGGCCTCATCCACCAAAACACAGGTAACAATCTCCTCCACCAGAAAGCCTACACAACCCACTGAACCAATCTTACCCACTGGGGGCAGACACCAAAAACAACGGGAACTACAAACCTGCAGCCTGCAAATAGGAGACCCCAAACACAGTAAGTTAAGACAAATGAGAAGACAGAGAAATATGCAGCAGATGAAGGAACAAGGTAAAAACCCATCAGACCAAATAACTGAAGAGGAAATAGGAAGTTTACCTGAAAAAAAATTCAGAGTAATGGTAGTAAAGATGATCCAAAATCTTGGAAATAGAATGGGGAAAATATAAGAAACATTTAATAAGGACCTAGAAGAACTAAGAAAGCAAACAATGATGAACAACACAATAAATGACTAAACACTAAACTAAACTAAAACAATACTAAAAATTCTCTAGAAGTAATCAATAGAAGAATAACTGAGAAGAACAAGTAAGTGACCTGGAAGATAAACTAGTGGAAATAATTACCGCAGAGCAGAATAAAGAAAAAAGAATGAAAAGAATTGACAGTCTCAGAGACTTCTGGAACAACACTAAACGCACCAACATTCAAATTATAGGGGTCCCAGAAAAAGAGAAAAAGAAAGGGATTGAGAAAACGTGAAGATATTATCATTGAAAACTGCCCTAATATGGGAAAGGAAATAGTCAATCAAGTCCAGGAAGCACAGAGAGTCCCATACAGGATAAATCCAAGGAGAAAGACACCAAGCCACATATTAAGCAAACTATCAAAAATTAAACACAGGGCTTCCCTGGTGGCGCAGTGGTTGAGAGCCCGCCTGCCAATGCAGGGGCTGCAGGTTCGTGACCTGGTCCGGGAGGATTCCACATGCCGCAGAGCGGCTGGGCCCATGAGCCATGGCCACTGAGCCTGCGCGTCTGGAGCCTCTGCTCCACAACGGGAGAGGCCACAACAGTGAGAGGCCCGCATACTGCAAAAAAAGAAAAAACACAAAAATATTGAAAGCAGCAAGGGAAAAGCAAAAAATAACATACAAGGGAATCCCCTTAAGGTTAACGGCTGATTTTTCAGCAGACACACTGCAAGCCAGAAGAGAGCAGCAGGACATATTTAAAGTGATAAAAGGGAAAAACCTACAACCCAGATTACTCTACCCAGCAAGGATCTCATTCAGATTAGATAGAGAAATTAAAACCTTTACAGACAAGCAAAAACTAAGAGAATTCAGCACCACCAGACCATCTTTACAACAGATGCTAAAAGAACTTCTCTAGGCAAGAAACACAAGAAAGGGAAAGACCTACAAGAACAAACCCAAAACAATTAAGAAAATGATAATAGGAACACACATATTGATAATCATCTTAAATATAAATGGATTAAATGCTACAGCCAAAAGACACAGACTGACTGAATGGATACAAAAACAAGACCCGTACATATGCTGTCTACAAGAGACCCACTTCAGACTTAGGAAGACATACACACCGAAAGTGAGGGGATGGAAAAAGATATTCCATGCAAATGGATATCAAAAGAAAGTTGGAGTAGCAATTCTTATGTCAGACAAAATAGGCTTGAAAATAAAGACAGTTACAAGAAACAAAGAAGGACACTACATAATTGAAGGATCAATCCAAGAAGAAGATACAACAATTGTAAATATTTATGCACCCAACATAGGAGCACCTCAATACATAAGGCAAATGCTAACAGCCATAAAAGGGGTAATAGACAGTAACACAATCATAGTAGGGGACTTCACACCCCACTTTCACCAATAAACAGATCATCCAAAATGAAAATAAACAAGGAAACACAAGCTTTAAATGATACATTAAAGAAGATGGACTTAATTGATATTTATAGGAAATTCCATCCAAAAGAACAGAACACACTTTCTTCTCAAGTGCTCATTGAATATTCTCAGGGTAGATCATATCTTGGGTCACAATTAAGCCTTGGTAAATTTAAGAATATTCAAATTGTATCAAGTATCTTTTCTGACCACAACACTATTAGACTAGATATCAATTACAGGAAAACATCTGTAAATACAAACACATGGAGGCTAAACAATACACTACTTAATAACCAAGAGATCACTGAAGAAATCAAAGAGGAAATCAAAAAATACCTATAGACAAATGACAATGAAAACACAACGATCCAAAACCTATGGGATGCAGCAAAAGCAGTTCTAAGAGGGAAGTTTATAGCTATACAAGCCTACCTCAAACACAAGAAAAATCTCAAATAAACAATCTAACCTTACAACTAAAGGAGCTAGAGAAAGAAGAACAAACAAAACCCAAAGTTAGCAGAAGGAAAGAAATCATAAAGATCAGAGCAGAAATAAATGAAATAGAAACAATAAAACAACAGCAAAGATCAAAACTAAAAGCTGGTTCTTTGAGGAGATAAACAAAATTGATAAACCATTAGACTCACCAAGAAAAAGAGGGAGAGGACTCAAATCAATAAAATTAGAAATGAAAAAGGAGAAGTTACAGTGGACACCACAGAAATACAAAGCATCATAAGAGACTACTACAAGCAACTATATGCCAATAAAATGGACAACCTGGAAGAAATGGAAAAATTCTTAGAAAAGCACAGCCTTCTGAGACTTGAACCAGGAAGAAATAGAAAATATAAACAGACCAGTCACAAGCACTGAAATTGAAACTGTGATTAAAAATCTTCCAACAAACGGGGCTTCCCTGGTGGCGCAGTGGTTGAGAATCTGCCTGCTAATGCAGGGGACACGGGTTCGAGCCCTGGTCTGGGAAGATCTCACATGCCGCGGAGCAACTGGGCCCATGAGCCACAACTACTGAGCCTGTGCATCTGGAGGCTGTGCTCCGCAACAAGAGAGGCCGCGATAGTGAAAGGCCCGCACACCGCGATGAAGAGTGGCCCCCGCTTGCCACAACTAGAGAAAGCCCTCGCACAGAAAGGAAGACCCAACACAGCCAAAAAAATAAATAAATAAACAAATGTGGGGTTTAAAAGAAAGAGAATTTTTAAAAAAATTTTTTTAAAAATCTTCCAACAAAGAAAAGCTCAGGACCAGGGCTTCCCTGGTGGCACAGTGGTTAAGAATCTGCCTGTCAATGCCGGGGACACGGGTTCGAGCCCTGGTCCAGGAGGATCCCACAGGCCACGGAACAACTAAGACCGTGCGCCACAACTACTGAGCCTGCGCTCTAGAGCCCACGAGCCACAACTACTGAGCCCACGTGCCACAACTAGTGAAGCCCACATACCTAGAGCCTGTGCTCTGCAATGAGGAGCCACTGCAATGAAAAGCTCGTGCACCACAACGAAGAGGAGCCCCTGCTCGCCACAACTAGAGAAAGCCTGCAAACAGCAACAAATACCCAGTGCAGCCAAAAATTACTAATAATAAATAAAATATTTCAAAAATCTTAAAAAAAAAAAAAAAAAAAAGGCTTGGGACCAGATGGCTTCACTGGTGAATTCTATCAAGCATTTAGAGAAGAGCTAACACCTATCCTTCTCAAACTCTTCCAAAATATAGCAGAGGGAGGAACACTCCCACACTCATTCTACAAGGCCACCATCACCCTGATACCAAAACCAAAAATGTCACAAAAAAAGAAAACTACAGGCCAATATCACTGATGAACATAGATGCAAAAATCCTCAACAAAATACTAGCAAACAGAATCCAACAGCACATTAAAAGTATCATACACCATGATCAAGTGGGATTTATCCCAGGGATGCAAGGATTCTTCAATATACACAAATCAATCCATGTGATACACCATATTAACAAATTGAAGGAGAGAAACCATATGAGAATCCCAATAGATGCAGAAACAGTTTTTGACAAATTCAACACCCATTTATGATAAAAACTGTCCAGGAAGTAGGCATAGAGGGAACTTACCTCAATATAATAAAGGCCATATATGACAAATCCACAGCCAACATCATTCTCAATGGTGAAAAACTGAAACCATTTCCACTAAGATCAGTCTCGCCAGTCTCGCCACTATTATTCAACATAGTTTTGGAAGTTTTAGCCAGAGCAATCAGAGACAAAAAAAAAATTTAAAAAAAGAAATAGGAAAAGAAGAAATAAAACCATCACTGTTTGCAGATGACATGATACCATACATAGAGAATCCTAAAGACGTTACCAGAAAACTACTAGAGCTAATCAATGAATCTGGTAAAGTAGCAGGATAGAAAATGCACAGGAATCTCTTGCAATCCTCCACTAAGGCTGAAAAATCTGACAATGAAATCAAGAAAACACTCCCATTTACCATTGCAACAAAAAGAATAAAATACCTAAGAATAAACCTACCTAAGGAGATGAAAGAGCTCTGTGCAGAAAACTATAAGACCCTGATGAAAGAAAGCGAAGACGATACAAACAGATGGAGAGATACACCATGTTCTTGGATTGGAAGAATCAACATTGTGAAAAGGACTATACTACCCAGAGCAATCTACAGATTCAATGCAATCCCTATCAAAGTACCAATGGCACTTTTCACAGAACTAGAACAAAAAATTCCGCAATTTGTATGGAAACACAAAAGACCCAAATAGCCAAAGCAATCTTGAGAAAGAACGGAGCTGGAGGAATCAGGCTCCCTGACTTCAGACTATACTACAAAGCTACAGTAATCGAGACAATCTTCTTGGATTGATCCCTTGATCATTATGTAGTGTCCTTCTTTGTGTCTTGTAGTAGTCTTTATTTTAAAGTCTATTTTGTCTGATATGAGAATTGCTACTCTAGATTTCTTCTGATTACCATTTGCATGGAATATCTTTTTCTGTCTCGTAACTTTCCGTCTGTATGTGTCCCTAGGTCTGAAGTGGGTCTCTTGTAGACAACATATATACAGGTCTTGTTTTTGTATCCATTCAGCCAGTCTATGTCTTTTGGTTGGAGCATTTCATCCATTTACATTTAAGGTAGTTATCGATATGTATATTCCTATTACCGTTTTCTTAATTGTTTTGGGTTTGTTATTGTAGGTCTTTTCCTTCTCTTGTGTTTCCTGCCTAGAGAAGTTCCTTTAGCATTTGTTGTAAAGCTGGTTTGGTGGTGCTGAATTCTCTTAGCTTTTGCTTGTCTGTAAACGTTTTAATTTCTTCATCGAATCTGAATGAGATCCTTGCTGGGTAGAGTAATCTTGGTTGTAGGTTTTTCCCTTTCATCACTTTAAATATGTCCTGCCACTCCCTTCTGGCTTGCAGAGTTTCTGCTGCAAGATCGGCTGTTAATTTTATGGGGATTCCCTTGTATGTGATTTGTTGCTTTTCCCTTGCTGCTTTTAATATTTTTTCTTTGTATTTAAATTTTGATAGTTTGCTTAATGTTTCTTGGTGTGTTTCTCCTTGGATTTATCCTGTATGGGACTGTCTGTGCTTCCTGGATTGACTGATTATTTCCTTTCCCATGTTAGGGAAGTTTTCAAGTATAATCTCTTCAAATATTTTCTCAGACCCTTTCTTTTTCTCTTCTTCCTCTGGGACCCCTATAATTCGAATGTTGGTGCATTTAGTGTTGTCCCAGAGGTTTCTGCGACTGTCCTCAATTCTTTTCATTCTTTTTTCTTCATTCTGCTGTGTGGTAGTCATTTCCACTATTTTATCTTCCAGCTCACTTATCTGTTCTTCTGCATCAGCTATTCTGTTATTGATTCCTTCTAGAATATGTTTAATTTCAGTAATTGTGTTGTTCATCATTGTTTGTTTTCTCTTTTCTTCTTCTAGATCCTTGTTAAATGTTTCTTGTATTTTCTCCATTCTGTTTCTGAGATTTTGGATCATCTTTAATTACTCAAATTTTTTCAAGTAGGCTGCCTATTTCATCTTCATTTATTTGGTTTTGTAAGTTTTTACCTTGCTCCTTTGTCTGTAACATATTTTTTGTCATTTCATTTTTTTTTTTTTTTTTTTTTTTTTGATGGGTGCTGCTGTATTCCTGTCTTACTGCTTGTTTGGCCTGAGATGTCCAGTATTGGAGTTTGCAGGCAGTTGGATAGAGCTAGGTCTTGGTGCTGAGAAGAGGACCTCTGGGGGTCCTCACTCTGATTGATATTCCTTGGGGTCTGAAATTCTCTGTTAGTCCAGGGGTTTGGACTTGGAGCTCCTACCACAAGAGCTTGGGCCCAACCTCTGGCCTGGGAACCAACATCCCGCAAGCTGTGTGGCAAGGTAAAAAAAAAAAAGGAAGAAAGAAAGGAAAAAAGAGCAGTATAATATCAAAGAATAAAAAACAAAATAGAATTAGAAAGATAAAAATTATATTAGGAAAAAGAGAACTATAATTGAAACAACTGCCACAAGGTAAAATAAAACCACAAAAGAAAAAAGAAAAAAAAAACGGTGTGGGGGAATAAGCCAAAAGAGAACAAAAGAAAGTATAAAGAGTAAAACAAAATTAGAAAAATAAAAGATTTAATTAGGAAAAATAAAAATATAAAAGAATCAGTAACAATGAATCAACAAGGTAAAACAGAACTCCTCTGTAAATGAGGAAAAAGAGAAAAAAAAAAAGCCTTGTCTATGGGGGTGGAGTTTAAGCGGGGGTGGTACTTAGGCAGAGGCAGGGTTCAGTGTGGGGCAGGACCTGGGGGGTGTGGAGATGTTTGAGCATGGGGAGGGGCCTAGGCGGGGCCATGTTCAAGGGTGGGATGGGGCCTCTGCTTAGGACCTGCGTGGAAGGGGAGAGGCAGTACGTGGAAACGAGGGCCTCTGGAGTGTGTGTTTCCAGAGTTTGGAGGTAGGACCTTGAGTGAGGCTGTGTGGGTGCGGTTTAGGCCAGTGCGTTGGAGCGGGTCTCTGAGTGTAGAGGTAGGGCCCTGGGTGGGGGTTAAGGGTGGGGTTTGGGTTCTGGATGGCAGGAGGGAGGCTCTCAGGGCAGAGGATTAGGACCAGGAATGCAACAGGCTCCTCGGTGCCTCAACGGAGAGAGAAAGCGCTGACCCCATTCCCTTCCATTCCTTTGAACCCCTCCCCCACCATTTCCCCCAGGGTCTCCGCCATCGCTGCTGGACCCCTAACTGTGGGTGGGTCTCTCTGGGTGTAGGAATTCCTCCCCTCCCCCAGCCACCCCTCAGGGGTGCTGGTCCCGGAGGTCCAGCCTTTACTTTTGCTCCCCCTTCCCTCCTTCCCACTCCCTCAGGATCCACCCAGCTGGAGGGGACCTAGGTGGGCAGAGGATCAGGCCTGAGGTCTCAGCAGGTTCCGGGGGCCCAAGTGGGCAGGGGAAAACTGGTCATGCTCCCTTTTGTTCCTCTGCCCTCCTAATGGTTCCCTAATTTACCACTTTGGGTATGGGATATCTTCCCCTATCCCAGCCGCCCCTCAGGAGGCCAGTCCCATCCTGCCTCCACTTCTCCTCCCCCTTCACTCCCCTCACACCCCACGTCTTACCAGTCACTGGGGTTTCCTCCCATCCCCTTAGGTGTCCGTGGTCCCCCACCGGTGTCTGGTAGGTGCCCTAGTTGTGAGGAGACATGAATTCCGCATCCTCCTAGTATGCCATCTTGACTTCGCCCCCCAAGACGTTAATTTCTAAAGACAATACATTCTCTTTTATGTTCTCTCTTATTTAGCATGATTTAATTTTCAAAGTTTTATTTTCTCCCTTTTTTTTGCTTAGTTTCCTTTTTAATTCCCTTTTGTATGGTTCCATAAAGAAATCAATTTTATTTCTTTACTTTTCATTTGACAAACATTGAATACCTACGTTGTGCCAGTAACTTGAAATTCCATTGTAGTCTTGTCAAATTTCTAATTAAAATCTTACAACTGAATTTTGCCTCAAGAAAGCAACTGTTGCTTAGAAAGAGTCAGAGAGACTGAACAGACAAAACAACTACATGTAATCTCAGATTAAATCCTACACCAAGAGAATGATATTTTTGGGACAGCTGGTGAAATTTGAACAAGATGATAAATTAGTTAACAGTTATTTATAAATGTTAATTTCCTGATTTTGATTATTGTACCAAAGTTATATAAAATATTAACACTTGGGGGAGCTGCATGAAAGACATATAGTATTTCTTTGGAATATTTTTACTACCTGTATAAAGTTAAATTATTTCAAAATGAAAAGATTTTTTAAAAACTTAAAATATAAAAAGTCAGTTTAGACCTTTCCATCTTAAACTAAAATATAAAAAGTCAGTTTAGACCTTTCCATCTTAAACTAAATCATTTGGTAAGATGTATGGATCACAAAAACTTATCTCAAAATTCTTGTAGGTGTCTAGTTTTCAGAAAATAGAAATACTGTATTTCACATCTGATAGTTATCTTGTATATTCTCTAACATTTGCTGAATCTTTCACTCATTCATAAATTCATCTGTCCATCTACCAGTCCATTCATTTATCCATTCATCCACCTATCCATTCATTAGGTGAGGTATTTATTGAATTTTTTCCATGTTTAAAGACCTAGGATCCACACGAGAGAAAACACTTTCTCTGACCTTAAGGAGCTCACATTCTAAGAAGACTATCCGTGAAGGGTAGCATAATATAAATGTTGAATTAAGTATATTAATAAAATCCAATAGAAATGCAGATGAGAAAGTAATAAATCATTCATAGGGATGACAGAGTAGAAGTGATTTTGCTCTTAGGAGATTTCCATAGATGTAGGGTACATGAGGGTAGATTTAAGGGTCCTTCTAAATGAGAGAATGAGCACACTTTTAACGATGGTGTGACTGGTAATTGTCTTTCAGAATGAAAGAGCAGCCTTAGCCAAGGCATATGAAAGGTCCTGGTATGCTAGAAACAGTAGGGCCGTTTAGTGTGGTCAAAGCATTGGGTCATAGGTGGATAGAGAATGAATGAGGCTGAACAAGGAGATTGTCAACAGATTGATAAGGGACTTGAAAGCCAGCTAAAGAATTTAGATATTATCTTCTTGGCAGATGAACATTATGACTTTGAAGTAAGAGAGTCATATGAATGAAGTTAAAATGTTAGAGCATTCTTTGGTATTAGTGTGGAGGATGTTTGTTGAATGAATTAACTTTAACTTTTTTAAAGTACTAGAGTTGGTTCTCTTTATATCTCTTTATAAATATTTTGTTTAAAATATTTAATCTTCAATTAGAAAAGTGAAATGATAAATGTAACAGTTATTAAGATTAAATCATTAAAATAAAGATTTAATAATAGTTCATTTTTATTTAGCATTTAGTATGCACCGAACACTTATGGGCTGTACATAAATTAACTCATGTAATATTGAATTAAGTACTGTTATTAGCTGAATTTTATTGATAAAGAAAGTGAGGCACAGAAAGATGAAGTAAGTTACCAAAAATCAAACATTTACTGAGTAACAAGGCTGGAATGTAAACTTGAATATTCTCTTTCTCAAAACCCGTATTTCAAAGAGAAAACTATACTGACTACATTTAAAAAATTTTTAAGGTATACAGCTATTTTTTATGATTGTAGACCCTGTTATTACAAATTACTCTCTCAAGAATGTAGATTCTGTGATTACTAATTGCCAAACAAGCTACCAAAGATTCAACGTCTGTGAGTCTGGCAAGTACTCTCTCTCTATACACAAGTGTGTTTAGTAAAATTTAGAGCTGTGATTCTCCAATTTTAATGTCAGGGGGCTTCTTAAAATGTAGATCCTAGGCCTCGACATCCCTAGATATTCTGGTTCAATCAGTAGGTCTGATATGTATGTGTAGGGAAGAGGAATGCATTTTATGAAGCATTCGTAAAGACTTTTATGAGCAAGGCACTCAGATCTAGAGTAACCGTGAGCTCTGAGTTGCCTGGATAGTCTCAGTTGATGATAGTCTTCTTGAAAATACTATGTAAAAACTACTTTCACTCTCAAAATTATCCTTATTTAGAAAACAAAAGATATTCATCCCATATTTTTATAAGCAATGTACTGCTTTAACGGCTTTAACTGTATATATACTCTTTCTATGGAAATGTGACATCTGACTAATTTAAAGAAAATGGGAGGTAATTTTCAAGTCCTTTTCTACTGTTAAGGAAAAGGCATCTGCACTAATAATGACATTTTGTCTAAATAAGCATGTTATGCTGTCATTCCACCTTCTCACCAGACCAACCAAATGAACTCAGAAGACCTTAATAAAATAGTCACAGTACTTCCCAACTCAAGATCACCTTTGTTGTGAGACAACCTCTTGTAATAGAAAAGGGCCCACGAGAGTGAGAAACATACCCGAGAGCCTCCTTGGCTCACAGCCTCTGCAAGGAGAGAACAATGATAAATCACCACAGCTCAGGAAGATTCAAGAATCAGAATCTTAGAGTTAAAATTATCCTCAGAGACCATCAATTACAACTGTCTTGTTTTATGGATGAAGAACTGAGGCCCAGAGAAGGGAAGAAAACTGCTCCAGGACACACAGCTTGTTAACTACACAGCTGAGCTAGAGGCCAGGTTAAAAATGACCAGTACAAAGCTCTTTTCACTACATTTGCTATTGATGATTTATGTGGCTTTTATATAATCATGTTCACTTTAACGTTTACCTTAAAACTAGGCTATATCTTAAGAAAGGAAGGCAAAAATATATGCCAAAGAGACATATATTTAACCAGAAAGAAGTTGAAAATTCCAAAATCTAGAAGCCATTCGATTAAAGGATAATCAAGACAATTGGGCAACAAAGTGCTTATATAATAAAAAAAAATACAAAATAATTTGGAAAGCACTGAAAAACAATCGTATAATTTACCACCATTCTCACTATCTACCATATACTGAGGGATTTCTATATCTCAAGCACTGAATTAAATCTTACATGCATTAAGTCATACTAATAATTCTATTTTAAAGATAAGGAAACTGAAATCTGGGGCAAATAACTTGTCTAAGAACATGCACCTTGTAAATGACAGAGCCAGGAATCAAACTCAGGTCTTAGATTCTAAAGCCAATGTACTTAACCATAAACTTTTATTGAAGTCTCAGAGCAAATGAGGTTCACACTCTATTTTAATATGATGAAGAGTAGCCAGAGAAAGGGAGTAAGTTGTTCAATATTAAAGAAAAAGATAGTAGCATGATGAAGATTAGAGGTCAGATATTAGGATCCTAGTCCTGGGCTCTTTCACTCGCGTGCTCTCTCTCTTTCTCTGTCTCTGTATCTCTCTCTCTGTCTCTAATTATCTTTTTTACTTTGCTTACCTACAGGGTAACTAAGAATGCCTCAGCTTTCAGTAAAATGGAAGCATCTCAGGAACATTCTGGTAGTTGAAGCTCTTTAGATATGAATTTCTTGAAGGTGACTTTATATGAGAATTTCTAATTTCAATATAAGTTGTTACCTTGAAAAATGAAGCTTATTTGCAACCTTATGCTCTTAATTGTGGTTTGCTGAGGGCAACACAATTGTCCTGGAACTTATAGATTAGACATTTGGGGCCCATTTGGCCTAGGACAGACCATCTCATCCTATGAGGTATAACATGGTTTTTGCAATTAGGTGACACTATGTCTTGCATAGTATTATAGTGGTAATTAAAGCTGCTAATTCTGTAAGTAAAAGTTTCCTCTAAAATTATAGTGTGATGGGCAGTCACCATCATTAACCATCCTTATCATCATCATCATAAACAATAACATCACATCATAACTGCTGACAATGACCAGTCTGGTCCAGAATTCCATTTTGTATATATATAGTACTCACCAGCAAAGATGAACAAATAGGTCACACTGACCAAAAGCAGAAGGGTGACTGATGACTTCATGGTCAATGATATCCGCTGGGTCTGCAGGGAATGTGTCAATAGAGTTCACCACTGTGGATGTTCTACAGGCTGTATTTATAAGTAGATCTATATGCATGCTTCTAAGTACCTATACATTTGGCAGCCAGCTGGATTCTCCACCCTGATTGTGTAATCTATTTCCCCAGCTATTAGAGACACCAGAAACTAAAGAAGCTTATTTCATGCCATTTTCAAATAGTCAGGAACAATCGTCCAAAATGTTGTTTAGGCAGAATGAAGTGAATTGTATGTAATACACTCAGAACTTGCTCTCACCAGCATTCGGCAATAATTGTGATCAAGTAATTTTCTAACAATTTGCATATTTGAATCTGCCCCCATCAGAGCCTTGGGACCAGTCTGTACAATTTGTGCACAATATTAATAAAGTTTGTTGTCTCAACTACTAGAAAAATAAAAATGTGAGGGATTTCAAGGTCAAGGAATTTATTAGAATGACTGAGAGAGCATACTCCTAATGGTCATTAAATTAAAAACCCTTGATATTCCCCATGAATGTGAATTAGGGGGCTATTTTCTTCAACCCCTTGCTTTTAGGCAATACATGCATGATGGTTCCTATTTGGCATTTTTATTTTAACAAGTATTTCACAGTTGGATTTTAGTCATTGGGCATAAATTCCATCCACACTTCTTTCTCTCTCTCAATTACACCAGGTACTTTTCACCTTATGGCTCTTGCTCTTATTGTTTCCTCTGCCTGGAAAATTCCTGGCCAAGAAAGTTGAATAGCTAGTTTCTGGTTTTTTTTTAGAAAAATCAGTTCAAATACTACCTGCTCAGTGAAGATTTCCCTGTCAATTCAAAATACCTCCACCCCACCTCAAATCAATGTGCTTTATTGCTTCCATAATGCTTTTCAACATCAAAAATTGTCTTTCTTACTTATTTACTTGTATATTTTCCCACTACCAAATAAATACAATCATATAGACAAATGTAGGCACATACACATTAGGATATAAGCTCATGGATCTTTTTCCACTCCTGTGTCTCCATGTACAGACAATGTCTTGCACATAAAAGTATGTAGACATACTTCTGATTTTTCAAATGCTAACTAATAAAAATTCCTTCACTCAAATAATAATTGAACACCACTTACTCCAAGTATTGCTAAATGCTGACAATGAAATAAAGACAGATTCATAAGCTTACATTCTTTATTCTTTTCTCAAATAGTTGCTGAGTGGAACCTACTGATTCCAGGTACTTTATTTGATTCTGGAAATTTAAAGATAAGTAAGAGAAGCTCACAGGCTAAAGGAGAAGAAAACAATCTGATTAAAGTTACACACAAATGAGTAGGGGCGCACGGAAGAGAGCACATCCATTTGAGTAGGATGAAGGTATGGCAGAGAGGAGGTGGTCACAGCCAGACTTCACAGAGGATTTGGCCCTCAGAGTTATTAGAAAGTTGGAGACACATAGAGTGATAACCAGTATTTCAAGAATAAGGAATAATATGGAAAAAAGAAAACAAATAAGAGCTAACGTATATGTTTAGAAATGAAAGTAATGGTTAGACTCAAGTGCAGGCCTTAAGATAATAGATTTCACAGGCTATGCTAAGGATTGTCATATTTCTTGTACTTGGGGTCCATTAAGATGCCTGGATCTATGGGTTTCTTGTGTTCATCAAATTTAGAAATTGTGTAACTATTATTTCTTCAAATACATATTTTTATTCCCTCATCACCCTTTCCCAAGCTGCATGAAGTTGTCCCACAACTTACTAATGCTCTCTTCAATACTTTTTTTCTGTTTTTTCCCTCTGTATTTTATTTTTGTTCATTCCAATGCTGTATCAAGTTTACTAATCTTTTCTTCTGCAATAGCTAACCTACTGTTAATATCACATGGTGTATTTTCATTTTGCTTTTCTCAATACACTCTGGTTCTTTATATCTATTTATCCATGTATATCTTCCATCTATTAACATGCTCTATCTTTACCTTCTAGAACATAAGGGATAACTAATTTAATAATCTCATCTACCAATTACATCATCTGTGTTATTGCTGGATCTCTTTATATGATTGATACTTTTCCAGAAAATAGACTGACAAACTACTTATAGAACAGATGCAGCACATACAGAGTGATTGCTAATACAGATAGGGTTGATAGTGAGGACTAAGGTGGTCAAGGCCCCCAGTGAAGAGATAACCTTTGAGCTAGAGGGGCAAAGACGGAAATTCATGAAAAAGGATGATTCTTTTGTCATCTTTTTGTTTTACTTTGTCTACTGGCCTACACATTTCTGTCAAACAGGGCTTCCCTTGTAGTGTGTTTCTGCAGTATTGCACTTCTCACCTAGACAGCATGGTTCAACAGTTTCCTTCAAACCAGGCGTGTAAAGAACTTATTAGCAGGTAGATGCAAGTTTCTTCCCAGACTCTAGGATCTAGAATCTAGGATCTAGGGAACAAAAAGCTTGGGTTCCTGAGAACGTTAGAAATGAAATGGTACCCGGTGATATGTTTATGAGATTCTGCCGGTTTCACTTACATAAAAGAGTATGAAGGTTTTCAGTAAGTCCCAGAAATTAACCTATAGTTATGACATCTGTAGGAGGGACTCAGTGCCTCTTTATAGGCTCAGAAGAAAGTATTTAATGATGTCTGCTTAAACTGTCCATAAAACAGTTTCCAAAGCACTGCACATCTAACAAGATTATTACCACAAAATGAGTGAGATTTTATTGGATGAACAAATAGTTTTCTGTGTAATGGCAACTTGACGATGGTATTTATTAAGTCAAATTATTCCTATGAAAAATAAAATAATTAAGGTAACTGCCATTGTTGCTCTGACCTGACAACTGCATGGTTCCCTTCTCCCACTACTGCTTCCCTTTCTCAGGAGATGATCTTACATACTTTTTCAGTACTGGAGTATTAACTTTAGTCACCATACTGTACAATAGAGCTCCACCACTGATTCACCTTATAATTGAAAGTTTGTACCCTTTCTCCACCCACCCAACCCTAGGCAACAACCATTCTCTCTAGTTCTGTTATTTGACCTTTTTAGATTCCACATGTGTAAATGAGATCTTGCAATATTTATCTTTCTGTGTCTGGCTACTACAGTTAGCATAATGTTCTATAGGTTCATTCTTCTTGTCACAAATGGCAGAATTTTCTTCTTTATTTTTTTGGTTGAATAATATTCAATTGTATATATTGTTAAAGTAATTAAACAAGGAGGCCATTAGACTGAGGAGGCTCTAGTGACTTAGTAGCTATGTAGTAAGCAAACCCAAACTAAGCTAGAGTCAGTGCACTCGAATCCAAAAAAACAAAACTTAAGAACAACTAATTGCTAGCCACCAGCTAGGCTTTCCCAAATAAGGCAACCACTTAAGCTACAGCTTATCAAATAATTCTTTGCTTTACTTCCGCATCTTCTCTTTAAAGCCTTTCCCCTAGCTTGTCAGCAGAGCACTCCTAACCACTTTCAGTTTGGCACTGGCTGATTTGAATGGTTGTTTGCCCAAATAAACTCTTGTAAATTTTAATGTGCCTCAGTTTATCTTTTAACAATATATACCAAAATTTATTTATCTATTTATCTGTCGATGGCCACTTAAGTTGTTTCCATATCTTGGCTATTCTGAATAATACTGCAATGAACATGGGAGCACAAATATCTCTTGAGATCCAAATTCATTTCCTTAGGATATATACCCAGAAGTGGGGTGGCTGAACCACACGGTAGTTCTATTTTTAATTTTTTGAGGAATTTCCTTGCTGTTTTCCATAATGACTGTACCAATTTATAATCTCACCAACGGTGTACAAGAGTTTCCCTTTTTGCCAACACTTGTTCCCTTTTTTTAAGAAAACTTTTTATTTTATATTGGACTATAGTTGATTTACAACGTTGTGCTAGTTTCAGATGTACAGCAAAGTGATTCAGTTATACATATACATGTATCTATTCTTTTTCAGATTCTTTTCCCATTTAGGTTATTACAGAATATTGAGCAGAGTTCCCTGTACTATACAGTAGGTCCTTGTTGGTTATCTACTTTAACTATAGTAGTATGCATATGTCAATCCCAAACTCTCAATTTATCCCTCCCCCTCACCTTTCCCCTTTGGTAACCTTAAGTTTGTTTTTTAAAGCTGTGAGTCTCTTTCCGTTTTGTAAATAAGTTCATCTGTATCATTTTTGTTTTTAGATACTGCATATAAGTGATATCATATGATATTTGTCTTTCTCTTTCTGATTTACTTCACTTAGTATGATAATCTCCAGGTCCATCCATGTTGCTGCAAATGGCATTATTTCATTCTTTTTAATGGCTGGGTAGTACTCCATTGTATATATGTACCACATCTTTATCCATTCATCTGTCAATGAACATTTAGGTTGTTTCCATGTTTTGGTTATTGTGATTTGCATTTCTCTAATAATTAGCAATATTGAGCATGTTTTCTTGTGCCTCTTGGCTATCTGTATGTCTTCTTTGAAGAAATGTCTATTTAGGTCTTCTGCCCATTTTTTGATTGGCTTTTTTTTTTTTTTATATTGAGCTACATGAGCTGTTTCTAAATTTTGGAGATTAATCCTTGTTGGTCGCATCATTTGCAAATATTTTCTCCCATTCTGTGGGTTGTCTTTTTGTTTTGCTTATGGTTTCCTTTGCTGTGCAAAAGATTTTGAGCTTAGTTAGGTCCCCTTTGTTTGTTTTTATTTCCATTACTGAAGGAGATGGATCAAAAAAGATATTGCTGTGATTTATGTCAGAGTGTTGTTCCCTTTTGAATTTTTCATAATGGCCATCCTAACCGTGTGAGGTGATAGCTCACTGTGGTTTTAATTTTCATTTTTTAAGATGGTTAGTGATGTTGAGCACTTTTCACGTACCTGCTGGCCATTTGTATGTCTTCTTTGGAGAAATGTCTGTTCAGTTCCTCTACCCATTATTTAATCAGATTTTTTTTTTAGTTATATGAGTTCCTCATATATTTTTTTTATTTTATTTTTAAAAATAAATTTATTTATTTATTTTTGACTGCATTGGGTCTTCGTTGCTGTGTGTGGGCTTTCTCTAGTTGTGATGAGTGGGGGCTACTCTTCGTTGCGGTGCACAGGCTTCTCATTGCGGTGGCTTCTCTTGTTGCGGAGCAAGGGCTCTAGGTGTGCAGGCCTCAGTAGTTGTGGCACACGGGCTTCATTAGTTGTGGCACACGGGCTTCATTAGTTGTGGTTCATGGGCTCTAGAGCGCAGGCTCAGTAGTTGTGGCTCATGGGCTTAGTTGCTCTGCGGCATGTGGGATCTTCCTGGACCAGGGATCGAATCTGTGTCCCCTGCATTGGCAGGTGGATTCTTAACCACTATGCTACCATGGAAGCCTACCTTATATATTTTAGATATTAACCTCTTATCAGATATATGGTTACAAATATTTTCTACCATTCTATAGATTACCTTTTCACTTTTTTTCTTAATATCTTTATTGGAGTATAATTGCTTTACAATGGTGTGTTAGTTTCTGCTTTATAACAAAGTGAATCAGTTATACAGATACATATGTTCCCATATCTCTTGCATCTCCCTCCCTCACACCCTCCCTATCCCACCCCTCTAGGTGGTCACAAACCACCGAGCTGATCTCCCTGTGCTATGCGGCTGCTTCCCACTAGCTATCTGTTTTACATTTAGTAGTGTATATATGTCCATGCCACTCTCTCACTTTGTCACAGCTTACCCTTCCCCCTCCCCATATCCTCAAGTCCATTCTCTAGTAGGTCTGTGTCTTTACTCCCGTCTTACCCCTAGGTTCTTCTTGATCTTTTTTTTTCTTTCCTTAGATTCCATATATATGTGTTAGTATACGGTATTTGTTTTTCTCTTTCTGACTTACTTCACTCTGTATGACAGACTCTAGGTCCATCCACCTCACTACAGATATCTCAATTTCGTTTCTTTTTATGGCTGAGTAATATTCCTACCTTTTCACTTTTGTTAACTTTTTTTTTTTTACTGTGATGTAGTCCTACTTGTTTAGTTTTGCTTTTGCTGCCTGTGCTTTTGGTGTCATATCCAAAATATCATTGTCAAGGCCAACGTCAAGGAGATTTTTCCCTATTTTTGTTTTAGGAGTTTTAAAACTTTGGGTACTGTTTTTAAGTCTTTAATCCATGTTAACTTGATTTTTGTGTATGGTATTAGATGAGTGTCCATTTTCATTCTTTTGCATGTGGATATCCAGTTTTCCCAATGCCATTTATTGAAGAGACTATCCTTTACCATTGTGTATTCTTGGTGCCTTTGTTGAAGATTAGTTGATCATATACATGTTAGTTTATTTCTGGGTTTTCTATTCTGTTTCATTGGTCTATATGTGTCCATTTTTATTCCAGTACCATACCACTTTGATTACTATAGCTTTATAATAAAATTTGAAATCTGGTAGTGTGGTGTCTATAGCTTTGTTCTTTCTCAATATTGCTCTAACCCTTCAGGGTCTTTTGTGGTTCCATATGAATTTTAGGATTAATTTTTCTGTTTCTGTAAAAAATGCCATTGGAATTTTTATAGAGAGTGCATTGAATCTGTAGAATAGTTTAGGTAGTATGGACATTTTAACAATATTAATTATTCCAGTCCATGAACACAGGATATCTTTCCACTTATTTGTGTCTTCTTCAATATCTTTCTTTAAGGTTTTAACAAGAGATAAAGAAGGTCATTATTTAATGATAAAGGGGTCAAGTCATCAAGAGGATATAACAATTGTAAATATATATGCACCCAACATTGGAGCATCTAAATATATAAAGCAAATTTTAGCAGAACTGTAAGGAGAAATAGAGAGCAGTATAATAATAGTAGAGGACTTTAGTATCCTACTTTAAACAAAATATCATCCAGACAGAAAATCAATAAGAAACATTTGATTTGAACTACAGTGTACACCAGATGGACCTACGAGATGGACCAGATGAAACAGAACATTCCATCCAACAACAGCAGAATATACATTCTTCTCAAGTGCACCAAGAACATTCTCCAGCATAGATCATATGTTAGGCCACACAAAAAGTCTTAACAAACTTACAAAAATTGAAATCATATCAAATATCTTTTTCAATCACAATACTACTGAACTGGAAATCAATAGGACGAAAACTGGAAAACTCACAAATATGTGGAAATTAAACAACACATTCCCCAAAAACCAATGGGTCAAAGGAGAAATCAAAAGGGGGGGAAACTTGAGACAAATGAAATTGGGAACACAGTATACCAAAACTTATGGAATTGTGCTTTCTTGTGTTCATTCCTTTAGTATACACATCTTATCAAATCTAAAGGGTAGCTGTAGTGAGGTAAACTTGGCCTACAAGGACACATTTTTTGGTTAGTTTAGGTCTAAATCTTTTCAAACTAAAGAAGGAAAAATCTGTTCAGCTTATTTTCCCTTAAGTTAAACTGCAGAACTATAATGAGCCAAAATTCTGTAAAGTCACAAATACCAGCACTGGGAAAGAAGAAAGTTTGAGAGAGACAGGGAACATTTCACTAAATGCCTATTTTAGGGTTAGTAGCCCTTTTGAACCAGGCCTTCTCAGGCTAGAGCTGTAGGCCCATCACAAAATTAACATAATTGTTCACATATTAGGAATTATCGAAGACGTATGCCACCCTCTTTACATATTTGCTTAAGCCTTTGTTGAATTAGGACTACTTCCATTTCTGATGTCTCCAAATATATACGATATAATCTCTCCAATTTAACACTTATATCCAAGTCACTCAAATTACTATGATTATGTGAAAGGTAGTTTAGGAACATGGGGTTGGCGTAACCATGTTGAGTAAATCCAGATTCTGAAACACACTGACTATAGGATCATGGCCAAATCATTTATATCTCTCTACCTCAGGCTTCTCTTTTATAAAATGGGACTATAACTTCACAACTTTGCTAAATTTTAATGTGATAATGTTTGTGGGCTTATCACAGTGACCATGGGAAATAGTATATAGTTGGTTAACCTTATTAGTGGTGAATTATTTCAATCTTTATCTTAGTTATTATTTTCTCTGGCCTTTTTTCCCCCTCTTTTTCCCCTTTTCATTTTAGAGTGTGTGTGTCTGAGTTTGTGTGTGTCCACTTCAAGAAACCTTTACATTGGCACAGAAAAAAACCCAGACAAGCCCCCTTCACTTAAGCCTAATCACTGACACACCATTTCATATTTGCAAGGAATTTCACTTCAAAAAACCAGTAAATGGAGAAGAGCTGAGAAGGATGTGACTTGGCAACAGTTGGTGTGGAAAAAAAAAACAACAAAAAACATGCCTGAGCATAGTTAGTGGTTATAAGTTTATTATGACCCAGTTTTGACAATGTTCCCATTGTCATCTGAAGGTATAATGATAGATATGGGTGTTCAGATCAAATAAATTGTTTTTTTTTATGCTTTGAAGAGTACAAACTATACTTGAAACATTGTGTTCCTTCCTGGATATCACAACAATGAGGAACATAAACAGAATTATCAGTATCTACTCCTGTTGGCAGAGTTTGTGTGTTTTAGAATATCATTAAAAAAAACACTTGTGGGCTTCCCTGGTGGAGCAGTGGTTGAGAGTCCGCCTGCCGATGCAGGGGACAGGGGTTCGTGCCCCGGTCCGGGAAGATCCCACATGCCGAGGAGCAGCTAGGCCCGTAAGCCATGGCCGCTGAGCCTGCGCGTCCGGAGCCTGTGCTCTGCAACGGGAGAGACCACAACAGTGAGAGGCTGGTGTACCACAAAAACAAAAAAACACTTGTAAGGAAAAGTTTTAAACATACAACAATGTTAAAATAATTTTACAGTGATTCCCTATAAACCCACCTTCTAGATTGAACCATTAGTATTTTACTACACTTGTTTCATCCCATATTGATCCATTTATTTATTAATCCATCTTTGATGCAATTTAAAATAAATTGCAGATATCAGTGCCCTTCCCTCTGAGAACTTCACTATGCATGTTATAGCTAAGACTACACTACATGTTTACACCCTTTTCTTTTGATGTAAAATTCACAAAATATGATATGCATAAATCTTTAGTGTACATTCACTGAAGTTTGACAAATGTATACATCTTTGAACCCAAACTCCTGTATTTTGAGTGTTGATTTTTATATATGACTTGCTTCTTCTTTCTAAGAAGCATATGATTGCTGGTCTTCTGTGGTTTGCTTTTTATATGCTTCCCTTTCATACCCAAAGACTAGCTCAGAACTAGACAAGAGATAGTATTTTGCTCACTTACTCAATTATGGCACTGGAAATAAGCCTGCAAATAAATAGTAGTCTTAAGATGTAGATATGAGATTTGTATGAGGGAGAAAGGCAGGCAGAGTGACAGAAGGTGGCACAAGAGGCATTTCAGGCAGGAGAGGGCGAAGTGGTAGAAATGTAATTTTTGTGTGGACACCTGACAGGAATCTGGCCTGGCTGGAGGTGAAAGTTCCAATAGGAGAAAGGAGGAGTGAGCCACGTAGAGAGGTAGTACTTCCAAAAATGTGAAGTGATTCAGTTATCAAAATACACACAGCACTCTAAATGTTGATGTTCGAGTAGCTAAATAACTTCAGGGAGCAGAAACTAAAGAGAAAAGGGCTTAATTTCTCTAATGAGCAGGGAATTTAGTACACAGATAAAATTGACAGAAAAACCCACCTCGTGAATTTTCAAAAATGTTAAATGAACAGAAGATAGACATTTTAAAAACTATGTAAATACTGAGAAAAAGAGCAAAGGTGTCCTGACCAGTGCTTTATAAAGACAATATAATGCTGAAATTGAGGACAGAATATAATAATAAAAGTTACTGATGTTTGAGCTCTTGTTACATATCAGAGACTAAGTGCTTACATGCATCATTTTCTTAATTTTCACAGTACATTTAGGAGGTAAAGACTAGTATCCCCATTTTACAGGTGAGTAAATCACAATACAAAGAAGTCAGATGACGTGTTCAAAAACACATACCTTATGTCAGAGTCATGACTCACATTCTGGTCAGTACAATTCAAAGATCCACCCTCTTAAGAATCACCTTATCCTAATTATGTATTATGTAGTTATTTTTCTTCAGCAAGGGGAACAACCTTTAAGCATGGAAGAGTGCAAATGCCACACTTGACAGAGGAGAAGGTATTTATTTTCCCTAGCACAACCTAATCCACTGCCAGGCTCTTTACCTAAATATCAAATGCATCCCCCAGTTTGGTTAGGCCCTCTTCCATTATATACATAAAGGGTAACATCTATGTGCATAAAATATAATTGAGATTTTACAAACAGAAACATGATCTTAATATCTATAGTTAACACACTTTTATATATAAAAATAAAAGAAAAAATCTTAACAATGACTACAAAATCTTTCATGATTTGGCTCATGCATCTCTGACCTTATCACCTGTAATTTGCCCACACACTCACTCCTCTTCAATCACCATGGCTTCCTTGCTGAACCTTGAATAAATCAGGTGTGCTTCAGCCTTCAGGACTGTGTTCTAGCTTCTTCATTTGCTGTTCTACAAGAAGTTTTTTGGCTAACTCCCTCATCTCCATGTCTTCCTAGTTAGGACTCTTCTAACCATCTGACTTAGAACTGCAATTGGCCTTAAGTATTACTATGTTATTATTATGGGGTTTTTTTTTTTGTCTATTTCCCTTTCCTGGAACGTAAACTTCATTAAGATAGGGATTTTTTTTTTTCCTTTCTCATCCCTGTCCATCACTGGATTCTAAGCACGGAGAACAGAGCCTGCTTCAGAGTAGGCACCCAGTAACTGTTTGCTGGCAGAAGGATGATCACCTAGAAAATGCGTCTAGAGAGGACTTCTGTGTGAGTTCACGCAGGAAGATGTTATTTGTAAATACATGCTTTACTGAATTAGAGTACTCAAAGGGAGATTTTTCAATACTTCCAACTGGAAGGCTAAGAATGAGATATTTGTATATTCAACTTGTTTACCTAGGATTGAACCAGCTACGTGGAGACTGAGCTAATTATCAAAAGAGCTTTTTTTTTTTTTTTTTTGGTACGCGGGCCTCTCACTGCTGTGGCCTCTCCCGTTGCAGAGTCCGGACGCGCAGGCCCAGCGGCCATGACGAACCTGTGCCCCCTGCATCGCCGGCTGACTCCCAACCACTGCGCCACCAGGGAAGCCCAAAGAGCTATGTTTTAACCTTGACTTTTCTGCTAACTGGAGCTTTTTTCTTTGGCAGTATAAGCAAGCTTTCTCTGGGCCTTAAGATTTCTCACATTTCATCCAGTTCTCTCATTCCATGATTAAGATCAATTAACTACATTCTTTAATGTGCACACTTTTAGAAACTTTGCATCTATTCATTATTCATTGAATATATATTCACTTCTTTCTGTTAGACCCTTCGATGTTGCTGGGAAACCAAATAAACCGTGTCTTTATGTAGTGTCTATTACGTAGTAATGTAATCCATCATTCCATAGAGATAAGAAAACTATGGTCCAGAGAGGATAAATGTTTTATTTTTATATAAAATACTCTTCCTGAAATTGGAAAGAACCTATAATTCATGATCTAAGACTTAAATGGTAGATATTGTAAAATAATTATAAACATATGGTCATTTTGTTAAAAATTATTCACATTGAAATTCCAAGAGTAAGAGAGGGAGAAGGGATTTTCCTAAGACCCCACAGTGACTGCATGGTTGATTTTGATCAGAAAAACAGGTCTTTTTATCCAGGTTTACCCCAGGTCAATGTTCCATATTGTATCTGTATGTTTTCTTGATCACAAAGTAAAAACACAAACAGTACTTCTACAGAATTTACTTTATTGACGAGTGAATCAAGGGAAATATATATTGAACTCCCCAAGCTCAAGGTAGAGTAGAAGGTGTGTCTTTATAAATTGAAGGGATTCACTAGAGAAAAGTAAGAGCAGAGGCAAGAAAAGAAGGATGAGGGAGCTGGCAAGTCAGCAGAAAACGCTTGTTCTGATTCAGCATTTTCCAGGGTGCTTTAGGCTGAGCTTCCCACCACTTTTCCTACAAAAAAGAAAGACAAATATATGCTCAGTGCAATATCATTAGTATCCCTCACAGAGGTTGGAAAAAGGTTTAACTCTGTCATAGTCCATGTAATCATTTGCTTTACAGGTGTCCATGTCTGTGATTAGGCAGGGGTTATTTAAATGCACTCAGAGGTAACATCTGCCTAATTGCAGAAGGCCTGAATCTTAACAAACTTCAGAGTTTTACTAGGGTTTAGACTTTTTGGTTTTAACTGTTCATTATCTGAGAACAAATATGTATACAACTAGAAAAGGTAAAAGTGACAGGAGATATAATGGCAAGGAGACTATACTGTCGTAGTTCTAACCTGATAGAAGATGTAAGAAGTTGAACCAAATATTCAGGCATTTGGCATTTTATAGCAGACATATATCAGGGCTTCTCAGCAATATGGGACCATTAAATCAAATCGCACCTTACCCTACTGCACTCTTCCTGGTAGATTTTGGTATTGATTTTTCAGATATGTTATATAGAAACATAGGCACACAGGTACTATGCATTGATTCAATATTTATTTATATCATTCTATGTGCTTAGCCCTGTTATTATTGATAGGGATTTATATAATCCCTGTGCTTAGGAATTTTATGACTAAATTGAGGGAAATTAAGGCATTCATAGAAGAAACTCTAATACAAGAAAATGATGACAGCGATAGAGGAAGTGAGGTAACTTTTATCTGGGTTAAACTTTTATCTGGGTTAAACCCCCTTGCTTTTAGAGCAATCAGACCAAAAGATTGGTTGACTGATTGAATAAATTTTTATTAATTATAAATTATATTTAATCAGGAATCTCACAGTCAATTGGCTAAAATCTATAGCACCGTTCTTTCTTATAAACATGTAAATTCAATAAATATTGGCCCTTGATAGGATCTTCCTAGTACACTATCTGTAAAGTTTGAATGTGTGGATAATAAGGGATAATCCTCTCCTCTATTCTTTATTGAAAGGCTCTTTTCCTCAGACTAAAAGAGAAGAATGAAGGGGACTTGGTGCCTTAGCAACATATAATTTGTGATAAAATAAAATGTCTGAAAGTAATTTGGTTAAAGTAATATTTTTCTTGATAAATTTTCTCACAAGTTTTTGATTTTGATGAATTTTCAAACTTGACTGCACTTTTATAAATTTCTTTCATCTTTTCCAAAATTATTAATAATAGCAACAAACATAACTGAATGAAAATTGTTGAAATTTTAATTAGAAATAAAGGAAAAAATAAGAAACTGTGTCAAAATTCTTAAAGATGTATAAATTTTAAAAATAATTTTCCTGAGTCAAATTTAATAATAACAAAGTAAACTAACTGTTTATGTTTTCAAATAATTTAGATAATTTTTTTTAGTTTTTTGACCCATATGTTTTCTTTTTTTTAAAATTTTTTAATTGAAGTATAGTTGATTTACAGTGTTGTGTTAATTACTGCTGTACAGCAAAGTGACTCAGTTGTACATATACATGCATTCTTTTTCATATTCTTTTTAATTATGGTTTATCACAGGATATTGACTAGAGTTCCCTGTGCTATACGGTAGGAACTTGTTGTTTATACATTCTATATATACTGGTTTGCATGTGCTAATCCCAAACTCCCAATCCAAACCTCTCCCACCCCTCCCCCTTGGCAACCACCAGTCTATTCTCTATGTCTGTGATTCTATTTCTGTTTCATAGATAGGTTCACTTGTGTCACAGACCCATATGTTTTCAACCCATCTGCCTGCAGCTTATTTCTTCAGTTTGTATGGGTGGGTATGAGTAGAACTTTCTAGAATATCTCAAGGAAAGTGTTATAGTCTTATTCTGGAAGTTTGTGTTTGCAAGGAAGTTTTGGTGAGTATGATACTTACACCATTGCCTTACAGAAGGTACATTTATTGCCATATGTCCGGCCATCAGAACCACAGTGGGGATTAGATTCTCGAGTGCAGTGGACCTTGGGGTCCTGGAACTCACCACAGTCAATCTAGCAAAGTAAACACATTGACATTGATATTAGTGCATTCTAAGGGACTGTCCCTCAGAACAGAAGTTTTGGACAGCAAACTTAGAATTATCTATAGTATTGTATGTAGTTGTGATGTAAAGTTTCCTGAAATAGGAAATCACTTTCCTTTTCTAACTAGAATATATTAAACATAATTAAGACTTTTTAAGAAATAGGAAATACATGGCTATAATTATTGTATTCAGGAGTAAGATAATGATGTAAGGCAGATGTTTACTTTTTACAGAAGAAGTAAGGCAAATGCTATAGGTATGACTTTCTGCTCCAACACTAAATTGTTCCAACTAAGAATAGATTTTGGTCTTTAAATGGCATTTTTTTTTTAAACTGTATTAATGTAACTCCAATAGCACTCGTTCTGCACTGCTTTAAAGATCACTGCTAGGAGCTCCCAGATGTTATCTGTTAGCTTGTTAGTTTTACCTGTGGCTGCTACATCCATTTATTAACTCTTGAAAACAAAATTCCAATGTCATTATGTTAATTTACTCTGTCCCAGAGTCTGTTTGTAGAATTTGAACTTTTGTGCCTACTACAATAACTGAGTAATGGCTACCCTAAACTGCTCTGTTTTGAAGGATTCTGAGGTTGCATCAAGCCTTGGTGAGAACACACGCTATGACTGATTAATATCATCAAGTGCTCTATAGAAGGAATGATAGAGCTTATGCTACTAATATATCCCCTTGGTTCTAGTGGTCTCTCAGAAGTAGTCTGAAGTTTTAAGATTCTTTTCAATTCAGTGTCAGTTGAGTCAATATCTGGCGTGCAAATAATATTTGAGCCATTTTATTCCAGAGTACAGGCAATATGCAGTAGGTAGAACTGAACTTCTTCAGATGGCAGCTATGTTGAATGAAGTGACATTTAAACATGAATAGAGGGACCATACTTTACCCCATCACAGTTCCATTAAAATAATACTGTCTTATGTTTATTAATTGCTTCATAATCTCCAAACTATTCTCATATGGATCAACTCAGTGGTCTCACAATAACCCTGAGATGCACACTGAACAATATTATACGTATTAGCTAATATGTATAATTGTTTTAAAAAATTATTTACTTATTATTTATTTTTGGCTGCATTGGGTCTTCGTTGCTGCACACGGGCTTTCTCTAGTTGCAGCGAGTGGGAGCTACTCTTCGTTGCAGCGTACAGGCTTCTCATTGCGGTGGCTTTTGCAGAGCAAGGGCTCTAGGCGCGCAGGCCTCAGTAGTTGTCGCACGTGGGCTCAGCAGTTGTGGCTTGCGGGCTCTAGAGCACAGGCTCAGTAGTTGTGGTGCATGGGCTTCATTGCTCCGCGGCAATGTGGGATCTTCCTGGACCAGGCCTGGAACCCATGTCCCCTGCATTGGCAGGCGGATTCCTAACCACTGTGCCACCAGGGAAGCTCTAGCCAATATGTATAATTGATCCTCAGGAAATTAAGTGGCTTACCAGTGCCAGACAACCAGAAGCATTGAGACCAGTGCTTGAACATACTCCTCATAGCTGACCCAGAATTTCCAACAGTATACTATGGTTGATTTCCAACACATCCTCATAGAGAGAAATAAAGACCAAGTGTCATGGTATACCCTTGACCATGCTTATAGTCAGGCCACGTAGGCTTTATTAAAATACCTTATTAGGGGACTGTATGGGCAGAGGTAAGAGGAACCATTTGTTTAAAGTATTAGCAAACCATTATATACTGATAAAGCCCTCTGAAGGTTTGCATGAGAAAATGCCCAGCAAAAGAGCTATACAACTGAGTTTAAAAATATTATCAGATACATCAGATTTAAGGTACCTGAGACTCTTAAATATATACTTTTTGTTGAAATTTGGCATCTTGTACTATTAAGATTGGGTAGTATGGTGCTAACCAGAGATTTTCTTAGTGCATGGTCAGATAGGAGATACCTAGGCTTCTTACAGTCCTACCTACAGGCCCACTCTCTCCTGTGCTCTTAAAGATCATTCCATCCTCTCATACCACTTCCAGGAGAGTAATCTTTTCTTTAGGTCTCCAAACAGAAAATAAAAGCTGGAAAATCTTTAGGATATTATAAAACATAGAATATATTTTTTTCAAAAGCTAATGCATTTTGTATTTATGTCATTAATATATACATTTGCAATTGTGTGCTTGAGTCAAGAAAATTCTTTAAACCACAGAATAATCATAGATATTTTCCTTTATTTCACAAAGAGCTAATGGGTAATTACTGATAGTATTTTGAAAACACAGTTTGGGTGCTAGTGATACAAAGAGGAAGTGGTTATAAATATCTCGATAAGCTCACCATCTTATCTGCATTAGGGAAACAGAGGGACAGGTAATTTCAGCACAACGTGTTGTAAATGTCGTAGTGGGACAAATAGAGGCAATGTGGAAGCCGAGAAAAGGGCATCTCAAGTCAGAGATATGTGTGTCTCTACAGGTTCTAGATAAATATTTTCACGATAAACTTCTTTTCTGTAAGCATCTTTGCCACAAGCATTTTTGCCACAAACACTTTCACTGATAGCTAGTTGACCCTAAGGCAATTTTGCTCTAAAAGATAAAATTACTAAAAATAAAAGAGGGACATTAATGAGGATATAATGAAATTTATTTTTCATAGCAAAATTAAAAAGACTTTATTGCAAAATACAGCATGTTTGAATTCATTTAAAATGTGTGCAAATTCAGGCCCATATTGCACAAATACCTAATTTAATTTTGTGGGCTGTACCTAAGCATTTGCCATCAACGTCTTTAGTTCATAGTATTATATCTTTTTTTGCTTGATTCGTCTCCTCGTTTGGCATCGGCATCGCACTGTTTCTTTTTTGCTAAAATTTCTGCCTTCATTAACAGTGGTATTGTTTTCCAAATACTAGGATGCACATTTGTAACTAAGCTTTGAATTGCCTCGTAAAAGCTTCTACACTGTTGTTTGTTCCTGGTATATTGTCAAGTAAGTATTATCACCATGTTTTCTATCGAGCCCATACGTGTAGTCTTTATCATCCACTATTTTAAGACTGCCAGTGTGCTCTTCACCATCTAGACTATTATGAGGGCTAAGATTTATGTAATATAAAAATTGGAGTACTGAATCAATGGATAAATGAAACCAAACTGCCTACCAGTGCAAACCGAATCATCAACCCGAACGATCAACCTGTTAATCTTTTACGATCAACCTGTTAACTTTTACGGCAAAATTGCCTTACGGCTAATTAGTTACCCATGGATAAAACACCCGGGGCAAAGATGTTTACGGCAAAGACGCTTATGGGGAAGATAGCGGAGGTGGCGTCTCAGGGCAGGTAAGGAAAAGAAAAAAAGAAAGTCTCTTACATGAAAGAGACGCCTCCTTAAGCCACCTTTCCCTGGCAGCCGGCCTTCTCATCTTGTGATGTAGCGCCTTTTGTCCTTTAGAAAACAGATATGGGAGTGGCACTGGGGGAGGGTCTTCGTTTTGAGAATTTCTAGAACCCAGCTGCTTCCCCAAACCCACTTGCCGCTTCCACTGCCCCGTGGGAATGAGACTAGGAAAAGCAAAGGATTTCAGCGAATAAAACCTAATCAACCAAACGGTATATGAACAAACCTCCTTAACATAGATACAAGCCTACATACCTGTAAATTGCAGTGGCCTTTCATGATCCCTGAAGTAAGCTCAGGAATCATATTATAGAACTTGTTCTGCCATTTGCCATTGGCCAGTTGTGTTATCTTGGACAAAGTACTCAATATCTGCCCCTCAATTTTCTTAACCAAAAAATTAAAACCCCCAAACCAGAAAACACAGCTGCCATGTCTCATTCCCAGGGTTTTTATTAGGATCAAATGTGGTCACCTGAGAGTTGTAGAAAGTCAGTGCGGAATATTTGAAATAGTCCTGGAGGAGGAGTGTAGAAAAGAAACTGTTCATTGTAGGCCTGCCCTAACTGTGTCTCTCATCACATTCTGAAAGGCTCTGTAACTCATAGAAGATGCTAAGTACCGTCAGACTAGATAAACTCTAATGATGGTCCAGCTTTGATAACCCAAGATTTAGCTGTGACTTCTTCCGGTGGAGTAGCTTAAGTAAAGCTGGGTCCTTAGTTGTGCAGTTGGGTGGGAGAACAACAACTATTGCCCAAATGCTTCCTCCTTTATGTCTAGAGGATCCACTACACTCACTGTGTGAAAATGTTTAGCTTGGTGACTGGGGGCAGAAAAGGACCACTCTCTGAGAGCGCCAGAGGTTGGGCGAGGTTAAGAATGCCTTTGTAGAGCCAGCCAGAAATCCCTTTTGTGAGACAAAGAGTGAGGCAGAGGAATGTCAGAGTTGAGACTAGAAAGAGCCCACATCTCTCAGAACCAAAAAGAAGTAGGCTGATTTTGGAGTGTCGTGTCATTCTTCTGCTGAGATTTTCTCTCCTCTTTTGTATTTTTATTTTAGACTCCTTTAAACGGAATCCAAGCAATTGGCTTCTCAGTCCAAGCTGAAGCAGGTCTAGACAAAGGGTGACGATAGGATTATCTTTTCTCCTTTAAAGTGTCCTCCATGAGGCATTTGGGAGACCTAGGAGAGCTGAAAGACAACCCCTACCCCCGCCTACTTCAAGTGCCCTAATACTCTGTAATTCTAGGGGATTATCCGGAAGATGGGATTAGACTAACCTAAATCTGAATTCTGTTTCTCCCACTTATTAGCTGCATTATTTTGTGCACTCAGTGTTCTGAGTTTAAATTTCTTCATCTTTAACAAGGGGCCGGTAATGCCTGTTTTCTAGGGTTGTTGTAATGATAAATCCTATGAAAACACTTTGTAAAGTGTCATGTGTAAGATTACTATTATAAACACTAATAATGTAAATTGTATCACGTTCTAGAATTTTTGAGCCCATTATTTCTTACCCTACTTTACTTAGCTTAAAACAGTTTTTTTTTTTTTTTTTTTTGCGGTACGCGGGCCTCTCACTGTTGTGGCCTCTCCCGTTGCGGAGCACAGGCTCCGGACGCGCAGGCTCAGTGGCCACGGCTCACACGGACAGCCGCTCCGCGGCCTGTGGGATCCTCCCGGACTGGGGCACGAACCCGTGTCCCCTGCATCGGCAGGCGGACTCTCAACCACTGCGCCACCAGGGAAGCCCTTAAAACAGTTTTTTAAAAATTTTAGATTGGTGTTGAATTTAACAGGTGCCTCCATTTATTTCCTTAGATAGTCCAGCTTTCGGATACTGCTTCCAGGCATTGGGTGCCAGTGTTTAGTATCAGCCTGACCTCTTATGGTTCTTCAAAGAACTGTGCCTTCCTAAAGATTTTGGAATGCAGTGACATTTTTGTTACCCAAATTAGTCATCTTTGCTAACAGTGACTACAAAATCATTTAACTTGGGTGTGAAGTGAGTTTATATGGTCACTAAATCAACTAAAGAGTCAGCATCATTGCTATTTTAGTTTAATATTTTAATTCTACAAATAAAGCCAAAGAAAAATTTCAGACCCAACTTCCCTCGGATGTAGGACTTCATTTCTTCTTCCCTTTACTACTTATGTGGTTAAATCAATCCCTTTCTTTATTGTACCAGTTTTCCTAACCCCTCCCTGACTTGGCTTCTACTTTCCCGGTTTTCACGCTCCTTCCACACTACCAAAACTGGTCTAAAAAAATGACATCTTTCAGGGAACATCCATTGGCTATTTATAAAATGTTCATGATTTCTTTATATGTGCTACTCTTGACCACTCCCATCTTTTCAAAACTCTTTCCTGATTTCTGTATATGTCAGTACTCCAGTTCTCCACCTGTATCTTCTCTATCCTTTTTATTGTTTTTTCTAGTTTCCTCCTGAGTATTCATGTTCATTTTCAAGAAAATTTTATACACTTGATTTTCTCTGAGAACATATGTTTTCCCAGGTGATGCTAATGAGTCCTAGACTTTTTTTCTTGAGTCTTCAGCAAAATCTCTAACTCTAATGTCTGTTGGTCACAAATGTACAAGACACTTTTAGTCAACAATCTGATTCTTACTTAATATTCATTTATGACCAAAATATAACTTTATTTTTCCCTCCAAACTAGTTTTACATTCTAATTTTTCCATTTTTCATAACAGCACCATTCTTCAGATTCCCCAGCCTACCCTCAGATTAAAACATCATTTCTATCCCCTTGCAAGTGTTGTCTTTCATGTATTTCTTTATCTTAAGCAGCTTCACTAATTCCAAATTTACTACCTATACCCACCCTCAACATTTCTGACCTGAGCCAATGCAGTCAATTCTGTTCTCTTTTCCTCCATTTCCTTCAAGTTTCAGAATTCCTTCAACATGTGGAGACAGGTTATCTTACTTGAAACTATTGTTTTAATTACTTCTTTGTTTAAGACATGTATTTGTTAGACAATTATACTGCTCAAAGCACTTTCCCATGAACTGCACAATGGCTTTCTGTTGCTGGTTATAGGTAGCATGGAGCTGTGGAAGCTCACTCAGTATGGAGTCAGGGGTCCTGAGTTGTAGACTGCATAGCTTTACTGCTGTTGGTAAACTTGACTCAGCAAGGTCCTCTTTCTGAGGCTTCAGTTTTCCTCTGTAGTTAAGTCGTAGAGGCTGGTTAACATCTCCAAATTGTATTTAGGTATTCTGTCAGTATATTAATTATAAGTGAATTCAAGCTAATTAGGAAAAATGAACAGCCCCAAACATATTCTAGTCATGGAGCATTGTTTTACTATTAAAATTTACCATGTATTTATCTTAAAATACAAATAAAACTGAACTTAGATATCTCCAAAATTATTGTAAAAGAAAATGGTTGCCAATTATTGTTTTTGAGAGGTTTGTTAATTCCAATCAGAAATATTCATTTAAACATCTTTTTAAGTATATGGTTCCCAAATACACAGCCTGATAGGGGAAATAAGAAAAATAAACATAGTGTAGTAAGTGCTTCTAGAAGCAAAATGTATCCAGGTTAAAGGACTATCCTTATTCTGAGATTATGACTTTCAAGCATTTGTTATTATACTACAATTTCTGTAATGAAGGGTGGTGATGGTACATTGTAGTTTTTAAGTTATTTTTATTTTATTATTATTTTATGTTATTTAATGTTCCTACTTGGAGTTGGTAGCATATTAGTCATTTACATTTACAGGGAAGTGACCATGAATTTGTAGGACCATGAATTCCAAAAGTCTCAGAACATGCTTTTTGTTTAGCTTAAATAATATTTTTGAAAGAATGAGAAACTTTTACAAATCTCTAATTTAGACTGCTAGCGGTAATCTCCCATCAGATGCTTCATAATAAAGAGACTTCTTGGCATGAAAAGATTGACTTGAGTGTTGGAAAAAATCATTCTTCCTTTTGTCTTGGCTGGATCAAACTTGGGCAGGCATGCTTCTAAGGTTAGTTTCAGCTTTTTCTGCCTGGCTTTGGGACTGTCACCCTCTTTCCAGGCATGCAGAAGAGAAGGGGTAGCCTTGATGTCATCCTAAAGGTGATACACTCTTTGCCCTTTAATTTGTGTATTTATTTATTTTTGGCTGCGTTGGGTCTTCGTTGCTGCGCGCGGGCTTTCTCTAGTTGCGGCGAGCGGGGCTACTCTTTGTTGCGGTACGCGGGCTTATTGTGGTGGCTTCTCTTGTTGCAGAGCACGGGCTCTAGGCATGTGGGCTTCAGTAGTTGTGGCTTGTGGGCTATAGAGCGCAGGCTCAGTAGTTGTGGCGCACGGGCTTAGTTGCTCCACGGCATGTGGGATCTTCCCGAACCAGGGCTCGAACCCATGTCCCCTGCATTGGCAAGTGGATTCTTAACTACTGCGCCACCAGGGAAGCCCCTGCCCTTTATATTTGAATGGAAAAGAGACAGCAGTCTTCGCAAGGCATGCTTGGTTCAGACTGATTCAGATACCTAAGCCAGAAGGGGCTTTAAAGATCATTAAATCCAACTCTTCATTTTACAGATGTAGAAACAAAGGCAATGAGAAGGGAAAGAGACATCCTTCAAACTACACAGGCAGGAAGTTTTCAAATCGGAGCTCATCTATATAGTCTCCAACATACTTGAGCACTCCAAAGTCAGTACATCCCAGCACTAGATTCTTAGAACGCAGATTCAAAACCTCCCACCTGGGATTATTGTTCAGTAAGCCTGGCATGGCCCCTGAGGATCTGCATATTAATATTTAGTAAGCATCCCCAGAGATCCTAAAGCAAGCAGATAGATTATTTTAAATGTACTTTAGGAACCACTAAAAATCTGGGAAACATTAACAATCTGGGAAATGAGGGCCCAAAGAAGGGAAGTGACTTTTGTGTTAATGAGAAAATCAGGATTAAAGTCCATATTTTAAAAACCTATGTGTAATGGTCTTAATCATATTTTACTACCTAATGGGATATAAAATGTATTGGCTGGATCTCATGTCCTTTTCATGTTTCTTTTTTTGGATATTTAACATAGGCTGTGCTACCATATGTATTTAAACATAAGAAATCAATTTTAAAATGTACAATTATGTATACCAGTACAAACACACGTGTGCATGCATTAGACACACACAGGTGCATGCACACACACACTCACAGAGGCAATTAATTGTAAGGTGTGTTTCATTGTAAGATACATTCCAATTTCTGAGATGCTAAAATTTGAAAAAAAAGTTTTATGCAATGTAGTAGTTATATTAGGATTGGAAAATATTTTTCAACTTCTTTGCCAACTCCAATTAGTTGGCAGTAGTGTCTGGAAACTTTTGATGCCAAGGTTTCTTGGGCACAGCAAGGCAAACAACAACCAGTGCCAAGTCAAGTATTAATGTTCAATATGGACACGGGATGTGATTGGCAGAGCAAATACCTCGTTTCTGTTGCCTTTTTGATAGTTAGAACAAGAAAACTGGAAAAATGTTGGTGGATTAATTTGGAAAAAATCAGCCAAACAATAAAGATAATTTGTGCCCATTCCAATTTTTAACCCAAGTTGTATTTAAGTTTGATTGATCAGTTTGTGTATACTCAGTACAAAGCACTAAAGAAGTTTTCTGTCAACTCTTGGTTGCCTTACTTCTAAAAAGAATATAATAACCACTGTCTTAACTCTTTCAGAAGCTGTTAATTATTGATCAATAACTAATCCTTTCATAGTTTTTGTAACTATGCATAGTTTACCAAATGCTCCCACATAGTTTATGTAATTTAAGTCTAATTCTATGAGGTAAATAATAATATCCCTTTTCTATAGCTGTGGAAATTGTAGCTCAGAAAAGCTGAGTAACTTGCCTAAGATCACACAGTGAAATCAGTGAAAGAGCATAAATGTTACCACAAGTTCATTCTATTTTTATTTATATTCATTTTACTTTAACAAAATCTGGGAGTGGGTGTTTAGTTTCTTTTAAACTGAAAACAATATTCTCATAAAGATATTGTGGTTAGAAAACTAAGTACTTCTGCTGTTTTCTTCATCTGGCCTGCTTGTCCATTTCTTTGCTCTTTTACTCATAGACAACCTCTTTGGTCAGGGAGTACCAGCCAACAACCACTCAGGTCTGAAGGATAAATAAAATTATGTACTGACCTGAACTCCTTGACTGAAGACACCTGAAAAAAAAGCATAAAATCCAAACACTGTAATTTCTGAATACGCAAAAAGTGAGATTTGCAAAATTAGGAAATCCCCAAGCCTAGGATGATACTTGTTCTTGGTTCTTGGCCATCTCAACAAGTCATGGCTTGGTTATTTTCTTTTATATGTGCTCTCCTCTTAGGGAACAGTAGAAACTTGGCAAGTGATATGTGGATATGGACTGTGATGAGGTAATATTTCTTGGAGGTTGGAGTGGGGTGAGACAAATAGTCTAAGGAGCTGGAGATTCTTGTTACCGTCTTGGCCCAGTCACTAATTTACTGTGGGAATGATTTTTATCATTTCTGGCATCACTTTGGAGAAGTTGGGTTGGAAAGTTTCCTCTAACTCTGCCATTCCAAATTTCAGTGCTTTTGGTCCCTCCCCAAAGACTTTGTCACAGGCAATTGAGGAAAGGGATTGGGTTTGTTGTTTGTTCTTTGAGTCCTAAATTGTTCTTCTGCTTTCTATACTCAGCTTTAAAGACTTGGCCCAAATTTAGACTGGCAAGGACAAACTAATTTTCTTTGCTGTGACTCATTTTTCCTGCTACATCTCTCTAAATTCCCAAAAGAGAAGAAGTCCATAAATACAGTCTTGCATCTTTATAATTGTATGTGTGATTTTAGGTTGTGGCTAATTAGCACAGTAGTTTAAAATCCTGAAATAATAAAAGTCTTAGCTTCAATCCTGGTACGAGCTGCTGAATTTTGATAAGGATAAGGAGCTTTTAAATTTGAAAAAATGTTAATGCTCATCTACTGTAGTGATTACGAACCTTAATGCAATGGTGTGACTGATTATTAAAAATACAGATTCCCAGGACAACCATTTGAAAAATTCCATTATATAAGACCAAATACGGTCTGGAAGTCTATAGTTCTGTAAAAACTCCAAGTGATTTTTATAACCAGGGAAGACTCATTGTTACAATATTCAGTCATTTCTCAGCTGTACGGATCTTTGATCAGAAGAGGAGAGATTTTGCCCAACGTCTTATATGTATGAAATGTCAAAGTGGAAGCAAGCTTAAATAACAATGCCTGAGTCCAACTAGTACTCTTGTTATTAAAACTTAGTAATAGTAACATTAATAGACATTTTTTGAACACTTAATATGTTCCATCCACTATGTTAAGCACTTTACATGCATTTTCTCATTTACTTCCCTATTTAGCGCTAGTCCTTTTATATTCCCATTTTACAGATGAGGAAAATGAGACTCAGAAAGGTCACACAGCTATAAAATGGAAATGCCAGGACTGAAATTCATTTCTCTTGGTCTCAACATTAAGGCTCTTGGGCACTATGCATTTCCAAATGCCAACATGTCTATCAAGGACCCTGTTTTAGTATTATTGATAGTATTTGTTTGTATTGGTCAACCAGGTCCAATTAAATAGATCAATTAGCCTTTCTAAAGAGAAGCAATACGAGGATTGTCAGTTGATTTCTGAGTCAGTCTTTGCAAGTAGATTTTAATATAGTCAAATCTGTTTTTATGTCATCTCAGCAGTTGACTGAGCCACTTACTCGAGTTACTTGGCTTTAGTAGTCAAACTTACTACATAATATCACAGAAATCGTTTATCCATTTTTTTATATTTCTGAATAGATTTGTTTATGAAAATATGACCACTTTCCCGTGAACAATGACTTCTTCATCTGCTCAATCTCATTGAAAAATTGTTGTTTTTACATGTTTGGGCATTTAAATTTCTGATAGCAGCAAAATTCAACTACTTTTGTCATAGAAAATGGTACACCAGACCTGGAAGGTCCCAGGACTCAGTCTCATGTCTAGGATTCTAAAAATGAGAGAATCTCTCAGAGAGTTGAGCTGTTTCTCTAGTTGACACAGGACATTGGTAGATGAGATGGGCCTAGGTTTTGGGTCCAGAGACTCTAGTGTGTATTTTGCCCACTACAGTAGCATAGAGTAGAATAATAAAGAAGGAAAGAAATAGATGCAATGGCCCTGTTCATTCACACAGATGATGATGTGATGAAAAACATCAAACTGAAGTACAGTTGTCCTTTGAACAATCTGAATTCATAGAATATATGACTATTGCTCATTTAGGTGGCCAAAGATATTCCCCTACTTGAAGAATTATTTAGTTCACCAATAGCATATATGTTTCTGAATTCTAAGGTTCAATAACTTTTTTCTGAAGGATTCTCCAGTTGAGTTTCCTGTTTTCTGCTTGTTTCAATTTCAGTTGAGTCCTAATTAGAAGAATAATGAGGACTGGAAAGCTTTCCCTTGTCTTGGAAAGCCAAGCTAATATTTAAAATAAGTATCCATTCTCCATACTGTTTCTGTGGAACAGACATCATCTGTGATGTCTAAAGACCCGGATTCAAATTCCAAATTCTGCTTACTGGTTAAAAGTCCTTGCAGTTTTCTTAACTGTTTGTGCCACAGTTTTCTTATATATGGAATTTGGATATGAATACCTTGCTATGTGTATTGGAGATAATGCATAAAAGCCCTGTACATGCCTAGAATATAGTATATGCTCAACAGATGAAAGTTATTTCTGTAATTATTACCATCACCATTTTCATCATCACAGTCACTATAATGATCTCTCAGAATTGGTCTTTTATATAAAAATTGTTAGGATTTTGAACTATGGTGGACAAATTCATTTGTCTTTTCCCGTTTAGTATAAGTATTGGATTTTAATTTTAAGGGGAAAAAAAACACAACTCACCTGAATAAAAGCCGAAAAGAGCCAGAGAGAGGAGCAGAAGGACACCTGATATTTTCATGGTGCTGGTTAGCTCACTCAGATTAAGGCTGCTTTGTCCAGCTCAGGTTCTCTGTCAAGACACTCCCCAGAGCTCTAAAACACACACTCAGACATATATATATAGACATGATGGAGGGAGCTGGGATCTCCACCTTCTTTATAAACTCACATTCTAAAACCATATGCAGTACTATATAGGCATTTATTGGAACCAGTCACCAACTTAAAGAATGCTTTATGCTTCCCATCAATCTTAAAAATTAGGGCAATTGTATGAGTCGTACCTTAGATCTTATTAGAGGATGTCATTTTCTGCCAGCAATCTGCGCTTTCCTAATAGCCAATACATCCTCCTTGCTCTTCCCTCTAAGGTTTTGCTGCATGAAAGGGTTGACTGACTCATTGATGGAGTCCCACTTGGTGCTATGTCTACATGTCTGTGATCCAGATGAGTAACCACAGGGGAATGGAATCTTGGGTGTAACTTGGATTTTCAGAGTCCACGTCATCCAAGGTGTACCTGAAAGAGGTAAGTAGTCTACATTGTCACCAGAACTGTATCAGCAAAATCATTTTCTGGGCAGAAATCTGATTGTTATTTTTTAAAATATTGTTGTCAAATGCCAGTGATTTTCAATTTTGAGCCAAAATGAACAAGGGAGTCAATGTATCTTTTTTTAATTTGTAAAAAATATTTTTAACAGTTACTGAACTGAGGAATATTTGAGATGCAGAATATTTAATATTTCTCCTTTTTCTGAAAAGTAAAAAAAGTAGTCATAATAAAGCTCTTTATGTTTTGACTCCTTGAAAATATACTTTTCATACAAAATTAGATGAATCCTACTGTCATGGCCAATTTAATTGCTAGACAGGTCAAAGAGTGGGATGCCAAACCTTTCTTTAAGGGAACAACAACAAAAAACCCCACCATGGTTATAGTGATAAACTATGAGACAGTCTGTCTCAAATCATAAACTGCTACTAAAAATATCATGAAGAAAAATATAACAATTTCGAGTATGGGAAGACTATGAAAAATGTGCCCAATTTAAACACAAGTGATTAATGCAATGTATAAATAACTAACTTAGAAGTTATATATCTAAATAATTGGTTTCCTTTTAAAACAGTCACTTCAAGAAAATATATAGAAAGTTCAGCTACTATTCCCTTTAGTTCAGGATATTTGTTTTCCATTTGGAAGTTACATATTTTTAGGAATTTTACTTTGATTCATCTCAATATTTAGGATGCATTTTCTGTCTTTGAAAATGGCGACTATATTTCACTGAATTTGATAATCAAATAAGATATTACTGTTTATTCAGAACTGAAGCGTGACTGTGATAAAAGTGAGAATTATTTTCTTTTCATTGCCTCCCTGACAATTTTTAAAGACTTGAACTTAAATGATAGAGGAGAGAGGAGTATAGATAGGATTGGGAAGGGAAAGTATGTGCCTGGCAAGTGTTAACCAAACCAGTGTTAACCACCCAATGCACAGCAAGCCAAATGCTGAGCTGCTGAGGTTTGCAGCAGAGAAGGGGTTTCTTCATGAGGCAGCCAAGCAAGAAGATGGGAGAACAGATCTCAGATCCACCTCCCTGAAGGCAGTGCTTGGAAACTTTGAAACATTGCAAAGGCTTGGTTTTAGGTATGGTGCTCCCTTCCTCTTCCCCATTCCACTCCCAATGCTTGCACTTTTGCCTTCTCCGTTTCTTTCTTCTTCTCTGTGATCAGAATATTTAGGGCCAGTCTAAGCATAACCTTGTGTTTCAAAATGAAAACAGTTCAAAAGAGTTAACACAGAATGAAAAACAGTGGTGGTCAGTGATATTCCATCATAAAAATCCATGGTGTCCTTCCTAAGATATCTGCTTAAACTTCTCTCCCCCAAATTTCATTTATGGTAGTTGCTTCTGTACCTTGCTCTAAACTCTCAGGATCTCTGTTTACCTAATGTTACTGTCTCTTCACCTTCCACTCTGTCCTTCCCTACCTCCCCCATCCTTCAAGAGCTTTCCTTCAATAGGCGCTTTGGTAGAATGATTCTTAGGAAGAATGAATCTACCCTCTTTTTCTGAATGTTTTCAGTTTTGTTTCTTCATCATTTACCCTGTTCACCACAACAAAGCTTGGGAGCACGAAAGCACAAATTAAATTTTGACTCTGGGCAGGTGTTGGGGAGGGAATATTGTATCAGTGGTATATATAAATATTTTAGGATATGTCCAGTATCTTGAACAATAATTTTTGTTAGGTTTTTGAGCCCATGTGAAAGATTTATTTTCTTTTCATACAACTTAAAGGGAAAGGTAAGCAACATGCTATGGGAATCACTAAATTAGCTCCTTTACTAAGAAGCTGAGATAATAGTTTACAGAGAAACTAAATGCTAAAGAAGCTGTGTATTTCTAGTCTTTTGGCTACAAGTAAATAGATGGGAGAAGTTTGAATTTTGTTTTCTGTAATACTCTGAAAGGAATATCGGAAATAATATAAGGGTAAGTTTCAATGAGTTGAATCATGTACACACACACAAAATAAATAAAAGGAGGTATGGGAGAAGGCAGTAAAAGTCATGGCTTTTATATAGACGTAGTAGAATGCAGTCCCAACATACATTCAGTTGACTTCCAAAAATTAGCTATGCACATTTTCTTTTATGTAATTAAAAGCAAAAACTCTGTAAAATTACATTTTCTGTTACATAAGGTGATACATTTACCCACAGGTATTACCATTCAGAGTAATATACACAAAATCATCTGTACACATTTAAAGAATTTTAAGGGTGATTTTGATTCTATAACTTTTGCTGCTTATTCTGTAATATCACTTCATCTATTGAGGTGCAGCTTCATTGTTTTGAAAACGCTTAGGTCTGTGTCCAGGGACATACACATATTTGTATTTCTATTTTTTGACATTTTATTTGTTAATATAAATTTTTCTTTCCCCAAGAGTCCTTAAAATCAGATAGATAAAAAAGGAGTTGGAGGGGGTGGAGAAACAAGCAGGGAACACAGGGACCATGGGAGCCATGTGACATTTTGCAGCAGTTCATGGGGGGATTGAAGTCAATATCCAGGAACCAACTGGTAAGAAACACCTCACCAGAGGCCAGTGCAGGTGAGACACTGTTCTGCAAGTGTCATGAAGCTTTCTTCTGGGTTTAGATGCTATCTTTGGGGAAAAGAAGAAGTGAGGAGAGCCAATGAGAAAGGGAACCAGAGACATGCCCATTTGGTAAAATGTGGGTCCTTAATGGGAGAAATTTTGTGGTATCCACAGGACTTTTAAATGTTCTTAGCAATTAATAGGCACTCAGAAAATATTTGTTAAATGACTGAGATTGAAATATCTTTGTTGAAACAAGTATTTTCTGCTGCTACTATGAAATGAAGAAAAGAACAATTAAAATAAGTTATAAACATTAGCTTATATAAAAATTTTATATAGCTTATATAAAAATCTACTCAGCATATTAGGTCCAAACTTCATTAATATTTTATCAGAAAATAATAAAACATAGAGTTTTTAATTTATTGTGACCTTAAAGAACATTTACTTCAATCTTCCACTCAATACAAAGGACAATCTGAAGTTCTAAGAAATAGACATAGTACTTTTATATAGTTGGTGGTTCTTTGATGACTAAGAAAGACCATAGACTTTGATTCTAGATAGACCTGGAATGTGCATTCCACTTCTGCCACAAATTCTGTGATTTAAGGGATGTTAATTAAACTTTCTGAGTCTTACCATTCTTAAAGATGGCTTTCTGGGTTATTTTCATGTGTCTTATTTCTTTGACTTTCTCGGCTCAAAAACACCTTGACTGTTTTGTTGGAATTGTGCATTTAGTCTCTCAAAATTGTTTAGACTTGAGTATGTCATCACATTAGTGATCGCTCCCGACTTTGTATCAGCTATAAATCTAGTAAACGTCTTCTTGATCATCATCAATATCATTGAAAAATGTCGAACAAAAAAGGCTCGAAGATGTTTTACCAACTTATCTCCAAGGTTACTCTACTGAAATCAATGTTCATATTTTTTCTGGCATGCTACCAAGCTCTCACCCTTATGAAATACAGTAAAGTATATTTGGCATGACTGCTTTTAAAGAATCTCTGTGGAATGCTGATCATCCTCACCTTTTCCCCTAAATGCTCATATTATCATATTTCCTGTTCCTCATCATCATAGACTACACCGCTTCCAAAATAAGCTCTCCATAGTTTCTCATTTACTTCCATCACATTCCTATTTCCCGGCCTTAACTTGTGGTGTTGTCTTTGCTTGGGATCTTCTTTTTTTTAATCACTACACATCTAAATTCTATATATAATACAATGGGAAGTCCAAATTACTGAATTCTTCACAGAACATTTCTTAATCCTCTAAGGAATTTATCCTAAACTAGTACCATGAAGATCAGTTCTGGCTTGTTGATATATTTTATTTGACCCACACATGTTTTTTAATTTTTAAAAAATAGTCCACGACTTTTACAGTTTGAATATTTAACAGGAAAATAAAACACAAGTTTGTTTTTTTTAATATTTGGGCCCTTCATTGCCATGGCAAAAGTCAGCTAAAGTTTAGTGGTAACTGCCACATTCAAATGTATTCTTTACTTGCTAACCCTAGAAGGCATTTGAGTTTGAGAATCTTGCCGTTTGACACTAGTAATACTTATTTTTCATAGTTCTTATGACATGTGTCTTTGCTTTTCTTGTGAAACTGTCCTACTTTGTAAAATTATGCCCATCAGACATATCCTCTATTTGTCTAGATGTTCCTTGTGAACAGAATCTATATCTTATTAATCTTTTATCCAAATTTTTGTCTTGTATTTAGCAATTCCACATTTATTCAAAAAAACAAATATGATTTTTAAAAAATAACTTGCACTATGTGTTCACCACAGGTCATTAGTTATTATTCTAGCTAACATTTTCCAAAGTCTGTCTTCTTCCTTGTTTTAAATATGTAGATATTTGCTTATGTCTAGTTTTCTACCATTCCTTTAATTTCTTTGATTTCCTGTAGCCACATTTCACATTCATTTGAATTATGGTTTTCTCTGGGTATATGCCCAGTAGTGGGATTGCTGGGTCATATGATAATTCTATATTTAGTTTTTAAAGGAACCTCCATACTGTTCTCCATAGTGGCTGTATCAATTTATGATGTTATAACTCTTAATATTGTCTTAAGAAAATTCATTCAGAGATTTCTCTCTTCTTGACTTTCTTTCTTTATTGTTTTTGTATACTTCTACTTGAATTCATTTTTAAGGTTGCATTTTGTATATGTGTTTTTATATTAAGCCTCCTCAAATCTCTTATTTTTAAATTTAAGTGTTACAGCTTGGCATTAATTTGGGTAAGAGAGAAAAAGAGATTATTATAGTATAGGTTTAGGGACACTGTGGAAGGATGCCATTATCCTTAGGTGTCAAGAAAAATAGGTCAGAATAATTTTGTTGTCTTCTTTGACATGGTAACTAGACTGGTATATCTAAGGTATACAGTAGACACATATATATTCAGTACCAATTCAGGTTGGTACTGAACTGCTATGTTACAGTATTTACTGATTAATTCTTGTTTGGTAGCTTTATCTACAATGTGAGATTATGAGATTATAATGATCCTGAGGGCAAGACAGGGGTTTATCTTACTTTTCTTCTAAATTTTCCTACTGATATTTTTGAATGAAAAAATGCAAACTGTTTTCATATTTATTTATATTTTTTTACTCACTAATCTTTTGGTTACCTTAGCTCAACTGCCTCCTAATTTTCTATACTATTCTTGGAGTGTTGAGGCTTTTGAACGGTTTCTATAGGATTATTTGGCTTTGCTTCTTCTAGCTTCTCATAGCAATTTGCACGTTTTGAATTTAGCACTCATAACATTGTGTTATTCTTGTACTCGGGGAGCTCACAATTTAGCAAGTCAGATATAGACAATATAATTCAAATATAATGTAATAACATTCTAGAAAATATATTTTTCAAGGTGCTGTGAGTGCATAAAGATCCAATTAATTTTTCTAAGATAGTATCATCTTATACATCTTTTCTAATGATAGTATCATCATAGAAGTTCTCATTAAAAACATATACTTGCACAACTGTGAATCTTGAAGGAAAATAAGAGTTCTGTAGCAAAATAAGACTGGATGATGAAGTAGAGGAGGAGGGCACACAGGTATAGATAAAATCAAGCTGAAATCTACGAGAATAGACATGAATGTGTGAAGACTACTGACTATATGAATACCAAATAGTTCAGTAGGCTGAAGCATAGGATACCTGGTCAAGATAGCTGAAAAGGAGATTGAAAATAGGCCAGGACCCAAAAGTTCAGAGTGTTGTGCTGTTTACAGAGTGTACAGTGGCCCAAGGTGATTCAACTAGCTCTGAATCATATAGCATTAAAAATTCTTGCTGGCATACTGATTTTCTCTACCACCAAACAAAATCGGAACCTTTATTCACCCTCTGGAAAATATGATGGAAAGCAAGCTAGGGTAGATTGCATATTGGTAACAATAGGAAAATGGAAATAGTTTCAGCCCAACTCAATGTCTGACTTTGCCTGTTCCCTTTGAAGCTTAATTATAACCATCAGAGGAAGCCTCTTAAATGTTTGCTAATACATTCTACCATATGGGGGGAAAGTTTGCCAAAGTCTTTTAAAATCACAAGGAAGCAGTATTTCACAGGTCAAGTGATTTAGTTCGAACAAGGCATTATTAGGTTTGCCCTAAACTAGAGAAAAGCTTCTGCAAGAATTTTTATTTCTAAGTTCAACAATACTGTTATTTCTGCTACACAGATTCTCTCCCATGTCTATCAGCTCTGGTCCAGACAAGTTACTCCAGGTAAACAGTAACTGGGAGTGCCTCCCCATTGCTTACAAAGCTTAGCCAATAAAGTTAAAGAGCCTTAGCTTGGGATTCACGGTTCTTCTGTGATCTGGCCTACCTTCTGTCTCAATTTCATCTCCTGGTTTCCTTTCCAAGCATCAGAGGCTCGTACCACTAGACTCCTGAGTAATCTGTATTTTCTCTTCCTGCACTTCTGGTCATTAATATTTTCTCTAAAACAATTGTTGCTACCCCTGCCTATCAGAATCTGATTCAACTTACCTGAACAAGCTAAAATAAAGACTGTTCTGAAATGTTTTCCACAGTTGCCCAAGAAGAAATCAATCTCTCTCTTCTGACTTATAATAAAACATAACATTTTACCTTTCATGGCATATAACATGTGTTATATTATGAGTATATACCTAACTTATAGATGTTACTCATTATTACTCTGTAGCCTTTGAGGGTGAAGATTTATTTGTCATATGCCAGTATCCTTCCTAAACACTAGAAAAAATAGTAGAAGCTAACTATGTTGGGTGGGAGGATCAATGCTTATATGATTCAATTTACAAAAGCTAGATTTTATTCAGTTATGTTACATATAGAAGTCAATATGTATGACTTGGTCTTGTTGCCTGAGTATACGAAAAACTGAATCCATCCTGTATCTGTTGGATAGTACAACCCAATAACCCCCTTATCTCCATACTCTTGATGCAGGTAAATTTCACATCATACCTTTTATTACAAATTATGGCCGTGCTTTGTGGCATGTGGGATCTTAGTTCCCTGACCAGGAATCAAACCCATACCCCCTGCAGTAGAAGCTCAGAGTCCTAACCACTGGACCGCCAGGGAATTCCCTACAAATTGTTTTATGTAGGATAATCTCAGTTATTGTAACAAATTACCCCAATGCATAATAACTTACACAGGAGGAGGTCTGTTTTTTCAATTGTGTCAAGTCCAGATGACTATCCCTGATTTACAGGCAGCTTCTCTCCAAGCTGTGATGAAGAGACCTAGTCCTCTTTCATTTCTGACTTCAACACATGGCTCGAATTTGCCATGCTCATTTGCATCAAGGTGATGGGAAGAAGAATATTATTGCGAAGGAGTCACACATGATTTTTTACCAACTTGGCTTAAAAGTAAAACACAACACACTCATCATTGCTGAGAACTAGTCACATGATCACAGTTACATGCAATTTGGGGTAGAAAAATCAATTCCCTTGTTGGGCTTCCACTTCCCAGCAATGATTGTATATTCTAACAGTGGAGTATGAATTTTGTAGACAATTATCCCCTGTGACTACTAGATAACTTTGCACACCCTTTTCCCCACACTTAGGACATACCCACTCCACTCCTCAAAGGAGACGGTATAAAGTGTTACCCAGTCACTGCAACCAGCAAAAAGTTTAGGATTACTGAAAGCAGCTCTTTATGGAGACCTATACATTATAAGGCATGTTGTCAGCCCCCATCATCTCCTCATACTCAGTAGGTAATGGGGGAGCTTGAACAGGATCACCTTCTTGGTGTGTACCTCTTTAGAATGCAGCCATCATGCTGTAAGAAGCCCAAGGTACCTGAGAGTGTCCCACATAAATGTTCCCGTCAAAAGTCCCAGCTGAACTCAGCCTGGCCAGATGTCAGAACCTCCAGATGATTTTCCTTCCCAGTCATTCAAGTCATCTCAAGCATTTGAATCTTCTGGAACTGAAGTTCCATGTCATGGACCAGAGAGAAATTATATTGCCTGTTGTCTGTTCCCTGCCCTGATAGAATCCATGAATACTATCAAATGGTTGTTATTTTATACCACTGATTTAAAGTTGGTTTATAATGTAGCACTAATAAGTATAACCAAATTTGGTATCTGGAAGTTGTGTGTGGAAGTAACAAATACATATAACAAACATCTAAACATATGGCACTGGCTTTGGGACTGAGTGGTAGGCAGAAGCTAGAAGGGCCTAGAAGAAACTATTAGCAGAAGGCTGATGAGCCTCAAGGAGGCCATTGGAGAGGGCTTAAATAAAAATGACAAAAATGTTACAAGAAGCTGGAGGAAAGAAGGCTTTTTTAAAAATTTAGTGATGAAAAGTTTAGCAAACATGGAAAATAGGAAAAATGTCATCTAATAAACTGATAAATCTTGCTAAGGAGATTTCTAGGTTAAATGTTGAAAATATCAACTGATTTCATCAAGAGGCACAGAAAAAAGAGAGCTGAGCTAAAGAAGGAATTGTTCAGTTTTCAAGCAGAATCTAGAGGGGATATAAAAACCTACGGCTTTCTGGATTTTAAACAATTGTCTCTCATCCCTAGTCTCTCTCAGAAAGAGACTCGGGACAAAAATAAAAGCCTGGTTGCTTCCAGTAAAACATCTCAAGGTGTATACAAGTATGAAACTATCAAACCCTCTTAAACCTCAGATGGTTTTCAGATGATCCTTCATAAGCCCCTTGTACTAGTTAGTCAGGACCTTCTAAGGACCCTAAGGATATATCTCATCAACTCTCTGTGAAACAATAGAGCACCTACTTGGCATTGTCTGACAGTAACCATACAGGGACCAGAGGTTGAGAAGGACTTCTCTCGAATAGATTTGAAATGTGCCTTTTGTCCAGTAAAGTGTAATGCAAAATGGTACCTGCAGAACCCAAAACATTTTTGAAGAAACTAAGCAAGCCTAGGCTGAAAGGGACAGACGGTAAAAAATGAAGAAGCCATGTTTTGTGAAATGTGATACAAAATATTTATGGGCAGAAAGTAGGTTAAGAAAATTACTTAGCTGTAAACATAAGCCATTTTTTTATGGGGGGGTTCTCCAGGGGAGGAGAGGTGATTCAGAGGGAATAACCAAGGGACCAGAGGACAAAATAAAAAACAACAGAGAATTGCTCCCAGGTAGGAGTATGGGGCCTTCATCAAAGAATTAACGTGGTTATTAGAGATTTATGATGAAGGAAGTGGCATGATAAAAATTTTATTTAGACAGAATTATTCTGGCTGAATGTGTTGTGTTGATGTATAATGTTGAATGCGTACTGAAAGAGGAAGCAAGGATGGTAATTAGAAGATTGTAATAGTTCAAGTGAAACAAGACAGTGGCTGCAACTGAGGATTAGCAATGGATTTAATGAAGAGTGGTTAGCTTTAGGGCATATTTTGAAGATAGAGCCAAAAGAATTTGCTGATGGGTCACACGTTGGGTGTGAGAAAAAGAGTATAGTCAAGGATTTGGCTTAGCAACTGGAAAAACTGGAGTTGCCATTTTATGAGTTGGGGAGCAGTAAGAAGGAAACAATTGTAGGAGGCATGTGGGATCTTAGCTCCCTGACCAGGGATCAAACCTGCACCCCCTGTGTTGGAAAGTGGTCTTAACCACTGGACCACCAGGGAATTCCCGTGCAATTTTTTAAAAGAATTGACATAAATGGAATCATGCGGGATGTACTCTTTGTCTGGCTTCTTTCACATATCATGATGTTTTAGATCCATCCCTTTGATTTCCAAATATACATTTTTGGTTGGCTTATTTACCATCCATATATATGCTTTGACATGTCCATTCAGATCTTCTGCACATTTGTATTTGGTTGTTAGTTTTCTTTATTAAGTTTTGAGAGTTTTATATGAGCTAAATTCCATTCTTTCATCAGATACGTGCTTTGTAAAGATTGATACTTTCTCTAGTTTGTCTCATCTTTCTTCCTTGTTTTTAAAAAGAAGATTTTAATTTTGATGAAGTCTATGTTGCACCTAGTTATTTTATAGATAATGCTTTTGGTGTCGTATCTTAGACTTTTGGCCAACCTAAGGTCACAAAATATTTTCTTCTAAACTTTTTATAGTTTTATATTTTACTTCTAGGATCCATTTTGAATTAGCGTTTGTATGTGATGTAAGCTGTGGATTGAAGTTCATTGTTTTTGCTTAAATACATCCAATCATTCTAGCACCATTGTTGAAGATTATCATTCTCCACTGAATTGTCTTTGCATCTTTGTAAAAATTAGTTATCTATAAGTGTATGGCGCTATTTCTGGATTCTCTATTCTTTTCCTTTTATCTATTTGTCTATTCTGACTCTAATACCACACTGTCTTGATTACTGTAACTTTATAATTTTTAAAACCAGTTAGCTTTCAAACTTTGCTTTTTTCGATGTTGTTTTGACTTCTCTGGGACTTTTATATTTATCTCAGCAAATTATTTTTTCAATGTACAGGACATGCACAACTTTCATCACATATTTCCTAATAGTTCATATTTTTGATGCTGTTAGAAATGGCATTATTTTTCATTTAAATTGCTGATTATTTCCTCTTAGTATATAGGAATAGAATTTATTTTGTATTTTGTTCTTACACCCTCCACCCTTGCTAAACTTACTAGTTCTAATAGGTTGCTTTGTAGATTCCATCATACTTCCTATATAGATGATCACGTAGTCTGCAAATAAAGACAATTTTATTAATTACTTTCCTATCTGGATGCTTTTTCTTTTCTTTCCCTTTTTTTGGCTGTTTCCTGCCTTATTGTACTGACTAGAACCTCCATACAATATTGAGTAGAAGTGTTGAGAGCCGAAACCCCTGTTTTCTTTCTGTTTTTAGGGGGAAAACATTAGGTTTCTCATAATTAAGTATAATGCTGGATCCAGATTTTTCACAGATACCCTTTATCTGGTTAAGGAAATTCCATTCCATATCTAGTTGGCAGAGAGTTTTTGTTTTGATTTTGTTTTATCCAGAAATACATATTGCTAAATTTGATTTGCTAACATTTTATGGAAAATTTCTGTGTATTGATTTTTTTCTTATCTTTGACTATGATGTCTGGGTAATGCTGGCCTCATAAAATGAGTTAGAAAGTGGTCCGTCCTCTTCTGTTTTGTGGAAGAGAGTGTGTAGATTTGGATTAAATCTTCATTAAATATTTAGTCGAATTTATATTTGATCCATCTGGCCCTGGAAATGTCTTTATTGAAAAAATTTTTAACTAGATAGAACTGTTCACATTATTTCTTCTTGAGTGAGTTTAATAATTTGTGACTTTCAATACATTGTCTATTTCATCTAAGCACTTCAATTCATGTGCATGGAGTGCATTCATCATATTATTATCCAACTAGTATCTGTGAGTTTCCTCCACTATTTCTGATACTGGTTATTTTTACTCCCTTCCTGCCCCAGCCCCCCTTTTTGGCAACCATTTTAAAATAAATGGCTTTTTGTTTCACTGATTTTTATCTGTGGTTTTCCTTCTTTCAATTTCACTGATTTCTGCCCTTACCTTTGTTATTTCCTTCCTTCTACTTGCTTTAGATTGTATTTACTTTTCTGTTTCCTGTTTCTTTAAATGGAAAACTTAGATTACCGATTAATACACTTCTTTACTTACACCATTAAATGCCATGCACTTCCCTCTAAGAACTATTTTAGATGCAACCCACAAATTTTGATAGATTGTGTTCATATATCATTCTGTTAAAAACTGCTTGAATCTTTCTCTATAACTCATGGGTTATTTAGAAACCATGTGTTAACTTTCAAATAATTGGGGATTTTTGAGATATTTTTCAGTTGTAGACTTCTAATTTAATTTCTTCTAGAGAACATACATTGTGTGATTTCTATTCTGTGAAGTTTTTAAAATTAGTTTTATATCTCATGATATGGTCTATCTTGGTGAATGTTTATGTGCAATTGAAAAAAATTATGTAATCTGCTGTTGTTTGGTGAAGTGCTCTATGCATATCAATTACAACAATTTGGTTGTGTTGTTCAGGTCTTCTATACTCTTAATGATTTTCCATCCACTTGTTCTATCAATGACAGAGAAGTGTTGACATCTCCAATTATATTTGTTAATTTTTAAAATTCTTTCTTAGAGTCTTATTGATTTTTGCTTAATATATTTTGATAATCTGATTTTAGATGAACACACATCTAGGATTGTTATTAGGTGAACACACATCTATAATTGCCTCCTTTATCATTATGTAATGTTCCTGTTTATCCCTGGTAATATTTCTTATTCTGAAGTCTTCTTTGTCTGCCATGTGGTTCTTCTAGCTGTCACTAAGATTAAGGAAGGGAGAAGTAAACTAAAAGAATTGCCCATTTTTCAAGAAGAGTGTAGATGAAAAGCTCAGGGTTCAGGAAATTCTCTCCAGCCAGAAAAAAATATGTTAAAATTGAATTAATATTATTTATGGCAGAGAAGCTGAATAGAACAGATGCTCCCAGGTGATGGTTATGGCTGAGCTCCATGATATCAGGCGGTACCAACTGCAGCTTTGTGAATGAGGTTATTTTGAAGCTTCCAGCCACACCAGTACTCCAGCTGACCCCATGTGAAGCAGAATTAATTGGTCAATCCCCCAAATTGTGAAAATAACAAATTGTTGTTATTGTTTTAAGTCACTCAGTTTTGGAGTATTTGCTATCCAGCAGTTGATAACCAAAGCACAGTGGCAGAGTGAAATCAGGTCATAGAATTGACTTCTTCTAGATTTAAACAAATGAACCACAAAAATGAAAAGTGTGTCAAAATTTTCCATCAGCATCCAAAAAAATACATGGGGACCAGGTTATAAAGTACATTGCAAAATTTGAAAATAAGGAAAGAAAAAGGTGTCTCGTATGTCAAAGCTTAACTCGTAACCTGAAATTTAACCTCAGATGCAGAAATAATGAGATGACAAAATTCTGCAAATTTTTCACAGATAAGACTATTTGAAGATTTGGAAAAGGGCAGTTTTATTGTTTTCCTCTTCTGATAGGTTGGGTAGGTGAGGGGAAGAATGAAGAGAGACACCATGAAATAAAGGTTGAAAGAAATGAATTTAAAAATTAGATTTAGTCATCTCTGACGGAAAGTTAAACTCCGAAGTTCCGCACCAAAATGGGAGAATAAATGAATCACTAAGCTATTCTTTCTGTGTGCTTAAGATATATTACTGCTCATGTGAATTTTAAAAAAGGAGAGAAAGCAGAGGGAGCCTAATTCTTCCAGCAGTGAGTATATTCTTTCTAGCTGACCTCTCTATTTAATCTTAAAACTTAGACACCACATAGTTCTAATATGAGCCACTTGTTGGATATATGTATTGGAAACATTTTCTCCTGGTTGGTGGTTTACCTTTTACTCTACTAATGGTGTATTTTGATGAATTGACATTCTATTTTAATATTGCATGGTTCACCATATTTTTATTTAGACTTAGTGCTTTTTTTTTTGCCAGTTTAAATAATATTTGCCTACACTAAGTTCATGAAGACATATTTCCCTTCAAAAGATTTTTCGAATTGTTTTTATAAGTATCAATTCAAATTAAGATGAGTCAGTATTCATTTTCTCCAACGGGTATATCCCATGGGTATATGAAAGGATGTTCTCTTTCATAATTTTGCAGTGTCTTTTGTTGTTAATCAAATGATCATATATGTATGAGTCTGTTTCTAGACTCTAAATTCCATCCCAGTGGTCTCTGTCTATCTTTGCACCAATATATTTTCTTTATTATTATTGCTTGAGAATAAGTCTTGTTGTCTGGTAGTGTAAGTCCTTCATCTTTGTTTTTCTTCAAGATTATATTGTCTGCTCTTTATTCCTATTACATTTTCATATAAATTCGAAAATCAAATTGTTATTCTCAAAAAAAACCTGCTACCTATTTGAGTAAGATTATATTGAATCTACAAAACAATTTAGAGTGAATGTATCTGTTTATAATATTGAATTGTTTAATTGATGAATGGGTATATACTTGCATTTAGTTAGAGATTAAAACAAAATATTTCATGAAAGTTTTGTAATATTCAGAGTAGATATGATACACGCTATTTATTAGAGTTTTTCCTTATACATTTGTTATTTTTGATTTTCTGAGAAATATCTTTTAAATGTTTCATCTTCTATTTATTACACACATTTAAATTATAATTTCTTTTTTTATAAATTTATTTATTTATTTATTTTTGGCTGCATTGGGTCTTTGTTGCTGTGCACAGGCTTTCTCTAGTTGCGGCAAGCGGGGGCTACTCTTCGTTGCGGTGTGTGGGCTTCTTGTTGAGGTGGCTTCTCTTGTTGCGGAGCACGGGCTCTAGGTGTACGGGCTTCAGTAGTTGTGGCTCACGGGCTCAGTAGTTGTGGCTCATGGGCTCTAGAGCGCAGGCTCAGTAGTTGTGACACATGGGCTTAGTTGCTCCGTGGCATGTGGGATCTTCCTGGATCAGGGATCGAACCGTGTTCCCTGCGTTGGCAGGCAGATTCTTAACCACTGCACCACCAGGGAAGTCCCTGATTTCTTCTTCTTTTTGCATATGGACCTTGTATTCAGCAAATTCTCATTTCAAAAGTAGCATGTTCCTGTTTTTATGATATCATTTCCATCGCACTAAATCTATATACTTAGTCATTAAGGGAGAGAGAGGAACAGGAAGAGTTCAGGAAAGATTTTCATCTAATATTAATGACAGTGTGTCTTAGTTTTAATGTTTTGCTTAATTTTATTTTTTTATTTTTTTCATGTATAAGCCTTTTCATTGTGCCAAGTTACAAATGTTAGAGCTTGGTTAATTTTATTTTTTAATTAAAATTTACTTTTCTGTATTTTTAAATTCTTCTTGAAGAGTATATATTATTATTTCAAAGCAAAATTACATTGAAATACAGATTTAAAATTTAAATTGAAGAAAACTAACTGCAGTGTAGGTTGTCTTATTTTTTGCATGCTGTCTCAAATAACAATGAACCTCTTTGGCTGCCTACACAGACCCACACTCCAACTAATTCCTAATTTTTGTTTGGAAAATATATGGTTAACAGTTTACTCAGTTCTGACTCTTTGAATTGATTTTCTTCGGGTAAAAAGGATCTAATCAGTAGGGGAAAAAATAAGCCCATAGAATTGTAAGAGTAATGTCTCGTTCATTAGTTAGAAACATTTCTCAACTCTCATCTAATGTGAAACCCGAATAAGAGCTCAGCATGGACTATTTTAGGAGCTCTCACCTTCCTGGGAAGAAGAAAGAAAGAAAAGTAACATCAGAAATTGCTGACATCTCTCTCCATCTCAAGCTTTCTCCCTTAACTGTGTTCAGAAATGGGCATTAATAAGTAGGCAATGAAACAGGGGCCCTCTTGTTTCTACCTAAGATTTTGCCCCCATTTGTTACTCACCTGGACATCTATTTAAACTATTTAACCTTTTAAAGTTTAAACCTATTTAAACTTTTTGGACCTTCATTTCTCCTCAAAATCCAGTATATGCTATTATTATCACCATTTTATTTTATTTTTAATTTTATTGAAGTATAGTTGAGTTACAATGTTGTGTTAATTTCTGCTGTACAGCAAAATGATTCAGTTATATATATATTTCTTTTCCATATTCTTTACCATTATGGATTATCCCAAGATATTGAATATAGTTCCCTGTGCAGTACAGTAGGGCCTTGTTGTTTATCCATCCTATAGATAGTAATTTGCATCTGCTAATCCCCAAATCCCAATCCATCCTCCCACCATTGCCCCCCTTCCTCCTTGGCAACCACAGGTCTGTTCTCTGTGTCTGTGAGTCTGTTTTTGTATCGTAGATATGTTCATTTGTATTGTATTTTAGATTCCACATATAAGTAGTATCATGGTACTTGTTTTTCTCTTTCTGACTTCTCTTAGTATGATAATGTCTAGGTCCATTCATGTTGCTGCAAATGGCCTTAGTTCATTATTTGTTTATGGCTAATATTCCAGTGTGTGTGTGTGTATGTGTGTGTGTGCACACACACACATATATATACACCACATCTTCTTTATCCATTCAACTGTTGATGGACATTTAGTTTGTTTGCATGTCTTGGCTATTGTAAACAGTGCTGCTGTGAACATAGGGGTTCATGTATCTTTTTGAATTATAGTTTTGTCTGGGTATATGCCCAGGAGTGGGATTGCTGGATCATATGATAACTCTAGTTTTTTGAGGAACCTCCATACTGTATTCCATAGTGGTTGCACCAATGTACATTCCCACCAACAGTGTAGGAGGGTGCCCTTTTCTCCATACACTCTCCAACATTTATTATTTGTAGACTTTTTAATGATGGCCATTCTGACCTATGTGAGGTGGTACCTTATTGTAGTTTTGATTTGCATTTCTCTAAGAATTAGCGATGTTGAGCATCTTTTCAAGTGCCTATTGCCATCTGTGTGTCTTCTTTGGAGAAATGTCTATTTTAGGGTTTGTGCCCAGTTTTTGACTGGGTTGTTTGTTTTTTGTTATTGAGTTGTATGAGCTGTTTATATATTTTGGAAATTAATCCCTTGTCAGTTGCATCATTTGCAAATATTTTCTCCCTGTCCATAGGTTGCCTTTTCATTTTGTTTATGATTTCCTTTGCTGTGCAAAATCTTATAAGTTTGATTACATCCCATTTGTTTATTTTTGTTTTCACTTCTATTGCCTTGGGAGACTGGCCTAAGAACAGATTGCTACGATTTATGTCGGAGGATGTTTTGCATATGTTCTCTTCTAGGAGTTTTATGGTGTCATGTCTTACATTTAGGTCTTTAAACTATTTTGAGGTTATTTTTGTGTGTGGTGTGAGGGAGTGTTCTAATTTCATTGATTTACATGTGGCTGTCCAACTTTCCCAACACCACTTGCTGAAGAGACTGTCTTTTTCCCACTGTATATTCTTGCTTCCTTTGTTGAAGATTGTTCATAGGTGTGTGGGTTTATTTCTGGGCTTTCTATTCTGTTCCATTGACCCATATGTCTGTTTTTCTGCCATTACCATGCTGTTTTGATTACTGGAGCTTTGTATTATTGTCTGAAGTCTGGGAGGGTTATGCCTCCTACTTTGTTTTTTTTCCTAAAGATTGCTTTGGAAAGTCTGGGTCTTTTATGGTCCTGTATAAACTTTAGGATTATGTGTTCTAGTTCTGTGAAAAATGTCATGGATAATTTGATAAGGATCACATTAAATGTGTTGATTGTTTTGGGTAGCATGGGCATTTTATAATATTCTTTCAATCCAAGAGCATGGCATATCTTTCCATTTCTTTGAGTCATCTTCAGTGTACTTTATTAATGTTTTGTAGTTCTCAGCATATAAATCTTTTACCTCGGTGAAGTTTATTCCTAAATATTTTATTTTTTTGGATGCGATTTGAAAAGGGATTGTTTGTTTACATTTATTTTCTGATATTTCACTGTTAGTGTAAAGAAATGCAACCAATTTCTGTATATTAATCTTGTATCCTGCTTCTTTGCTGAATTTGTTTATCAGTTCTAATAGTTTTTGTGTAGAGTATTTAGGGTTTTCTATATATAGTATCATGTCATCTGCATATAGTGACAGTTTTACCTCTTCCCTACCAATTTGAGTACGTTTTATTTCTTTTTCTTGTCTGGTTGCTGTGGCTAGGCCAGTACAATGCTGAAGAGAAGTGGCAAGAGTGGGCATTCTTGTCTTTTTTCAGAGTTTAGCAGGAAGGCTTTCAGCTTTTCACTGTTGAGTATTATATTGACTGTGTGTTTGTCATAATTAGCTTTTATTATATTGAGATATGTTCCCTCAGTACCCACTTTGGTAAGAGTTTTTATCATGAATGGATGTTGAATTTTATCAAATGCTTTTTCTGCATCTATTGAGATGAGCATGTGGTTTTTGTCTTTTCTTTTGTTGATGTGGTTTAACACGTTGATTGATTTGCATATGTTGAACCAGCCTTATGACCCTGGGATGAATCCAACTTGGTTGTGGTGTATGATCTTTTAAATTTGTTGTTGGATTCAATCTGCTAATGTTGAGAACTTTTGCATCTATATTCATCAAAGATATTGGCCTATAATTTTCTTTTTTGGTAGTGTCTTTATCTGGTTTTGGTATCAGGGTGATGGTGGCTTCATGGAATGTCTTTGGGAGTGTTCCTTCCTCTTCAGTCTTTTGGAAGAGTTTAAGAAGGATTGGTATAAGTTATTCTTTATATATTTGGTAGAATTTGCCTGTGAAGCCATCTGGCCCTGGACTTTTGTTTGTAGGGATTCTTATTTTTGTTTTTTATTACAGATTCTTTTTTGCTTCTGGTGATTGGTCTGTTCTAGTTATCTGTTTCTTCTTGACTCAGTTTGGTGGACTGTGTGTTTCTAGAAAGTTGTTCATTTCTTCCAGGTTGTTGAATTTGTTGGCACATAATTGTTCATAGTATTATGTTTTTTTGGTATTTCTGCAGTATCGGTTGTGATTTCTCTTCTTTCATTTCTTATTTTGTTTATTTGGGTCTTCTGTTTTCTTCCTGGTGATCCTGGCTAGAGGTTTGTCAATTTTGTTTACCCTTTAAAAGAACTAGCTATTGGTTTTATTGATTTTTTTCTATTTTTTTAAATCTTTATTTTCTTTCTGACCTTTATTTTCTTCTTCCTTTTGCTGATTTTAGGTTTTGTTTGTTGTTCTTTTTCTAATTCTTTTAGGTGGTAGGTTAGGTTGTTTATTTGAGATTTTTCTTGTTTCTTAAAGGAGGCCTGTTTCACTGTGAACTTCCCTCTAAGAAGTGCTTTTTGCTGCATCCTGTATGGCTTGTGGGATCTTAGTTCCCTGACCAGGGATTGAACCTGGGCCATGGCAATGAAAGTGCTGAGTCCTAACCACTAGACCACTGGGGAATTCCCCATAGATTTTGTGTGGTTGTGTTTTCATTGTCATTTGCCTCAAGGTATTTTTTAATTTCTTCTTTGATTTCCTCATTGACCCATTGGTTTTTTTAGAAGCATATCATTTATCCTCCATGTAATTGTTTATCATTTCTTTTTCTGTGACTGATTTCTAGTTTCATGCCATTCTGGTTGGAAAAGATGCTTGAAATAATTTCTGTACTCTTAAATTTGTTGAGGTTTGTTTTGTGCCCTAGTATGTGGTCAGTCCTAGAGAATGTTCCATGTGCACCTGAAAAGAATGTATTCTGCTTTTTTGGGGTGTAATGTCCTGAAAATATCAATTAAGTCTAACTCTTCTATTGTATCATTTAGAATCTCTGTTGCCTTATTAATTTTCTGTCTCCAAGATCTGTCCATTGATGTGAGTGGGAGGGTTAAAGTCTCCTACTATTATTGTATTCCCATCAGTTTCTCCCTTTATGTCTGTTAGTATTTGTTTTATGTATTTGGGTGCATAAGTGGTGATGAGTGTTATATCCTCTCCTTGTATTGATCCTTTTATCATTATATAGTGTCCTTCTTTATCTTTCTTTATAGCTTTTGTTTTAAAGTCTATTTTGTCTGGTATGAGTATTGTGACCCTGCTTTCCTCTCATTTCCGTTTGTATGAAATATCTTTTTCCATGCCCTTACTTTCAATCTATGTGTTTCCTTTGCCCTAAAGTGAGTCTCTTGTAGGCAGCATATTGTAAGCTCTTGGTTTTGTTTTGCTTTTTAATCCAGTATGCTACTCTGTGTCTTTTGATTGGAGCATTTAATCCATTGACATTTAAGGTAATTTTTAATAGACATGTATTTATTGCCATTTTAAACCTTATTTTCCCATTGATTTTATATTTTTTTCTTTGTCCCTTTTTCTTTTTGTTTTTTCTTTTGTGGTTTGATGATTTTCTTTTGTATTATGCTTGTGTTCTTTTCAGTTTTTGTGAATCTATTGTATATTTTTGATTTGTGGTTACCCTGTCTTTTGAATATATTAATCTCTTCCTATGTCTGCTTGCTTTAGACTGGTAGTTATATAGCCTCAAACACATTCTGGGGAAAAAAATCTACATTTTCTTACTCTCTTCCCCACATTTTATGATTTTGATGTCCTCTTTTATATCTTGATGTTCATCCTTTTGCTGTTCATTGTGGTTATCATCGCTTTCATAGAAATTTTTTGATTTTTAAAAAAAAATCTGTGTACTGGCTTATTTGAGTGATATACTTTCCAATTATGATTTTGTCTGTCCTATAGATTCTTCTTTTCTATTTTGAGAAAACCTTTCAATATTTCCTTTAGGATAGGTTTAGTATTGCTGTATTCTTTTAGGTTTTGCATGTTTGGGAAATTCTTTATCTCTCTATTCTAAATAATCATCTTCCTGGGTAGAGTATCCTAGGTTGTAGATTTTTCCCTTTCAGGACCTTGAATATTCCTTGCCACTCCCTTCTGGCCTGCAACATTTCTGTAGAGAAATCAGCTGGTAGTCCTCTGGGGGTTTCCTTTAATTAGCTCTTTGTTTTTCTCTTGTTGCCTTCAGAATCCTCTCTTTGTTAGCTTTTGCCATTGTTATTATAGTATTTCTTGGTGTAGTGCTGTTTGGGTTTATCTTGTTTGAGACCCTCTGTGCTTCCTGTACCTGGATATCGGTTTCCTCCTTTAGGTTTGGGAAGTTTTCAGCCATAATTTCCTCAAATACATTTTCAATCCCCTTTTCTCTTTCTTCTCCTTCTGGGATCCCTAGTATGTGTAGATTGGCAAGCTTTATATTATCCCATAGGTCTCTTCTATTGCTTTCATTGTTTTTCATTTGGCTTCCTGTCTGCTATTCTGATTGGGTGATTTCCATTGTTCTATCTTGCAGGTCATTTATTTGTTCTGCATTATTCAGTCTGGTATTCATTGCCTTTAGCTCAGCTTTCATCTCTGCAAATGAGTTCTCTAATTTTTCTTGGTTCCTTTTTGTAGTTTCTAGTTCCTTTTTATAGTAATCTGCATTTCTATCAATAGTCCTTAATTCCTTCAGTATTTTCATTATCTCCTGTTTGACTTCGATGTCTGTTAGACTAAAGTGGTCTGTTTCATTGATTGTTCTTTCAGGGGAATTCTCTTGATCTTTTAATTGGGAGTGGTTCCTCTGCTTCTTCATTTTACTTATATTTCTCTGGCTGTATGAGCTTGGGAGAAACCATTATATACTATGGTCTTGGAGGGCTATTTTTATGTGGGGGCGTTCCTGTTTAGCCTGTGTGGATTTAATATATTTTGTTGCGAGGGCTATTTTTAGTGTGGATGCCTGTTACCTCTTTCCTCAGTATGTGCTGGATGTTATTTCCCTTGATGGGAGGTGTGACTGGTGTTGTGACCAGAGCCTGCACTGGATATTGAGCAGGACCTCCTCTTTGCACTGTGGTTGTCACTGCCCTGTCACGGGCTGGGTCTGTTCCCTCGTTGTTGTAGTAGAGGGCCCCAGATCCATTTCTGAGCTGCATTTTTGAGCTGTGTTGGGAGGTAGGTGGGATTGGGGTGCTCCCACTGGGAAAGGAGCTACTGAGTATTCCTCTGCCAGAGCTGTTCACCAGTGAGTGTGTTCTGTTTTTTCACCTGTCACCCATTGTGCAAGCTCCCAAAATACACTGTTGTTGGCACTGCCCTTGGCCCTGCCTCAACCATGGGAATGTCGGCATTCAGCCCTAGTGTCCCTCAGGCATTGTTTTCACAAGGCCACCAGCACAGAGCCATTGAAGTCAGGTCCCAAGACTGCTGTAGTCATGCATCTGGACCCTCTGTGGCCTACAGCTGCTAAGGCCAGGTCCATCGTGGTCACAGGAGCACCCATTGTCCACTTGGATGTCTTGCAGGTGCTGAATTTAGAAAGCCAGTGGTGGAGGTGTAACTCTGAGGCTTGCGCAGCAGCGGGGAGACACTTTAGCCTTGCTTCCTAGCTTGTGCAGCCCCTGGGGCTTAGTTCTGGTTTCAGCCCTGCCTCTGCATGTGGGCAACCCATTGGCAATTGTTCCTGGAGCCCGCCAAGGTGGCAGTTGGGGTGCAAGAGCCCGCTGAGGTGGCAGCTGGGGAGCATAATCTGCTGAGGAGGGAAACCCTAAGACAGTGGCTGGGGCGTGCTCTCCTGGAGCCTTTGGAGGTGGGGGCTGGCGTGTGGATAAAGAGGCTGCTAAGGTGACCCCACCCCCCCCTTTTGCATGCCACTTTGCAATGGCACTTTGCTTCTATGGCAGGCCTGGGCTTATTCCGCAGAGACTCCCAGATGAGACCATATCACACTCCAGCCCCTTCAGGCTGTCTTTGTGCAGCCAACCGCATTCCTCTCACTGGGTCTGTCCTCTAAACCCCAAGTTTCAGCACCCAGTCCCAACCCATACCAGCAGACGCATGTCTCAGGCTGGGGCGCACAGGGTGGTGGCATGACCATCTGTATAGGTCTCTCTCTGTTCGGCCTGCCACAAACTCTTTATTATGCTCTTCTCTGAGCCTCTGAAGCTCTCTTTCTGTCCCAGCTGATCTCCCCACAGGTGAGGGAGTTTCCCAGGGTGCGGGAACCTTTCCTCTTTTTCAGCTCCCTCCCGGGGTGCAGGTCTTGTCCTGCTTCCTCTTTTTTTTTTTTTTTTTTTTTTCCATTCATCCTATTTGGTTACGTGGAGATCTTTCTCGTCCTTTCAGGTGTTTGAGGTCTGCTAGTGTTCAGTAGGTGTTTTGTGAGAATTGTTCCATTTGTAGAAGTATTTTTTGATGTGTTTGTGGGAGGAGGTGAGTTCCACGTCCTTCTACTCCGCCATCTTGAGCCCTGTATTATCACCATTTTAAGTGGTGAGAAATATGTAGCTCATTGAGCATTAGCAACTTGCCTCAAAATCATATTATTGGTATGTTATGAGTTGCTCATAGGTCTAGTCAAAGTTACTGATTTAAACGGCAGTGCTTTACTGCCACCTTATGGGTAAATGGGGTTTGTTAAAAGTCCTTCAAGAGTTATTATGGTTAAAGTTGGGCATAGAGTGCCTGTAGCAGATGAAAAACGTGTCTTTTGAGTCATACTAAGATGTTTGTATTATAAGACAAAAAATAGTGCTTTTTAAAACAGATCATATTTAAATCATTATAGAATGGAGGCAGAATTATGTCTGGGAGAAGGGAATGGAGGCTGAGGTAATAATAAGAACATAAAAATAAACCGTGAAATGTGATGAAGACTTGGATTAAATACATGTTTATGGGTTTAATTTATACTTAAGATGAAATAAGGAATATATAGAAATTATATATTGAAATTGAGTTTGAGTGAGAAAGGACTCAGTAGTGACATTAACTTTCATTAACTCTAAACACATGGAGGAGCACATTTAGAAAGGAAAAAATAAAATTTATATTGGATAGATTGATTTTAAAAATTCTGAGCCAGTGAAATTAAGATGTTTACTATCTGATACTAAGAAGATGGGTACCGTCTCATGATGTGAAAATGTGAGTTGTAAGTATATATAGGCAATAGAGTAATTATAGTTGTTGAGAGGGATTGTCAAGCAGAGGAGGTGGGGATGGGTAAAGAGAAGATGGCAATGACAAAAACCTGGGACTGATCAACAATGAGGGATTTCAGACAGACAGAGGGATTTCAAAATTTAAAACATCTGCCAGAGAGTGGGGTGGGGGAGGGGGGGAGGGAGGGAGAGGGAGAGGGAGAGAAAGCACAGGCAGTTGTTGTCAAAGCTAGGAACGCTAAGGGGGACTCTCCTTTCATGTTGACAATGGTGGGGTATTTGTGGAATTGATCATCTTTTAGGGGTTGCACTAAAAGGAAGGAAGTCTTGCATTTAGGTAAATATGCTCATCTCCTTTCCTTTTTTGAAAATGTCTACTCTCAAATAACAGAAAATAATATTATTATGAAAGTTCTTACTGTTGTGTATAGCAAATTTAAGTAAACGTGTTATTATCCTCTTTGGGGGGGGATTGTATTATTACAGAGCATGATCTTATCTTTTGGAGTCCTTAGAAAAAGTAAAATAATGATATTGTACTCTAGACTTTAGAAGATATCAGAGGAAAACGTAAGTACAATGACATGATAAAGATAATGCTGACTTCTACTTTCGGATAATATGGAGTAAGAGAGACCAGCTATGCTTCCTACCTGAAAAGACAAAAAATCAGACAAAATATATGAAACAATGACACTGTCTAGTCAGACAATGAAGAGTGCTGATTGCTGAGAGATGGGAAACAAATATGGTAAGCTCTATGGTTGGCCTTGGTTTCTGCATTGTGAGAGATTCTAGGAAGAGGAAAGAGGAGCCCCAAGAGGGCAAGTGGATTCCCTGAATTGAGGAGACAGAGCTGAGAGGAGAGAGACCAAAGTGGCTGTAGTTTGCAGGACCATGGGAGAACTGGAGAGAAAGCTCAGCAGAGTACTGATTTGTGCTTATGTGTGAGGAAACTACCCAAGGCTAAGAAAGAACCACCAGAGAGGATTAGAGATAACAGAGCCCATGTCTCATACAGAGCTGGTAACGGTGCTTGTTCCTATTAGCCAGACCAGAAAACCTTATAATCCATTGTGCAATGAGTAGAGTGCTCAAAAGGGTCTTGCCTCAGTCATGAGGAGTAATTAGCCCACTTAGTGAATACTGCACTGATCCCATCTAACTCTTAAAAGCAAAATTCCAGAGGATCACAATGTTTCCAAGTAACTGAGCTATGTGTCAGAACAAAGCTCAGGAATATTTCTAGAAATACAAAAATATTCAGAACCAAACAAGGTAAAATTCATAATGTCTAATATCCTAAAATATAATCTATAATGAGAAGAAAAGCAGCAAACCCAGAATGGACACAGATATTAGAATTAGCAGATAGAGCCATAAAAATAGTTATTGTAACTGTATTCCAGATGTTAAAAAAAGTTAGGAACATGTAAGATATGAATCAAACTTGTAGAGATCAAAATTAATGTTTGAGATGAAAAAGCTACTGAATGGTGTTAATCGAAGATGGATTACTACTGAAGGAAGAATTTTGTGAACATGAAGTCAAAGCAGTAGTGTTGGAAACCAATCCTCCCTGGAGTTCTTGGTGTTCCTGCATGGCCCAGGACTCAGAGCAGTGGAAATTGACACACTATAAAGATAGAGACTGTCATTCTCCCCAGAGCTATTTGCTTTTCATATTCTAAAGATGATAGACCCAAGGTGATTGTTTCCACTGATTTACCCTAAGCTCTGTATGGTAGAGACTGCATATTGTGCCAGTTCAGATGGCATCCTTCCCTTGGCACCTCTGTAACAGATACCCAAAGTGTCAGTGGGAGAAGTCCATTGGCTTCTTTCTAATAAGATGCTGAGATAATTTTAAGAGGACCCTGGAGCCATGTGTCCCCCCATGTAATCAACATGGTAGTTAAGATTAAAGAGCCAACAGAACATATAAACAATCTGACAACAGTCTTATAGGATATTCAGAGTCAAAAGAGATATTCTTTCCCAGGCCAGTAAGGAGCAAGCCGCTGAGGAAAAGAGAACATGTTAGTTTTATGTTAGTCTTTCCATATAAAGTATGTGTGTGTGTATATGTGCGTGTGTGTGTGTGTGTGTGTGTGTGTATATATATATATATATATATAAAGAGACAGAGAGAGAGGGAGAGAATATAACCCAAAGAAGAACATGTCCCTATATGTTTCAAAGGTTAAAATGTGTCAAGAGTGTCAAGAGAACTTAAGAAAAAAACCAACGGTCAGGGTCTCCCCTGGTGGCACAGTGGTTGAGAGTCTGCCTGCCGATGCAGGGGACACGGGTTCGTGTCCCGGTCTGGGAACATCCCACATGCCGCGGAGCGGCTGGGCCAGTGAGCCATGGCCTCTGAGCCTGCGTGTCCGGAGCCTGTGCTCCGCAATGGGAGAGGCCACAACAGTGAGAGGCCCGTGTACCTCAAAAAAAAAAAAAAAAAAAAGAACCAGCTTTTAGTTTTATTGATCTTTACTCTTGTTTTCTTTGTTTCTATTTCTTTTATTTCTGCTTTGATCTTTATGATTTCTTTCCTTCTGCTAACTTTGGGTTTTGTTTTTTCTTTCTCTAGTTCCTTTAGGTGAAAGTTTAGATTGTTTACTTGAGATTTTTCTTGTTTCTTGTGGTAGGCTTGTATAGCTATAAACTTCCCTCTTAGAACTGCTTTTGCTGCATCCCATAGCTTTTGGATCATAGTGTTTTAATTGTCATTTGTCTCTAGGTATTTGTTGATTTCCTCTTTGATTTCTTCAGTGATCTCTTGGTTATTTAGTAATGTATTGTTAGCCTCCATGTGTTCGTGTTTTTTACGTTTTTTTCCCTGTAATTCGTTTCTAATCTCATAGCCTTGTGGTCCAAAAAGATGCTTGATATGATTTCAATTTTCTTAAATTTACTCACGCTTGATTTGTGACCCAAGATGTGATCTATATTGGAGAATGTTCTGTGCGCTCTTGAGAAGAAAGTGTAATCTGGTTTTGGATGGAGTGTCCTATAAATATCAATTAAATCTATCTGGTCTATTGTGTCATTTAAAGCTTCTGTTTCCTTATTTATTTTCGTTTTGTATTATCTGTCCATTGGTGTAAGTGAGGTGTTAAAGTGCCCCACTATTATTGTGTTACTGTCGATTTCCTCTTTTATAGCTGTTAGCAGTTGCCATATGTATTCAGGTTCTCCTATGTTGGGTGCATATATAATTATAATTGTTATATCTTCTTCTTGGATTGATCCCTTGATCATTTTGTAGTGTCCTTCTTTGTCTCTTTATTTATAAACTTTCTTTATTTTAAAGTCTATTTTATCTGATATGAGTATTGCTACTCCATCTTTCTTTTGATTTCCATTTGCATGGAATATCTTTTTCCATCCCCTCACTTTCAGTCTGTATGTGTCCCTAGGTCTGACGTGGGTCTCTTGTAGACAGCATATACCTGGGTCTTGTTTCTGTATCCATTCAGCGAGCCTGTGTCTTTTGGTTGGAGCATTTAATCCATTCACGTTTAAGGTAATTATCGATATGTATGTTCCTGTGACCATTTTCTTAATTGTTTTGGGTTTGTTTTTGTAGGTTCTTTTCTTCACTTGTGTTTCCCACTTAGAGAAGTTCCTTTAGCATTTGTTGTAGAGCTGGTTTTGTGGTGCTGAATTCTCTTAGCTGTTGCTTGTCTGTAAAGCTTTTGATTTCTCCATTGAATCTGAATGAGATCCTTGCCGGGTAGAGTAATCTTGGTTGTAGGTGCTTCTCTTTCATCACTTTAAGTATATCATGCCACTCCTTTCTGGCTTGTAGAGTTTCTGCTGAGAAATCAGCTGTTAACCTTATGGGGAGTTCCCTTGTATGTTATTTGTCGTTCTTCCCTTGCTGCTTTCCGTAATTTTTCTTTGTCTTTGATTTTTTCCAATTTGATTACTGTGTGTCTCGGTGTGTTTCTCCTTGGGTTTATCCTGTATGGGACTCTCTGCGCTTCCTGGACTTGGGTGGCTATTTCCTTTCCTATGTTAGCGAAGTTTTCGACTATAATGCCTTCAAATATTTTGTCGGGTTCTTTCTTCTCCTTCTGGGACCCCTATAATGCGAATGTTGTTGCATTTAATGTTGTCCCAGAGGTCTCCTAGGCTGTCTTCATTTCTTTTCATTCTTTTTTCTTTAGTCTGTTTCACAGCAGTGAATTCTACCATTCTGTCTTCTAGGTCACTTATCCATTCTTCTGCCTCAGTTATTCTGCTATTGATTCCTTCTAGTGTAGTTTTCATTTCATTTATTGTATTGTTCATCTCTGTTTACTTGTTCTTTAATTCTTCTAAGTCTTTGTTAAACATTTCTTGCATCTTCTCGATCTTTGCCTCCATTCTTTTTTCCAGGGTCCTGGATCATCTTCACTATCATTACTCTGAATTCTTTTTCTAGAAGGTTGCCTATCTCCACTTCATTTAGTTATTTTTCTGAGGTTTTATCTTGTTCCTTCATCTGGTACATAGCCCTCTGCCTTTTCATCTTGTCTATCTTTCTGTGGATGTGGTTTTTGTTACACAGGCTGCAGGATTGCAGTTCTTCTTGCTTCTGCTGTCTGCCCTCTGGTGGATGAGGCTATCTAAGAGGCTTGTGCAAGTTTCCTGATGGGAGGGACTGGTGGTGGGTAGAGCTGAGTGTTGCTTTGGTGGGCAGAGCTCAGTAAAACTTTAATCCGTTTGACTGCTGATGGGTGGGCCTGGGTACCCTCACTGTTGGTTGTTTGGCCTGAGGCAACCCAACACTGGAGCCTACCCGGGCTCTTTGGTGGGGCTAATGGAAGACTCTGGGAGGGCTCACACCAAGGAGTACTTCCCAGAATTTCTGCTGCCAGTGTCCTTGTCCCCATGGTGAGCCACAGCCTCTCCTGCCTCTGCAGGAGACCCTCCAACCCTAGCAGGTAGGTCTGGTTCAGTCTCCTCTGAGGTCACTGCTCCTTCCCCTGGGTCCTGATGCACACACTACTTTGTGTGTGCCCTCCAAGAGTGGAGTCTCTGTTTCTCCCAGTCCTGTCGAAGTCCTGCAGTCATATTCCACTAGCCTTCAAAGTGTGATTCTCTAGGTATTCCTCCTCCTGTTGCTGGACCCCCAGGTTGGGAAGCCTGATGTGGGGCTCAGAACCTTCACTCCACTGGGTGGATTTCTGTGGTATAAGTGTTCTCCAGTCTGTGAGTCACCCACCCAGCATTTATGGGATTTGATTTTACTGTGATTGCGCCCCTCCTACCGTCTCACTGTGGCTTCTCCTTTGTTTTTGGATGTGGGGTATCTTTTTGGTGAGTTCCAGTGTCTTCCTGCCGATGATTGTCCAGCAGCTAGTTGTGATTCTGGTGTTCTCGCAAGAGGGAGTGAGAGTACGTCCTTCTACTCTGCCATCTTGGTTCAGGTAAGACTGGTAGTTCTGAGAATGCTCTTATACCTTCATTTAATTTCTAGATAGCAGTTTCCTCTCAGACAAGAGCTGTGAAAGCTTAGAGCACTCTCCCAGGGTGTACTTTTTCTATTCCAAGTCTGTCTTAGACAAACTAGAGCTGGTGGATGGATGAATACTCTGGTTAGAGCTGCGAGGGGAAGCTCAGCTGGTTATTTTAGGCATGTTTCCTATTAATATATATATTTTTTTAATTCTGAAGGAATATGGAAGAAATTTCTGTTGTGTTCTTTGGAAGACAACCAGGAGCCTTTACGTATTGATAGATTATTCCACAGTTTACAGTATCAGAGACCTGATTAAGCCCTGTGTTTGTCTCTGACCTTTGGCTCAAATGTTCATTTTGTTCTACTTCTGAGGCTTGAGATACGGATCTGAGACCCATGTTAAATAAGACTTTCAGAAAAGTTTATTTATTAGGGAGAATATGGAAGGCAGCGAATCAATGAGGGGAGAGGTCTACAAGCTCACTAGGGGTAGCTCTCTGTCACTGAGAACACATCTAAGGAGGGGTGAGTTGCAAGAGAAGGATTTTCTCAATGGAAAGATAAAAAAAAGGTACTTCTTTCATGTCTGAGTCCACTCAGCATTTTCCATCCTGCAGAAATCTAATTTTTCCCTGAGATTTCCTGAAGGAAGAATCAGAATAAATATTTCATTAATATAATGTCAGAGCTACAAAAATACTTGTAAAATTATCTATCACCCTTATTTTATATTTGAGGAAACTAAGAGCATAAAGGACATTGATTACAGACAAAAGCCAGGTTATTGGATTTCCTACCCTGTTATCCTTCCATGATTCCAAGATGCCACTGAAGATATTATGACCTATATTATAAGCTCTTTGAAAATAAGTTACTTAATCAGACCTCAGCTTATGATATATGAGGCATATCAGTCCTCATCTTACTCTGTCAATACTCTTACACTTTGGCTGAATTCCTCATTAGTGGGGGTGGCCTGAAGTTTACACATTCCTGTCTCATTGCTCTTTGTGAAAATTACAAAATGATCATTGGGTGGAGGGCTTCAGTCTGGTGCCACGGGGAGAGTTTTTCTCCCTGTGAACTTCACTGTCTTATACAGAGATCAACCCTGAAGCCACAGTTTAGTGAGACTTAGTGTCTAATCACTGATAATCATGTCACATAAATCCAAAAACTAAACTAGCCAGAGGACCCAAACTTTATAGTCACCTATCCTAGCTCAGAGTTTCAGACACATATGAAGTTGAAGATATCTGAGAGAAGGCAAAAGTATAGTTTGTTTTAAAATCAAAGAATTTTAAGGACTCAAAGGGATATTTAAAGCTTCAAGTGAAAAAAAAATCTATCAATTGGCATATGGGAATGAGAAGGCTGAGAGAAGAAAGGGCCTAGCAAACACTACTGAGTACAGCGAGTCTGCTTTCTACTCCAGTGGGCTTTGTATTGCCACATGTTCTCCTGAGCAGGGACTGATTATTATCTGAGCAAACTGGAGCAAATTCCTGGCTTCAAGGCTGTTGTACTTGGTAGAAGAGGTAATCACCTTGCACTAAGCTTTTTCATTGTTCTCTTCTTTTCTCCCAGTACTACTCACATGCTCCCAACATACAAGATGCAGGGATTTTCATAAGTTACCAAATTGTTGCCACAGATGGGTTGATATATACCAGGGCAGGGGTTCACTGTTCCATTGAACCAACTCAATCTACTTTCTTATATGGACATTTCACCTGAAATTGAGTTGAAAAGAATGATATGATTAGAATTACACTCACACCCCTGGACTTTACTAGGAAAATCTAAACATAGAATCATATCCTAGTCTGACACAAGCTCTCTAGCTTCCCCCTCCACAAAGCAAGGGAACCGGAACCCACGTATGTCCATCAGCTAACAACGTACATGATGCCCTTGTTGTCAGGACCTCCTGACAGGAAGAGAGAAAGGAGGCCTGCTATGCTATAGTGGGAAAAGGAAGAGTGCGTTAACAGGACAGATTTGGGAAATTTAGCTTCTCTCTCAATCTCCTTTATTCTCAGACTATTTGACCTGGAATTAGTCTTAGAGATTTTCTGTGGTAACTCAGCTAAGGAAACTGAAGCCCCATAATTGGAAAAGATGTTTCACTGAAATCTATATGCCTTGACTTAAAATATTTATCACATCTTATCTACTAAAAATATCTCCAGGCTAACTCTTATCTTGAAGGTGTGAAACATGAGATCATTTAGAGTAACTCCCTGATTTTGTAGGGAAAACTGAAAACAAAGGAAGGGGCATGTCTCAGTGGGACCAGAACCCATGTCTGCTTGCAATGTTGGTATCAGTGATGGCTTGAGAGCAGTGACTCTGGGATGATTGAGCTTGACAATGATAGTCTCAGGGGCTCTATGATTACCATACGATAGGTAGATAAAGTACCTCTAATACAAGGTGGGTAGGAGTTTGGGCTATTTAGAGAAAGAGGGATCATATTTGAGCTCTTCTCCCTTCTTCCCTTATCCAACACCAGCACCATGGCCAGGTCACCACCATCTGTCTGTCACCCAACTACTCCCTCCACTTTCTCCTTTCCTCTGTAGCCTCTAATTTCTGTAATTTAAATGTCCATTGAATCATATTATTCCTGTACTTATGCTCTTTTAATCGCATTTCACTGGACATAAAAAATTTCTTCTTAGTATAAGCTAAAAGACCCTATGTGATCTGTACCCTTCTGACTTTTCCAACCTTGTCTTATACCACCTTGCTCTTTGCCATTTTCCATGGGTTTTTTTTGTCTTTTTAAAAATTTTGTTTTGTTTTTGCTTCAAGTGCTCCATAGTCCCTCCATCTCAGAGTCTTGTGGTTTGTCACGACCCCCCCATCAAATGTATTGTCTTTTTCTTGAACCTAAACTCATTCTGCCTTCAGAGCTCAAGTTATGACCTACTTTCTCAGAGAGTTCCCAAAATACAATCCCAACTTTCCATTCCTTTTTTAGTATCTCTAATCAGTGTGTAATAAAGCATTTATACAATTATTTGACTAATTCCACACTCCAAAGAATTATAAGCCCATAAGGGTAAGGTCTGTTTCTGATTAGACTAACCTTTGTGTGTCCAGCACATATATTGGCACTTAGTCTTGCTCTATAAATATGTGCAAAATGAATAAGATTTTAAATAGTTCAAACTGAATGAATATAGTCAAATAATAGCAAGAGTAATTAGTATCATCTTTAAATATAGCTTTTCTTTCTCTTTAGAGTAGGATGTATATTCATCGAGTGAGTAGGCTATGTATTCATCTGCTGTGTAACTATAACATCTGCTGCGCCCTCTCCCTCCCTCTCTGTGTTCCAGTCACACAGGTCTTTAATCAGTGACTCAAGTAGGTAAATCTTCCTCATTGCTCTCCATCTGGGTGGCTCCTTCTCACCCTTCACATCTCAGATATCCCCATGCCCAAGAAGCCTTCACTGACCACATTGTTGATAGTAGTATCTCTACTTTCAAAAGATATTCTCTATTGTACCATCCTATTTCTTTTATTTATAGAATTATTTATAGAATTTACTATAAAAACAGTCACTCTCTTCGTTTTTTCTGGCTATTTTTGTAAGCTTCATGAGAAAATAAGTAAGAATGAGTAAGGTTATTTTTGTTTATAAATTTATGGACAAGTGGAGGACTACTCTTGCAGGCAACCTTCTTAAGAGGAAAACTCTAGGACTCAACTCTATGAGACTAGAGTATAAATCCTGGACAAATTCTATAGACTTTTTTGCTGGAGCTATAGCCTCTGACAGGTTCTACACTCTGATCTCTGTGTCCCTTGAAGGCCAAGCTGCCCTCAAAACATCTTTCTCACCAGTCAACTCATGAATATATTTTTTTAAGAAGTAAAATTTAAAATTTACTAATGAGACAAAAGCTTAAAGTGCAAGTGCTCCTGAAGTGAAGGAGTACAGTGATGCAAATCCACATCAAAAAACCAAAACAATCTTTCATTTCACTATTTCCCCCATTTATTAAACATTTATTTTACCCCACAATATATTCAGTGCTCAGAGGTATAGCTGAAAATGAAAAAGGTGTCTCTGTCACTTTGCCCTCATACAAGTTGGAAACAGAATTTGAGGCTCTGTTCAGAGATTTCCTGTTCCTTCACATTTCCTCAGTCTATAACTTAGAGTTGGCGTTTGCCATTCACAACTCCCATAGGCATTCTCTGCGTATCACAGGGCAGTTAGGAGCATTCTTTCCACCAAACTGTGAGCCCCTCCAGAGCAGAAACCATGTTATGCCCAAGTCTGTGGGCATATAAGAACCTGCCCTGTCCCCTGGCAACCGCCAGTGTCCATAAACATTTTCCAGGCACTACCGAGGGCTCTGTGGTATACCTATGACCAAATCTCAGCTTGGGTCCCAGTTTGGATTACTCTCCTCTGAGCTCCTATACCTACAGTGTACCTGCCACATTCATGTGACATTGAAGAACATCACTTGCCTCAGTAAGGTTCTAAAATAGTAATTCCAAAGAAAACTCAGAGTCTCGTTCCCAGGAAATTTAGAGGAAAATTACCTTAATATTTCCATGTGGTGGCCACCAGTGTGGAGGGCCTGAAACCATAACAAATGAAAATAGTTAAAGAATCTAGTATCTGGTAAGTCATAGCTTAATTTGTTGACAGAATAAAAGAGTTTTATGTAGTACCCAGAAAGCTTGCAATAATTGAAAACATTATTTCATTTATACGTATATTCATTCATTTTTTTAAATGTGGGGTAACTCTTTTACTCCTGGTAGATAATCAACAGAAGACTATATAGGTGCATCACTGCCAGTCCAGTGTACCAAATAATTTTTTGATTAACAGTAATTAGCCTGGGCTTGAGAGGATTCAGAGCTGACAGCCAATATATGAAAGAAATTAAGAAATGCTAGAACTTTAAAGAGATCTTTTAACCCAATCCCCATATCTTATGAAATGCCCAAGAATTCATGGCAGATATGTAAGAAAACTAAGCTCTTCAGTCTTTGAAGCTAGGTCGCTCTACATGACTTCTCTAAAAAAGGACACAAAAGATAATGACCCAGTCGAATATATGGCAGAGCATTTTCAAAAGTTCTGAATTTTTGTGATGCACTGTCTTGGAGGCATATTGCCAGTCACTTTCACACGTTACCTCACCCAGTCACCCAAGCCCCTGGTCCCCACGAGTTAGGTCTTATAGTCCGCATTAATAGATGGGAAAGCTAAGGCCCCTGCCCATTGGCCCAGAGCCTTTTTTTTTTTTTTTTTTGATCACACTCCATTGTCTGTCTCTCTATATATACAGATATATAATATAGTAAAATGATACACTTAATAAAATATATATACACAAAAATCTCAAAGCATTCTCTTCTAGATTATCATGTCACAGCCCAGCAATCAACCTTACATCCCTGCGCAAAACAGCTACATTACTCACCAGAAGGTAACGTCAAATGTATCACGATAAAGAACAGAAGTGAGCAGAGTACTGGGAAGGATTTGGCCACTTTTTCTCCTGGCGTGTCCTTAGAATAATTCTCTGAGATACTGCTTCAGGATGTTGCCTTTTGATACAATCACAAAAGAAGAGGTTATCAGGATATTAAGACCACTTCTGAAGTGAATATTCATCTCCAGTATACGTATTGTATGCTCCTTCTCCGAGAACAAATGCTCAGGAATAAACTTTGGTTAGTTATAAATAAATGTATAGATCTCAGTGACAGACCCGTGACTACTTAGAAGACAGAAGTAAATCAGAGGTTACTGTTTGGGAATAACTGTATTATGTTAGGATGGAGATATTTTAAGTGTCTTGAAAAGGCACCTTACCTGATGATTCTCTCAAAATTTTTTTATTTGAAAGGATACAAAGAAAATGATGAGACTGCTAGAGGCTTCTAGACAACAAGGGCTTCTCAATAGAGGAAGCGGGTCTGTACTTGGTCATGAAGCAGAGATTGCCTCTTGAGATTAAGACAAAGATTTCTAATACTCCAGGCCTACTTGGCTGTGCTGAGAATCTTCTGACTCGGAAAGCTAAACCCTCTTGGAGCATTCTGAGAGACTGCATAGGGAGAAAAAAAGAAATACTCTATCTCACAGGAGTTCCCAAGCTATTTCATCCAGAATTCAGTGAGCAAATCCTCCCTTGGGATTGCCTTTCCTTGTAGCAGCCTTTCTGACCCTAAAGAATGGTATATGGAGGTTCCAGGTCCTGACCAAGGACCACATTGAACTCTCCCTGTCTTCCTGTTCCTGCAAAAGTGACCTGGTCCTCCCTATGTCCTAGAGACCTTTTTCTCTGCTCTGTAGCATATGTTGATAGGTAATGTACATGAACTTGCCTTTATGCTATGGTGTGATATTTGTTATCTGAGACACTGAGATGTTTCCACAGTGTTCCACTCTCCAGGATGTCTGGAGGCTCCTGGCACAATGTCCAGAGCTGTCTGCTCGGCCCGCTCCTGAGACAGTCTATGACTCCATGTTTTTCTAAATACATCCCCATCTCTTCCTGACATCTTCCCTGGATTACTTTAGGAATGGAGCTTCAACAGTGGAAGATCCAGCTGTATCAGAACACAATGCCAGATGCCCACTCTCCCTACCACGTGTACCCAGGTTGACTCACCTCAGAAAGGAAGTGAGATGTAATGTAATTCTTTGTGGCTGGTGCCTCTCCTTTAAGGAGCATGTGTTAGAGCCTCAAGAGGGGATAGAATAGCTGTGTAGGAGAGGGAAGACACTGATGCATTGTGTGCTGGGCTGAGCAGGCCCTGGGAGGCCAAACATTTAGGATGAGTCAAAGACAAACTCAGCAGGAGGTGTTGGGGAAGGGAGTACAGAGATGCCTACAAGACTTGGGTGGTGGGAACGGATCGCTGGCCAGGGCAGCCCTGGGTGGGCAATCCAAAGAGGCAATAGCAGAAGAAACATACCACAGTAGGAAAGAGCATAGAAGTATCGAATGTTCCACAACAATAATTAGTGCCTTTGGCCAGAATGAAAAATGTGGAAACAGCTGAGGAAGAGAGGAGGTTGCAGTGACAGATGAAGTCTGTGGATGCCATTTGCAGTGGGTCCAGCCTTGTCCTGTAGCAATCCAAACCTTTGCAGCTTTGTAACAAGGAAGATACCTTATCAGAGCTGGGTTTCCTCCTAATTTCTGAACTTCCTGCCTCTATGTTACATTTTTTAAAAAGCAATTCTTCTTATGTCAAGGAAATACAAGTTTAGAAAATTCAAAAAGTAGAAATATTAGAAAAGAAATAAAAAGACAAGAAACCTCAAAACCCATAGATAACTGTGAAACATAAACTGTATTGAATTATATCATTCCAGTTTTTTAAAAAAAATCTATATATACATACACAGAAATGAACACATATACATGTTCTTGTCATATTTGATCAAATTTTTGTAGTATATATTGTTTTACACTTTTTTGACTTAGAAATGTACTGTGACATTTTCTTGATCTTTAAATATAGTCATATAGAACATGAATTTAGATGCCTAGTGTCATATTCTATCACATATATGGATTTTTATTATATTAATATTCTTCCATAGTTGCTCAATTAGGCTGATTTCAATTTCATTATTCTTAACAATACTGGAATGAACAAATTTTTATTTACCTCAGTTAATTTGTCTCATTACTTCATTTCAATAAAAGCCTAAAAACAGACCTACTGGAAACTTCCAGAAAGGACCTGGGTCACTTAGAATATGAAAGAAGTGGTTTTCATCCAACCTGTGGGCTCTGTAAGTCTAATATGGAACAATTTGAAAATACCCTGTCATCTTCCTAAGTATATCAGTCATCTCCCAGTTCAGAGAGGTAGAGGCATCCCATTGTTTAGGAAGGATTCTGGACATAAAAGCAAAAGATCAAGTTACAATATTTTTGTCAACTTGAAAAGTAATTTTTCCTCTCTGGACGGAATTTTCCCATTTTCACAATGGGGTAATCAAACCTTCCTTAAGGAACTCTTTGGAGGTTTAAGCGAGCTAACATTTAAACAGCTTGGAAAACTGCCTGCCTCCGCTACTGATATGGGCTTTATAGGCTCAGAGCCACAGATTGATTGCATTGTATGAGTATTCAAAGGTAATAATGAGCGTGAAATTACTTCCCACCTGATAATAAATAATTTACATTTTTCTCAACTTTGCTTTGTCACAAATTTTGTTATTAGCAGGGTATCACTGGTTAAATGAGTTCCCGTAGGCCTTCTACTGTTTGGGATTCTGGTTTGTCAGGAGTTGTGTGGGCACTGGAAATACAGCCGTGAAAAAGAATGGCATATTCTTGACCTTAATGGAGCTTATACCTTGGCAGGAGAATATTATTAAACAAATAATTACTCGTGGAAGGCAGACTTGAAGAAGCAGATTTTAACATTTGAGTTTCCTGACTCTTGTGACATTCCAGTATGAATCATGGCCCCTCTGATACCCATCCATAACAGCAATGAGAAATAAAACAATAATTTCCACAGATCCAATATCTTGACTCGGTAAAAGTGAAGCAGACCTTCCTAAGATAAAAGGAATTGCATATTATCAATATGTGACCCTGTTTAATAGCTGCAAAAATAAGATAACAGAGAGAGGTCTACAAACAGTATTTAATCCTGTAGATTAAATACATAGAGGAAAATACATAGAAGAAAAAGAAAAACATAGGAAAAAATCAAGCTAAAATAGTTTTAGCTTTTCCAAATTCCAGTTGAACTAATATTGGGAGAGGAGAGTAAATAAGACTGAGGGATCCCATCTTCCTCAAAGAATCCTTAGTCTTTGACTTCTTCATCATCTCTCATACCCATGGTTGAATTCCAGAAGCTACAATTTGGGGCTTTGTTCCTAGATGTCAGGCCCTATTCCTACCTATGAAATAATTCAGTTTGTATGTTCCAGTGTCACCTCAAACGAATATTTTAAAAAGCCAATTCCTCACTGTACAGTCCAAAGCAGATTCTTTTTTTTTAAGTTTATTTTTTTATTGAAGTATAGTTAATTTACAATGTTGTGTTAGTTTCAGGTGTACAGCAAAGTGATTCAGTTATATATATATATATAATAATACATATATATATTCTTTTTCAGGTTCTTTTCCATTATAGGTTATTACAAGTTATTGAATATTGTTCCCTGTGCTATACAGTGGGTCCTTGTTGTTTATCTGTTTCGTATACAGCAGTGTGTATCTGTTAATCTGAAACTCCTAATTTATCCCTCCCCCACCCTTTCCCCTTTGGTAACCGTAAGTTTGTTTTCTGTGTCTGTCTGTTTCTGTTTTTTAAACAAGTTCATTTGTACAATTTTTTTTTAAATTCCATGTGCAAGTGATATTATGTGATATTTATCTTTCTCTACCTGACTTCACTTAATATGATAATCTCTAGGTACATCCATGTTGCTGCAAATGGTATTACTTTATTAATTTTTATGGCTGAGTAGTATTCCATTGTACACATGTACCACATTTTCTTTATCCATTCATCTGTCAATGGACCTTTAGATTGTTTCCATATTTTGGCTATTGTGAATAGTGCTACTGTGAACTTAGGAGTGCATGTATCTTTTTGAATTGTAGTTTTGTCCAGATATATGCCCAGAAGTGGGATTGCTGGATCATATGGTAGCTCTATTTTTAGTTTTTTAAGGACCCTCCATACTGTTCTCTGTAGTCGCTGCACCAATTTGCATCCCCACCAACAGTGTAGGAGGGTTCTCTTTTCTCCACACCCTCTCCAGAATGATGGCCATTCTGACTTGTGTGAGGTGATAGCTCATTGTAGTTTTGATTTGCATTTCGCTAATAATTAGCAATGTTGAGCATCTTTTCACGTGCCTGTTGGTTATCTCTACGTCTTCTTTGGAGAAATGTCTGTTTAGGTCATCTGCCCATCTTTTGATAGAGTTGTTTTCTTTTTTTGTTTTGTTTTTGATATTAAGCTGTATGAGCTGTTTGTGTATTTTGGAAATTAATCCCTTGTCAGTAGCATCATTTGCAAATATTTTCTCCCATTTTGCAGGTTGTCTTTTCATTTTGTTTATAGTTTTCTTTGCCATGCAGAAGCTTTTAAGTTTAATTAGGTCCCATTCGTTTATTTTTACTTTTATTTTCATTACTCTAGGAGATGGGTCCAAAAACATATTACTGCAATTTATGTCAAAGTGTATTCTGCCTATGTTTTCCTCCAAGAGTTTTATAGTATCCAGTCTTACATTTAGGTCTTTAATCCATGTTGAGTTTATTTTTGTATATGATGTTAGAGAATGTTCTAATTTTTTTCTTTTACATGTAGCTGTCCAATTTTCCCAGTGTCACTCAGTGAAGAGACTGTCTTTTCTCCATTGTACATTCTTGACTCATTTGCTGAAGGTTAATTGACCATAGGTGTGTGGCCAAAGCAGATTCTTACCACCATTAGGGATGTGGAAATCCTTCACAGGATTTTACCTAAGACTGCATGTTCTCCAGTAGAAAGGAAAGTCAATTCCACTGCCCAAACCATAGAACTTTCACAGTCTAGTCCATTCTTTAACCAATTATCACTCCACCACAGTACTAATCTGCCATTCTTTAGGTCCTCAGAGCTGTTTCTCCATCACAGGAAAGCCACCATACAAGTGATCGGTCCCACCCTGGACCATAGGGGAAAGTCTTTCCCTTCTCAGGGTTTTTTATTGAAGCCACAGGACAACATTGTCCAGACTTGCATATCTGCCTAGGAAAATTTTGTTTAGACAAAAGCAGAGTTTATGTAAGTAAACTCACTTTTTCAATTTATAGGTTAAAAAAGAAAATTATGTAATTATTGTATAATTACATATATTTTTAAAACATAGGTTATATAATGTACTCTACAATATATCCACTCTACAATATGTAGACTTTGTCATTGTTGTTGTTTATAGTTAAGCAAATTATTTATTATTACAGGGTCAACACCCATGTGCCCACCATTCCAGTCATGAGCTAGCATGACCGTCATCCTAAAGGTCTCGCATGTGTTACTGCCTGAATATTTATAATCCCCCAGAATTCATATGTTGTAGTCAATCCTCAATGTGATGGTATTAGGAGGTAGAACTCTTCAGAGATGATTAGGTCGTGAAGGCATAGCCTTCATGAATGGCATTAGTGCCCTTATGAAACAGTGTCCGGAGAGCAACCTTGCCCCTTCTACCATGGGAAGACACAGCAAGAAGATAGTAGACTGTGAACCTGAAAGTGGGCTCTTACCTAGCACCAGATCTTCTGGTGCCTTGATCTTGGACTTCTAGAACTGTGAGAATATAAATTCCTATTGTTTAAGTCACCCAATCTGTGGTATAGACAGTTCCCTACTTATGATGGTTCAAATAACAATTTTTTGACTTTATGGTGATGTGAAAGCAATATGCATTTAGTAGAAACTGTACTTTGAAATTTGATCTTTCCCTGAGCTAGTGATAAGCAGTACAATACTCTCTTGTGATGCTGAGCAGTGAGCCACAGCACCCAAGTCAGCCATACAGTCACCAGGGTAAACAATCCGTATGTTGACAACCATTCTGTACCCATACAACCATTCTGTTTTTCACTTTTTCAGTATTCAATAAATTACATGAGATATTCAACACCTTATTACTTTATAAAATAGGCTGTGTGTTATATGATTTTGCCCAACTGTAGGCTAATGTAAGTGTTCTGAGCACATTTAAGGTAGGCGAGGCTGGTACGTTAGGTGCATGTATGATATTTTCAATTTATGATGGGTTTATCGGGATATAACCCCATCCTAAATGGAGGAAGATCTGAATTTTGTTGTGGCAGCCTGGCATACTAATACACTAGCTCATTATATGACTAACAGCACCCTCACTCACCCTCCACATTGTTGCCAGAGTGATATTTTTAGAAACCAAATCTGATCTTGTTCAAATATTTAACTGATTCCATCAACAGAAAGCCCCCTCATGACCCATGCTTATCTCTCCAGTCTCATCTGCTCTGCCTTTTATCCCAGCTGAATTTAAGGACTGAATTCCCAGTGTTTGCTGCTCCTGAACATCCCTGTGCCTTTGCTTCTCATATTTATCCTACTTTGCATGCCCTTACCCACTTCATCCATCAGACTGACCGCTACTTCTCCTTCAAATATCATTTTACTTTTGTAACAGTTTCATGGCCGCATTTCTCTCCCTCACCCACCACAATGGGTTAGGTGCCCATCCTTAAAATGAACTGTCTTTACTACCACAACCCCATGTTTGCCGTTCTCTTATAGTATCACATTTCAAACTCTATTAAAATTATTGACTTTCCACTCACATAGCTCTTTACCCCTAAATTATCTCTACTTTTGTGTTCTTGAATTTTTTTTGTGCTTTTTAAATAACTTTTTACTGTTATTAGTGTTCTTAAGTCCCTAATGTTCTTTTCTTAACCTGCTAATTAGTTGCAGTATTAGAAAATAACCACATGTATATCAATCTGCTCCAGTTAAGGGCTACGAATAAAGTTTGTGGAGTCTTCCTCTGGGTAAATAAATTATACTTTAGGTTTTGTGTTTAGGCTGCTCAGGTGTCTTATCTATGACTACTCATAGTCATAGATCATTTCTAGAATACATATCTGAAAACACTTTTTCTCGATGAAAGTGAGAAATTGTTAAAACATTTTATATTAAGAATAAATAAAATTTCTGTGTATACTTACTATTATATACTATATATATAGTATATATACTATAGTATATATACTATAGTATATATATAGTATATATATAGTATATATACTATACTTACTTACACTTCATCATCATGAAGTTTCCTGAGTTGAGATCCTTTCTGTCTGGAAAAGTAGATTTTATTGAATGGGTCATACAGTTATTTGATATTTCATAATCTACAGAGTAAAACATAGTCATATGTCATTTTGTGCTGTCTGACCTGAACTAAGAATGAAGAGTGCTGGTTAATATTCTACCCTAGTTAGCTGATATTTACCATTAACATCCTTGATAGATGATCATTTTGCAAACAAATAAAAATATAAAAAATAAGACCAACATTAAAAGGAGATTGGGCACTTTTAAAATAGTCCATGAATATTCAGATGGAAATCAAAAGCATAATATAGTGTGCAAACATTTCTGCAGTTTTAAAAGAAAATATGCACACATACATCTCTGGCATTTACAGTTTATGTAATTTTGTTATAGTCATTTCTCCTTTCTGAGTATTAGATTTCTTCCTTCTAAAAAGAAGATATGAGATAATATAATCAATACCATCTCAGTCTTCAGTCTCTGATGGTTTTATTAGGGCATGAATTTGCATATCCTGAGAGACTTTATTTTGGATAACACTTGCTATTATATTTGTAAATTTTCAGAAGGTCTAGAAAAGGAGGAAAATTATAAAAAGGAAGAAGAGTTTATTTCTTTGAGTATTCACTCTTTGTCAGCTGCTTAGCTAAGGTTTGACATGTTTTATCACAGTGAATCCTAAACACTATTATAATTTCTGTCTTACTGAATACAGAATTGTGCAGCGAATTGGGTATTTGCCTAATGTCACAGATCTACAAACTGCAGCCTGGATTCTAATCCAGATGTATGACACCAAAGCCCATGATTTTTTTTTTTTTTTACATCTTTATTGGAGTATAATTGCTTTACAATGGTGTGTTAGTTTCTGCTTCATAACAGGGTGAATCAGTTATACATATACATACGTTCCCATATCTCTTCCCTCTTGCGTCTCCCTCCCTCCCACCCTCCCTATCCCACCCCTCCAGGCGGTCACAAAGCACCGAGCTGATCTCTCTGCGCTATGCGGCTGCTTCCCACTAGCTATCTACCTTACGTTTAGCAGTGTATATATGTCCATGACTCTCTCTTGCTTTGTCACAGCTTCCCCTTCCTGCTCCCCATATCCTCAAGTCCATTCCCTAGTAGGTCTGTGTCTTTATTTCTGTCTTACCCCTAGGTTCTTCATGACATTTTTTTTCTTAAATTCCATATATATGTGTTAGCATACGGTATTTGTCTTTCTCTTTCTGACTTACATCACTCTGTATGACAGACTCTAGGTCTATCCACCTCATTACAAATAGCTCAATTTCATTTCTTTTTATGGCTGAGTAATATTCCATCGTATGTATGTGCCACATCTTCTTTATCCATTCATCCAATGATGGACACTTAGGTTGTTTCCATGTCTGGGCTATTGTAAATAGAGCTGCAATGAAGATTTTGGTACATGACTCTTTTTGAATTATGGTTTTCTCAGGGTCTATGCCCCGTAGTGGGATTGCTGGGTCATATGGTAGTTCTATTTGTAGTTCTTTAAGGAACCTCCATACTGTTCTCCATAGTGGCTGTACCAATTCACATTCCCACCAGCAGTGCAAGAGTGTTCCCTTTTCTCCACACCCTCTCCAGCATTTATTGTTTCTAGATTTTTTGATGATGGCCATTCTGAATGGTGTGAGATGATATTTCATTGCATTTCTCTAATGATTAATGATGTTGAGCATTCTTTCATGTGTTTGTTGGCAGTCTGTATATCTTCTTTGGAGAAATGTCTATTTAGGTCTTCTGCCCATTTTTGGATTGGGTTGTTTGTTTTTTTGTTATTGAGCTACATGAGCTGCTTATAAATTTTGGAGATTAATCCTTTGTCAGTTGCTTCATTTGCAAATATTTTCTCCCATTCCGAGGGTTGTCTTTTCATCTTCTTTATGGTTTCCTTTGCTGTGCAAAAGCTTTTAACTTTCATTAGGTCCCATTTGTTTATTTTTGTTTTTATTTCCATTTCTCTAGGACGTGGGTCAAAAATGATCTTGCTGTGATTTATGTCATAGAGTGTTCTGCCTATGTTTTACTCTAAGAGTTTGATAGTTTCTGGCCTTACATTTAGGTCTTTAATCCATTTTGAGCTTATTTTTGTGTATGGTGTTAGGGAGTGATCTAATCTCATACTTTTACATGTACCTGTCCAGTTTTCCCAGCACCACTTATTGAAGAGGCTGTCCTTTCTCCACTGTACATTCCTGCCTCCTTTATCAAAGATAAGGTGACCCTATGTGTGTGGGTTTATCTCTGGGCTTTCTATCCTGTTCCATTGATCTATCAATCTGTTTTTGTGCCAGTACCATACTGTCTTGATTACTGTAGCTTTGTAGTATAGTCTGAAGTCAGGGAGCCTGATTCCTCCAGCTCCATTTTTCGTTCTCAAGATTGCTTTGGCTATTTGGGGTCTTTTGTGTTTCCATACAAATTGTGAAATTTTTTGTTCTAGCTCTGTGAAAAATGCCAGTGGTAGTTTGATAGGGATTGCATTGTATCTGTAGATTGCTTTGGGTAGTATAGTCATTTTCACAGTATTGATTCTTCCAATCCAAGAACATAGTATATCTCTCCATCTATTTGTATCATCTTTAATTTCTTTCATCAGTGTCTTATAATTTTCTGCATACAGGTCTTTTGTCTCCTTAAGTAGGTTTATTCCTAGATATTTTATTCTTTTTGTTGCAGTGGTAAATGGGAGTGTTTTCTTGATTTCACTTTCAGATTTTTCATCATTAGTGTATAGGAATGCCAGAGATTTCTGTGCATTAATTTTGTATCCTGCTACTTTACCAAATTCATTGATTAGCTCTAGTAGTTTTCTGGTAACGTCTTTAGGATTCTCTATGTGTAGTATCATGTCATCTGCAAACAGTGACAGCTTTACTTCTTTTCCGATTTGGATTCCTTTTATTTCTTTTTTGTCTCTGATTGCTGTGGCTAAAACTTCCAAAACTATGTTGAATAAGAGTGGTGAGAGTGGGCAACCTTGTCTTGTTCCTGATCTTAGTGGAAATGCTTTCAGTTTTTCACCATTGGGGACGATGTTGGCTGTGGGTTTGTCATATATGGCCTTTATTATGTTGAGGAAAGTTCCCTCTATGCCTACTTTCTGCAGGGTTTTTAGCATAAAAAGCCCATGATTTTAACTACTAATCAGAAAGGAGTGAATTCAAGTTGTTGGAATGAAAAAAAAAAGAAAGTTGTTGGAATGGCTGGTAATAACCATTCTTAAAATCTCCTAGAAGCTGAGATGTTGTTTATAGTGAGGACTTAATATTTAATGGATGGGGCTGGTGGTGGTGAGGATTCCAACTAATTCCAACTCTGCGTTTGGGCTTTCATTCTCTTCCCTAGACCTCTCCAGACAATCAGAGAAGCAACATGATTCTCCTCTGGGGTATGAAGGATAGATCAGTCTTATAACAGTGTCCATGGCTAACAGCCCAAATATAGACAGCTGTCTTCTGAGTTTCCACTAAGTGATAAGATAGATGTAACACAGGAGATTCATGAAACTTTGACCAAGAATATATTTCCCACCTGAGACCCAGTTTCCGTAAATGTAATGTGGGAATAAAAATGTCTATATGTAGCAGCTAATCTGAGGGACATTGTAGACTATAAATGAGAATTTGGCTGGATAGCAAAGAAATATATACACATATATATTCTTACATATAGCTATTTTTTCAAAACAAAGCAATGTCCAAAGAGTACTGGAGGATCATGACAAAAGGTAAGGTTTGTAAAACCATGTTTTTAAAAACCAAGCAGATTTTGGCCAATGTGAATTTTGTGATCATAAAACAAAAGCAAAACAGGGCTCCAAATTGAGTACTGTACTTACTGATTTAGCATACAAAACATGCATTCATTACTGTGAGTTTTCTGATCTATGTCACATAATGGTCTCCATTCCCTTGTGCATGCAATCCTGGCACTTTTTCTGTTGTATTTGGTGCAGTCCACCTGTAATTGGAAGAAAAATAATACCCTACATTCTCTTCCTTCAATTCTGCGTCATTCTCATATTGAGATGGTAAAGAGGGAGAAGAGAGTGGAAAGAGTACTAGTCTCTTTAACTTTTCAGCAAACATGTCTAGAAGATCTTTTATGGACCAGGTGCTGTGCTGCAAAAATAAATCAGACCTAGAATAGTCCTTAAATGAGAATTAGCAGTTTAAGAAGGAAATATTGATCTCTCTTTTTAGGGTTATAATGAGAGTCCAGTGGGATAATGAATGTGAAAAATACTGAGAAAAGTTTAAAATGCTACCAAAAGGTAAAACTTTACTTTATCTGCTCTTCTCCTTTTGCAAGGAGATTCATTTTGTAACCTTTAAAGAAAGAAACACCACCAGGAAAGTACAGTAGGAACAGTTTTATATCCTAGGGAATTATTTCAGCCCACTGTGAGTCAGTTTAGCTACTTTCATGACTCATTTACACATTAGCTCTGATTTCATTTTTGCCAAGAGCATGCCGAAAAGGTACTCACCTCTGTCCCTATTGCTTGATGGCCAGAAGAGAGTAGGACGAGATTCATTTCGAGAGAAGGAATTGGAGAAATAGAAAATTCCACAGTTAGAAATGCAAAGCTGAATTCATTGTTCACAGTAACTAAAACCCATTTCCCAACATCCCTTGCCCAGGCCAGACCTAAAAGAGGTCGCTTCTTTACTCAGGGCCAACTCGGGGGGAAGTCAGAGATATATGATTCTGACCAAAAACAAAAAAAAAATGAGGTGGTAGGGGGAATCTCTGGTCATTGGAGAAAGGGCTGTCCAGGAGATCCTGTGGGCATGCCCAGGGTAGAGTTGGAGTTATGGTCTCAAAGTTGTATAGGTGGTTTCTGAAAGGCCAAGTCAGAAACCTGAGAGATCCCGATGAGGAACTGAGCAGAAAGCTCACAATCCTTTTATTCTTCTCAGTCTCTCTTCCTCTTCCTCAAAGTCTGATTCACCCCCACTCTGTTGATTAGACCAATCAAAATAGATGTCTTCTAAATTTTCTTTTGACTTTAACATTCTATAATTACTGAAGGCTGAATATGTTGCAGTTAACGTTGTATGAATATTAAAAAGGAATCCTAACTTACCAGGTGGAGTGACAACCCATGTAGTGGCTGCCGGAGCAAGGATGACAAAAGCAGTGATGCTCTTCATAGTGATGATGAATGAGGGTAGTAGAGAGATGCTGTTCTGAGGCAAGAAGTTCAGAGAGAAAGAGAGAAAAAGCAGTCTGCCAAATACACATATATATACTCAGGGCAGGGTCCCATCCTCATTAAAATTGGCCTTTGCAATGATGATTGGCATTAATCCAAGCTAGGGTATTTATTTCATGTGTCAAGGAATGAGTCCTTATTATCTTGAGCTACAGACATTTGGAATAGTTACATCCTGAAACTCATCTACCAGAAGATCCCTTTGATCACTCAGCAAATATAATGGTGTGGCTATATTTGAGAACAAATAAAATCATAGGTGTAGTAAAGAGCAAATAGACATTTAAATGACGTGTAAAGGGCATTAAGATTATATTAGATGCAGGAAAGTTGAAAAGGATCATAGAAGCACATTTCTTTAAAATGTACTGTAGTAGACAACATTAATAGCACTGTAAACCTTGCTTATCTAGAGCATGAACACACTTTACAACATTTTATGAAGGCTTGTTAAATGATTAACCTTATGAAACAAGAAGAGCAGTATTATTGCTATTCTGCAGATGAAACAACAAAAACAAAAAAATTAAGTATATTCTTTTGGGCTTTCTTTGTGGTGCAGTGGTTAAGAATCCACCTGCCAATGCAGGACATGTGGGTTCGAGCCCTGGTCTGGGAAGCCCCACCCACCAGAACACAGGCACCGGTCCCTTCCACAAGGAAGACTACACAAGGCACTAAACCAATCTCACCTACTGGGAACAGACACCAAAAACAACGGGAACTACGAACGTGCAGCCTGCAAAAAGGAGATCCCAAACACAGTAAGTTAAACAAAATGAGAAGACAGAGAAATATGCAGCAAATGAAGGAGCAAGGTGAAAACCCACGAGACCAAACAAATGAAGAGGAAACAGGCAGTCTACCTGAAAAAGAATTCAGAATAATGAGAGTAAAGCTGATCCAAAATCTTGGAAATAGAATGGAGAGAGTACAAGAAACGTTTGACAAGGACCTAGAAGAATTAAAGAGCAAGCGAACAATGGTAAACATACAATAAATGAAATTAAAAATTCTCTAGAAGGAATCAATAGCAGAATAACTGAGGCAGAACAGATAAGTGACCTGGAAGATAAAATAGTGGAAATAATTACTACAGAGCAGAATAAAGAAAAAAGAATGAAAAGAATTGAGGACAGTCTCAGAGAACCCAGGGACATTAAATGCACCAACATTTGAATTATAGAGGTCCCAGAAGAAGAGAAAAAGAAAGAGTCTGTGAAAATATTTGAAGAGATTATAGTTGAAAACTTCCCTAACATGGGAAAGGAAATAGCCAATCAAATCCCAGAAGTGTAAAGAATCCCATACAGGATAAATCCAAGGAGAAACACTTCAAGACACATATTAATCAAACTATCAAAAATTAAATACAAAGAAAAAATATTAAAAACAGCAAGGGAAAAGCAACAAATAACATACAAGGGAATCCCCATAAGGTTAATAGCTGATTTTTCAGCAGACATTCTGCAAGCCAGAAGGGATTGGCAGGACATATTCAAAGTGATGAAAAGGAAGAACCTACAATCAAGATTATTCTACCCAGCAAGGATCTCATTCAGATTCGACGGAGAAATTAAAACCTTTACAGACAAGCAAAAGTTAAAAGAATTCAGCACCATGAAACAAGCTTTACAACAAATGCTAAAGGAACTTCTCTAGACAGGAAACACAAGAGAAAGAAAAGACCTACAAAAACAAACCCAAAACAATTAAGAAAATGGTAATAGGGGCATACATATCAATAACTACCTTAAATGTAAATGGATTAAATGCTCCAATCAAAACACATTAGACTGGCTGAATGGATACAAAAACAAGACCTGTATATATTACTGTCTACAAGAGACCCACTTCAGAACTAGGGACACATACAGACTGAAAGTGAGGGGATGGAAAAAGATATTCCATGCAAATGGAAATCAAAAGAAAGCTGGAGGGCTTCCCTGGTGGCACAGTGGTTGAGTCCACCTGCTGATGCATGGGACGCGGGTTTGTGCCCTGGTCCGGGAAGATCCCACATGCCGCAGAGTGGTGGGACCTGTGAGCCATGGCCGCTGAGCCTGCATGTCCGGAGCCTGTGCTCCGCAACAGGAGAGGCCACAACAGTGAGAGGCCCGTGTACTGCAAAAAAAAAAAAAAAAAAAGTTGGAGTAGCAATTCTCATATCAGACAAAATAGACTTTAAAATAAAGACTATTACAAGAGACAAAGAAGGACAGTACATAATGATCAAGGGATCAATCCAAGAAGAATATATAACAGTTGTAAATATTTATGCACCCAACATAGGAGCACCTCAATACATAAGGCAAATGCTAACAGCCATAAAATGGGAAATTGACAATAACAAAATCGTAGTAGGGGACTTTAACACCCCACTTTCACCAATGGACAGATCATCCAAAAGGAAACTAAATAAGGAAACACAAGCTTTAAATGATACATTAAACAAGATGGACTTAATTGATACTTATAGGACATTCCATCCCAAAACAACAGAACACACTTTCTTCTCAAGTGCTCATGGAACATTCTCCAGGATAGATCATATCTTGGGTCACAAATCAAGCCTTGGTAAATTTAAGAAAACTGAAATTGTATCAAGTATCTTTTCCGACCACAATGCTATGAGACTAGATATCAATTACAGGAAAAAAATCTGTAAAACATACAAACACATGGAGGCTAAACAATACACTACTAAAAATCCGAGGCTAAACAATACACTACTAAAAATCCGAGAGATCACTGAAGAAATCAAAGAGGAAATCAAAAAATACCTAGAAACAAATGACAATAAAAACACGACAGCCGAAAACTTACGGGATGCAGCAAAAGCAGTTCTAAGAGGGAAGTTATAGCAATAAAATCCTACCTCAAGGAAACAAGAAACATCTCAAACAATCTAACCTTACACCTAAAGCAATTAGAGAAAGAAGAACAAAAAAAAAAAAAAACCCAAAGTTAACAGAAGGAAAGAAATCATAAAGAAATAAATGAAAAAGAAATGAAGGAAACGATAGCAAGATCAATAAAACTAAAAGCTGGTTCTTTGAGAAGATAAACAAAATTGATAAACCATTAGCCAGACTCATCAATAAAAAAAGGGAGAAAACTCAAATCAACAGAATTATAATTGAAAAAGGAGAAGTAACAGCTGACACTGCAGAAATACAAAGGATCATGAGGGATTACTACAAGCAACTATATGCCAATAAAATGGACAATCTGGAAGAAATGGATAATTGTTAGAAAAGCACAACCTTCCGAGGCTGAACCAGGAAGAGATAGAAAATATAAACAGACCAATCACAAGCATTGAAATTGAAACTGTGATTAAAAATCTTCCAACAAACAAAAGCCCAGGACTAGAAGGCTTCACTGGCAAATTCTATCAAACATTTAGAGAAGAGCTAACACTTATCCTTCTCAAACTCTTCCATAATATAGCAGAGGGAAGACACTCTCAAAGTCATTCTACAAGGCCAACATCACCCTGATACCTAAACCAGACAAAGATGTCACAAAAAAAGAAAATATAGGCCCATATCACTGACACACATAGATGCAAAAATCCTCAACAAAATACTAGGAAACAGAATCCCAACAGCACATTAAAAGGATCATACACCATGACCTAGTGGGGTTTATCCCAGGAATGCAAGGATTCTTCAGTATATGCAAATCAATCAATGTGATACACCATATTAAAAAATTGAAGGAGAAACACCACATGATCATCTCGATAGATGCAAAAAAAGCTTTTGACAAAATTCAACACCTATTTATGATAAAAACTCTCCAGAAAGTAGACATAGAGGGAACTTACCTCAACGTAATAAAGCCCATAAATGACAAACCCACAGCCAATATCGTTCTTAATGGTGAAAAACCGAAACCATTTCCTCTAAGATCAGGAACAAGACAAGTTTGCCCACTCTCACCACTATTACTCAACATAGTAGTATGTTGGAAGTTTTAGCCACAGCAATCAGAGAAGAAAAGGAAATATAATGAATCCAAATTGGAAAAGAAGAACAAAAACTGTCACTCTTTGCAGATGACATGATACTATACGTAGAGAATCCTAAAGATGATACCAGAAAACTACTAGAGCTAATCAATGAATTTGGTAAACTTGCAGGATACAAAATGAATGCTCAGGAAACTTTTGCATTCCTATACATTAATGATGAAAAATCTGGAAGAGAAATTAAGGAAACACTGCCATTTACCATTGCAACAAAAAGAATAAAATACCTAGGAATAAACCTACCTAAGGAGACAAAAGAGCTCTATGCAGAAAACTATAAGACACTGATGAAAGAAATTAAAGATGATACAAACAGATGGAGAGATACACCATGTTATGGGATTGGAAGAATCAACATTTTGAAAAGGACTGTACTACCCAAAGCAATCTTCAGATTCAATGCAATCCCTATCAAACTACCAATGGCATTTTTCAGAGAACTAGAACAAAAAATTTCACAATTTGTATGGAAACACAAAAGACCCCGAATAGCAAAAGAAATCTTGAGAAAGAAAAACGGAGCTGGAGGAATCAGACTATACTTCAGACTATACTACAAAGCTAGTAATCAAGACAGTGTGATAATGGCACAAAAACAGAAATATAGATCAAGGGAATAGGATAGAAAGCCCAGGGATAAACCCACACAATATGGTCACCTTATCTTTGATAAAGGAGGCAAGAATATACAATGGAGAAAAGACAGCCTCTTCAGTAAGTGGTGCTGGGAAAACTGGACAGCTACATGTAAAAGAATGAAATTAGAACACTCCCTAACACCATACACAAAAATAAACTCAAAATGCATTAAAGACCTAAGTGTAAGGCCAGACACTATAAAACTCTTAGAGGAAAACATAGGCAGAATACTCTATGACATAAATCACAGCAAGTTCCTTTTTGAGCCACCTCCTAGAGAAATGGAAATAAAAACAAAAATAAACAAATGGGACCTAATGAAAGTTAAAAGCTTTTGCACAGCAAAGGAAACCATAAAGAAGATGAAAAGACAACCCTCAGAATGGGAGAAAATATTTGCAAATGAAGCAACTGACAAAGGGTTAATCTCCAAAATATACAAACAGCTTACGCAGCTCAATATCAAAAAAAACAAACAACCCAATCCACAAATGGGCAGAAGGTCTAAATCGACATTTCTCCAAAGAAGATATACAGATTGCCAACAAAAACTCGAAAGGATGCTCAACATCACTAATCATTAGAGAAATGCAAATCAAAACTACAGTGATTATCACCTCACACCAGTCAGAATTGCCATCATCAAAAAATCTACAAACAGTAAATGCTGGAGAGGGTGTGGAGAAAAGGGAACCCTCTTGCACTGTTGATGGGAATGTAAATTGATACAGCCACTGTGGAGAACAGTATGGAGGTTCCTTAAAAAACTAAAAATAGAACTACCATATAATCCAGCAATCTCAGTACTGGGCATATACCCTGAGTAAGCCATAATTCAAAAACAGACATGTACCACAATGTTCATTGCTGCTCTGTTTACAATAGCCAGGACATGGAAGCAAGCTAAGTGTCCATCGACAGATGAATGGATAAAGATGTGGCACATATATACAATGCAATATTACTCAGCCATAAAAAGCAACGATATTGAGTTATTTGTAGTGAGGTGGATGGACCTAGAGTCTGTCATACAGAGTGAAGTAAGTCAGAAACCGAAAAACAAATACTGTATGCTAACACACATATATGAAATCTAAAAAAAAAAAATGGTTTTGATGAACCTAGAGGCAGGACAGGAATAAAGACACAGATGTAGAGAGTGAACTTGAGGAATGGAAAGGGGAAGTGTAAGATGGCACGAAGTGAGAGAGTGGCATGGACATATATACACTACCAAATGTAAAATAGATAGCTAGCGGGAAGCAGCTGTAGAGCATAGGGAGATCAGCTCAGTGCTTTGTGACCGCCTACAGGGGTGGGATAGGGAGGGTGGGAGGGAGATGCAAGAGGGAGGGGATATGGGAATATATGTATATGTATAGCTGATTCACTTTGTTTTACAGCAGAAACACAACACTGGAAAGCAATTATACTCCAATAAAGATGTTAAAAAATTCAGGGTTCAAGAATAATGATCTAAAAATTCACTATCCATGTTCTTCTCTTTCTGGAAATACTTATACGAAGAATTAATCTGGTCAACAACCAACGTGACTGCGTTTTCCTTTCACCATCTACTCAGTAACTAAGGATTTAAAAACAGTATATACAATTACCTGAAACTCAACATCATCACAATACATTGCCCAAATCAAGAAACCCTTCAACAAATCCACGCTCATCTCTATTACCAGTTCCTTAACAGGCTCAGTTTTTTTTCCCAAAACTAATTGATTAGGTGTGATTCTGGGGCAGCCAGCCTTTAATATGGACATGCACTGCACAGGAATTCCTAGCAATCCCCAACATGGGTCCCACACAGAGTAGATGTCAGTTTCCATCAATAAGTGTATATGTAAAACATTATCTGTTTCTTTTTCTCTAAATAAAATTATGTCTGGCTCTGAGGTCTTCATTCTGCCTAGATTTGGGGAGATTTGGTCTCATTCATTATAGGAGTTTATGAGGATCTGAGGTGCTTAAGCAGTGCACAGAAAATGAGAACAGGCCCTATTATCTCTGAACAGGCATGGTTGCTGCCTGCATCTCAGCAGTGCAAGCCAGCCTTAAATGGTTCCCCTCACTGAGGCTGCTCCATGATTCTGTACCACCCATGAGACAGGGTGATTTTTGACTGAGATTGAGAACCCCATGAATCTAGGGTTCAGCAGATACTTTGTATAGTCATACACTCAGCAGACTCTTCCTCTTCAGGAAGCTGCCGGGCAGCAGTCTTGGTCAATACTCCGTCCCTTTGATTTCTTTTGAAAATTTAATTTCTTCTGCTTTGGTTACTTTCTAATGTACTCAAGCCATTAAGAGTAATTTTTTGCCCCTTTTTATGTTTTTGTCCAGTTTATTTCAAATATCCTGTAAAGTAAAAATACATACCTTTTTCTTCAAGCTTTGTGATAGAGAGTGAAGGAAAGATAAAAAGAAAACTAGTTAATAGCTTTTAACTACTGCCTTAGTTGTTGATGCTGTGTTATTACTTCTTGTTTGACATATTGACATTAAAATGACTATGTCAAAATTCCATTCATCTTTAGAAACCTACCTTGTGCTTCCAGATAAGTGCTAACCTGGGGGTAAACAGCTCCACCAGAAATTCTTCAGTGGGTACTTATAACTGGAGGTTCTCCAACTACCTACACCTCTCCTGGGTGCCTGGGAAGAGCCTCTGGGTAGAGACGGATGGGGCATTTCCTTCGTGAATCATCCATGTCTGTCTTGTGACCAGAGGCCAGGACCTAAGCAAATATCCTTTGTGAACACAACTTGTCAGAGCTCATTTTTAGAGACCTTGGCAGTAGGAGTTCTGGCAACTTTCTAACTTAAAATTTAAGGAGCAAAGTGGATCCAGAGATGAGAATATAATAGCTGGCAACTTTCCATTTTATTACTGCTCCCAGGACTTCTTTCGTGTTAAGTCAAGCCATTAGAATTCACTTTTCATTGCTAATCCCATTACTCTATGCTAAAAAATCTGCATGTGTACTGTCTCCTGCCACATGATCCATAGATTTGGAAGTGAAGTATTCCACAGATTAACAGACGTGACTGTTTCTGTAGATAATGAAGTTTTCTAGGATCATTTGATACAAAATCCACCCTTTTGTCTGAAAACATAATCAGATAGATAATTTTATTTACATGAAAAGCATGGAACTGTGGTTCATGAGGCCAGAGGGAGTGGTGTAAGGGACATGAGATTAAAAACCATTTACTTGAATTTGTATTTCTCCTTTGCACTCATCTGGGTGGGCTTAGAAAAATCACTTCCCCTCTTTTGGCTTCAGGATTCCCATATACTAAACATGCTGGATAAATCATCTCTAATTTTCTTCTAGCTCTGTCAGCCTGGGAGTTTATCAGTCTGAAGTAAAATAACCTTTCCCTGATTGAGATTTTCTTTATAACTACATATCATATATTTAGCTGATAAAGAGCAAATTAATTAGTTGAAAGTTACAATAAGGCTAATTATAACAATACACTTCACAGCATATTTTTTTCTGGGCTCCTACTGCTTTTGCATTCCTCTTTAGCTGCAGCCTTTTCTAATATTTCTGAGAAACATCTCATGAATCTAGCCTTCATCTGGGGAGGAGATACATTTTATAAGTTCATATTTTCAGGTAATATTAGCTTGTTTCCAACCATCAGTGCCAGCAATTTTAAATTTGTACCAGGAAGGGAATGCAGAATCTCTAAGTTCTTTGAAAACAAAAGTCCTTGTAGGCTTTATGTCATTGACCATAACTGAGAGTGCCTGTTTTAAATTTTCTTTTAAGTCTCTTAAGGGTCTAGCTTTAGTCAACAACTTTTAATAAGCAACACTCCATGCTAGGTATTTTGCTAGGCACTGGAAATAAAAACAAGAACATTAAACCATCTCTTCTCTTAAAGAATTCACAGTCTAGTGAGAGAAATGGACTTGTAAATAAGCAACTAGGAAACAGTGACAGCTGGTAATATAGGTGAAAGGACAGGGTGTTATGGGAGCATAAGAAAGGAATAACTAATTCACAGAGGGGAAAGAAGTCATGGAAGGCTTCCAGAAAAAAGCTACACCTTTAATGAGGTGAGAAAAAATTATTCTAGAGTTTGAAGGAATGAACCTTGTGAGATGGAAGGAAAAAGTGGGAGAAGGACCAGGGGTGGATAAGGAGGATATGTTAAGAGGAGAGGACATAAAGGAACAAGTTTAAGGAAATTATTCAAGGGTAGAAGGGAAAGAGGAGAGTGTAAGAGCTGAGCCTGAAGAGGTGGACAGAGAGGCCTTGCATGTCAGGAGGAGTTTGGTGTTCATCTTGGGGGCTAGAGAAGCCACTTAAAAGTTTCATGCATATTACTATCAAATTTGGATTTCAGATCATCACTCTGCAGTGGAGAATGCAATGGATGGGAGAAGGCTGAAGCAGGGAAATCATGTATAAGGCTGTTTCGGTCAATCATGAATGATTGATGATGGTTTAAACCAAAGATTTAATAGATTTAGTGATTAACTGTACAGAGGATAAAAGGTATCTGGGAAGATAATGCCTGGGTTTCAGGTTTTTCTCGTTTTACTGTGTTTTAGTGCAGTGTGGCTGCTTAGTAGGAGTTTTCAAAAAAAAATTAAAATGGGGAATTATACAGATCTGTGTTTTGAAGAGGTCATTTGGAGATTAAAAAACAAGAAAGCTGTAAAGGATGGAGACAGGCAAGTCTGTTAGGCCATTGAAAAGTCCACTGAAATGAAAAAGGGGATCTAAAATTCATTAAAGAAAAAAAATAAGGTAAATGTCTTTAGGCTAGAAAGATATTTACAAGGACTGTAACAGATAAGGATAGAGTGCATGGAATAGCCTGGAGGAAGACAGCTCATCATCCCTCAAAATAATCCAGAAGGAACTACTGTCAAGTGAAAAGTCCATCAAGGATGATGAATGTTTTATGAGATTTTTTTTCTTGGGACTGATTTTCAAATGACCGAGTCTTTCTTTCTATTCTCCCTTCATGCTTGAAGAATGATTTATAGTCACATATTATTTATATTTAACTTTAATTTCAATACTGGAAAGAAAAAGGGACTTGTGTGCCAGGATGGTAACAGAGAAAGAACAAGATGTCTTGTTATGCTTTTTACTATGAGGGAAACAAGTATTATCCATCATTGGTAAAGGCCACAGGGAGTGCTATTTGAGGGCACATTCCCTTCATTTACCATGATCTAATTGTGCTATATATGAGACTGGCCTTGGACAAAGTCAACCAGCAAGGCCACAAAGAGTATTGGATTGGAGTACAAATGTGCATTTTGAATGTGCTTTTCTCATTTGTAAGCACATATTAAATGTTTAGAGATGTCAACATTTATTATCTTCTATTATTATCATAGAATAAGAAGTGTGGTTGGTGTTTAAGTGTACAGAAGGGAGCAAAGAAGACAATTAAGTTACAAAGAAGAAGGATAAGGGAGATTCTTTTTTTAAAATTGAAATATAGTTAATTTACAATATTGTCTTAGGTGTAAAGCAAAGTGATTCAGTCATTATCTATCTACATCTATATCTATCTATATAGAGATATATTTTTTCAGGTTATTTTCCATTATAGGTTATTGTAAGATATTGAATATAGTTCCCTGTGCTACACAGTAAATCCCTGTTGCTTATCTATTTTATGTATAGTGGTTTGTATCTGTTAATCCCATACTCCTCATCCCTCCACCCCTCCCATTCCTCTTTGGTAATCATAAGTTTGTTTTCTATGTCTGTGAGTCTGTTTATGTTTTGTGACTTCACTTAGTATGCTATTCCGTAGGTCCATCCATGTTGCTGAAAATTGCAATATTTCATTCTTTTTATGGCTGATATTCCACTGCCTATATATACCACATCTTAAACCAGTCATCTGTTGATGAACACTTAGTTTGCTTCTATGTCTTGGCAATTGTAAATAGTGCTGCTATGAACATTGGGATGCATATATCTTTTTGAATTAGGGTTTTCATCTTTTCTGGATATATGTCCAGGAGTGGATTTACTGGATCATATGGTAGTTCTATTTTTAGTTTTTAAGGAACCTGCATACTGTTGTCTGTAGCGGCTGTACCAATTTACATTCCCACCAACAGTGTACAAGGGTTCTCTTTTCTTCACATCCTTGCCGACGTTTGTTTATTTGTGTTCTTTTTGATAATAGCCATCCTGGCTGGTGTGAGGTAATAATTCATCGTGGTTTTGATTTGCATTTCCCTAATAATTAGTGATGTGTTGAGCATCTTTTCATGTGCCTGTTGGCCATCTGTGTGTCTTCTTTGGAAAAATGTGTGCTTAGATCTTTTGCCCTTTTTTTGATTGAGTTTTTTTTTATATTGAGTTGTATGAGGTGTTTGTATGTTTTGGAAGTTAATCCCTTGTCAGTTGCATCGTTTGCAAATATTTTCTCCCAGTCGGTAGGTTGTCTTTTTGTTTTGTCGATGATTCCTTTGCTGTGCAAAAGCTTTTAAGTTTGATTAGGTCTCATTTGATTTTTTTAAAATTTTATTTCTTTTCCTTGGAAGCCAAATCTAAGAAACTATTTCTATGATTTATGTCAGAAAATGTTTTGCCTATGTTCTCCTCTAGGAGTTTTATGGTGTCATGTCTTTGTGAGTTTATTTTTGTGTATGGTGTGAGGGAATGTTCTAATTTCATTGATTTACATGTAGCTAAAGAGACAGATTCTTAACTATAACTGAGTTACAGCCTACAGGTCAAACTTGGCCCACCACCTGTTTTTATAAATACAGTTTTATTGGAACATAGCTATGCATATGAATTTACATAATGTAAATTCATTATATTAACACAACAGCAGCATTGAGTGGTTGTGACAGAGGTTGTTTATCCCACAAAGTCTATCTAGCTCTTTAGTGAAAAAGTTTTCTGACCTGTAGTCTATACAAGTGCTCTCTGTACTTGTTTCTGAAGCCTTGAGAGAGAGAGGGAGACTTCAGGTGAGTTCCTGACATGAAAAAATAAGGAGTTTAACAGTGGTACTTCTATGAAAACCCACATTCTGAAAGTGGAATCTGAAGTATAGTTATAGAGAAATGCGTAAGTCTGTGGTAGTGACCAGGAAGAGGTGATAGAAATAGTCTGGCCTTCTTTAGGTCCATCTCAGGATCATTTGTCACTTCCCGGTTTAGAATTTTAGGGCTGGTTTGTGAAACATCAGTAAGATGGGTCTGGTTTTCATTTACCTCCCATTCGGATGTCAAGATGTAACTCAGGAAGCAACTCAAAAATCAGTTTACTTGATAGTTAATACAGCTATTTTGTTGTGACCATTTTGACACAGATGACATTTTATATTTGCCTCCAGATTGTGTCTCCAAAATAAACAACTTTCAGTTGTTTTTTTTTTAATCTCAAGTAATGTGTTCAACACATTCACACTCTTAACCCCAATCCCAGAGCCTCAGTCCATTCCCTGCTTTATTTTCCTTGGTTCTCATTTCATCCCTGACCTCTGTCCCCCTCTTCACCCTTGACTTTGACTGGTCCCTGGAATTTTCTCCATTCCTGTGTCTCATCCTGTTCTAGACCACCCTATCCTTCACCTCACCATATCCCTGAGCCACACTTTCTCCCTGGTGCTCAGAATTATTATCAAGGGTTGCTTAAGCCTTGAGTGTGAGAGAACATAGTCTTCTGTGCATATTACCTGATAATCATAATCAAAATAATAATGAGGAAGGCAGTCCAGGGGGCTTGTTGTTGTTATCTCAATAAAATATTCAAAATGACATAAAGTGACTACTTCTCAAAAATCATATGTCTTGGCCAGGAAAATGGTATTTCTGGATTTCCTAGAAATAACCAAGAAGGAGATACAATCTCAGATGTTATAGTATCTGTAAACCCATTCTGTATGTCCTGGAATTACCAAAGAAAATAGCAACATTGTTTTCTCATTTTTTTTTTTTTCTGAAATGGCTCTGTGTTTTCCTGCTTGAAAAATGATTTACAAGTCTTCTTTCTTTTTTCTTAATGATAACATAAAAAGAAAAAAAAAAAACATAGGGAATGATTTATCTTCACTCAGTTAAAGAGGACAAAGATCATAAAATCCTACTATAATGGGCCTAGTGGCAACTTATCTAAAAGAAAAAGGGCAGAGGAATCAATACAAAATTAACTCCCCAAATCCAAGTAGGCCTGCCATTCCCAGCACAGTTCTAGAGCTGAGAACAACTAGAAGCATGGTGGATTCCCCACAGCTTCCTCCATCTACAGTGTGTTCAGCATTAGCCTGGAATCTGCAAGTGAACAATGTAACTAGATACTGTCACAGGACACCGGTAGCAAGGTTCTGAGCATGAGAGTGTTTCAGCATTGAGGCAGGAGCTTATACGTGTTCCATCCACTATCTAGTGCTTATATTCTCTGGTGGATTTCTCATGTGTATTAGGTCGTTGTCTAGTTTAGTAGCCTCTAGCTATAATACATGTAGCTCTTGAGCACTTGACATGGGGCTTGGTAACTCTTGTTGCCTTGGTCTTCCCCCAGACTATGTATGGGTCCAAGGCCCTGATACAGGAAATTATGAATTATTGATTCATATCTGGTTTGGCTTTATATAGCTGTTGGCTGCCTGGGAACCCCTACATCCCCACCTCTCTTCTAGACATTCCTTCCCAGCCGTGACAGCAACTTGAATTTGAAGAAAGCATTCTCCATCCACCTATAGGCTTAGAAAAACAAAAAGGTAGAGTTCATTCAGCTTCTGCAAAAACAAGTTCCTATTTTCCAGGCAGTGACAAAGAAATCCCAGAAATGGCGTTCTGCAGGGTTTACTTTTATTGAACAAGCAGTTGGACAGACAGCATTGTGATCAGGAGGTTTCTACAGCACAGACTGGATGAAGATGTCTCTGTGCCCTCAGATCACAGAATCTAGGAGGAAAGAGATGGAAAAGACTGAAAGTCAGTGAGTCCATTCCCCCAACAGTTCTGTATTGTTTTCTATAGTAAATAAGACGAGCTCTGAAGAATTCTTTGTATATACAGATGGTGAAGGTAGGCAATTCAGAATTGGAATACACATTTTTCCCTCATGGCTTTCACCAACTCTTTCATCATTTGACCTACAAGAGAAGATGGGTAGGTTAGATGTTAGAAACTCAAAGACGTTGTAGAAATGCAGGCTATACGTTTATGATGGTAATAACATAGTCAAAGAAATCCATAGATTCCTGCATTCTGCTAAGAATGCACAATTTCAAATCACTTTCACATTTTATTCAGTTGATTCAGTGAGTATTTATTGAGTATCTAGTATATACTACCTGTTGAGGTGGATACAAAAATGAACTCTGCTCTTGATTACATGAGACCGTCATGGTAATGAAAAAAGGAAGGTGTCATTCACATCTTTTCACAAAGGAATAAATTAAACTTCAGAGAAGTTCACTGACTTGCCAAGATGTCACATTTGGTCAGGACTTAAGTCTAATTCCTCTAACAGTTAATGCTTTACTATTATAGTTTGTTTTAGGCCATGAGATTTTAATCAGCTGTCTTCCTGCCTGACTCATCCATGTAGTTGTATATTCTTGAAATCAACATTTAAAACATTAAATCAACGTTTAAATTTTTAAAAAAGGTAACTGCATCTTGTCTGCTGGTACTACCTGGAACACTAGCAGCATTATTATTCCAAACTCAAACCTCCACTTTAGTTCTCACATTAACCCCATCAGGCTTCCTTTGATTTGAGTTGGCAAGCTATGGTCTTGTTGAATCCTGGAAAATCTTTGTCATGGAATTGAGAATAGTCATTTATTCATCTCAGAAAATAGTACTGGTATTTTTCTTAACATAGGAATTTCCTTCCAGTGTAGCTAATCTTTATTTAATTGAGATAATGCCTTTTCTAGAGCCCTTGGTTTTCAGAATCTCCTGACAACTAAAGGATGGTGGCAGAGCACAAGAAATGAAGTCAGGGCTACAGTGGACCCCGAACAAATACTGATTAACTTTGGTAAATTGCAGGATTTCTCCCAGGCTGATTTTCTGTAAAGTGGGAAAGATAATGATCCCTGCCCTAAAAACAGATTTACTGTGAGGATGCAGAAGGAAAGAGCAGATAAAGCTCTATATTAAATTAATCTTAGTAGTTACAGGATAATGAAAAGTACCTCGTAGAATAGGAAGTAAAAGTAGGATTTTCAGTCTATTTTTCCAGGAAAGTTGTGACTGCCAGGCCTTTTATTCATTCTTGGGATTCCAGACTCTCTTAGAGAATCTTCTACAGAGGAACAGGTTTAGGCAATAGTTTCCAGCCTCCAGGATTTACACCCATAATGGTTTTCAGAGCAGTCCTGAGCCATGACCCACCCATATCACCTTGGGGTATCCAATATCACATAATTGAATCATACAGCAGGAATTGAACCCATGCCCAGGACACCTCTTGCTCTAATGATTTGTTCCATCAGATAAAACCATAAATAATTCCTGTCATTAATAATGCCTGTTATATAACTCTAGCGAGAAAAAAAACACCCCAAAATGAAAGGAAGGAAGTTGCAAAACCTTTTGTTCTTAGCTCTGGCAAGATGCTTCATTATTTGAATAAATACATCTTATTAGTATTATTCTATGGCAGATTCCTCATAAAGTAGTTTGCATCATGTTGTCTACATGAGATTACAGCAAGGCATAGTCTAAGGTGTGGTCTATAAGACTTGCATAAAGATTATTTTTACCTCCCTGTTTGAGATGTACGTGACCAGGTATGTTTTTAAGATGGGGAGACAGGATATTCTGGCAATAAAATGAGAAGCAGACCACTAACAGTTTATATCTAATAAGATTAAGAAGATAGCCAACACAACATAGGGACTAGAGCAAAAGTTTAAAACCTCTCTTTATATATGTGTAATGCCCAGAGTAGATATATGACTTTTTTAACCCACATGAGAAAACAGTGAAGGTCTCCTGACTTCATTCCAGTACCCTGCCTCCTACCCTGCGTTCCAGCTGCCAGTGTGAAACCAGAAACACCTAGCTTATAGCTCTTGTTTTTCCACTTTCCCATATCAAGGCTCGCTGAGTTCTTCTGAATATGGTCTCATCTAGTATTGCTTAAGATCCTCACATCTGGCAGAACTGTTTTTAATTCCATTATTGCCAAAGCTTTCTGTGCCAGTGGAATAGAGTAAAAACAGTTGTGAATAATAATAACTAGCTATCAAATCTTACTAAAATATTGTTTTATTAAAGATAAGTATATTTTAATACCAAATATAAATTTATTAAAATTATTTAAAAGAAATAAGCATTGTGCCAGGGTCTGTTTCTCTACATTCATACTTTAGGCTCCTAGGCCTGATAATAATAATAAATGCCATTGCTTTTTAAACACTGGGCCAAATGCTTAAAAGTATTTATTAAATATTTTCAATAACTCAGTGAGAGCTTTGGTTTACGTATTTATGTGATTTGCCAAAGGTCTCACATATGAAAAACATCAAAAACTCTGAACCCATATTTATCTGGTGACAAAAAGTTTTCTCTTATTTGAAAATTCCTAGTTTTTTCTCCAGGTCACATATCATCTTGCCTGAGGAAGAGATTCCTCAAATGCCATCACCAGGGAGAATGTTAAACTCAACACATTGGTCTTCCTTACCCTCGGGATATATGTTCCAAGATCCCCAGTGGATGCCTGAAACCACAGATAGCACCCAACCCCATATATACTATGCTTTTTTCCTATACATACATACCTCTGATAAAGTTTAATTTATAAATTAGGCACAGTTAGAGATTAACAACAACAATAATAAAATAAACAATTATAAAGTTATGTGAATGTGGTCCTCTCTCTCTCTCTCTCTCTCTCTAATATCTTATTGCACTGTACTCACCCCTTCTTGTGGTGATATGAGATAATACAGTGCCTATGTGATGAGATTGAGGTGAATGACATAGGTACTGTGACATAGCATTAGGCTACCATTGACCTTCTGAATAGGTCACAAGGAGGATCATCTGCTTCAGGTAATCCATCAAACTATGACGATGTTGATGTCTGGATGACAGGAGCAGATAATGTCAATGGTTGGGAATCTTTGATAGCTTAAGGGTTTTTTTTGCCAAAAACTTTTGGAAGGACATTGTAATCGGAAGGTGTCACTCTTTTTTTCTAACTCATCAAAGTGTTGCTGCAAAGGTTGTAATCCTTTGGTGATCATACAGGTGACTTTAATGCTGTGTTCCATCCAAGGATCGTATTCCATAATTTTTTCCCTTAATATCTGTGCAATTTGAAACACTTTGGCAAATTTTGGTAATGTTCACATTGCTGGTTCTGCTTCAATTTCTTCATCTTCCTCTCCCTCTGTAGATGACTCAGTAAGTTCTTCCAATTCCTCAGTCTTTAACACTTCTCAGTGGCCTTCAATATGTTCTTCCACTTCATCGAGCATGTCAGAATATCCTTCTCCGTCAACTTGTCTTGCCCTGTGAATGATTTTCCTAACTTCTCCATTGATCCCCAGGAAGCCTTTAAAATCATTCATGACTTCATACATTTTTCCAGCAGGCATTTACAGTTTCTAGGTCTAATTTATCCATTGCAGCTTCGAGGAATGTTATTGTGTCAGCAATAGTGAATGGTTTCCAGCAGTGCATTTTGTCCAGATTAGGGTCTGCATCAATTGCTGATCAAATGTAATCAAATACCAGGCGGGTGTATGTGACCTTGACAAATTGAATGATGCCCTGGTCAAGGGGCTGAAGTCATGAGGTTATATATAGAAGCAAAAATACAACCTTGAAATTTTCATTTTCATAGCAAATAGATTCAGGATGGCCAGGTGCATTGTCTGTTATTAGGAGGACTTTAAATTCCAAGCCTTCCTCTTCCAAGTATTTTTTCACTTCTGGGTTGAAGCATTGGTGGTATCATTCCATAAACAAGATGGCTGTCACCCATGCTTTCTGATTATGGTATCAGAACACAGGCAGATAATTTTTGTTTTTGAGAGCAAGTGGGTTCTTCACTCTGTATACTATGCCTGGCTTAATCATATGCCCTGTGGTATGTACCAGAGTTAATCTGGCTTTCCATGTTTTATGCCTTGGTGCCTCCTTTGCACTTTTATGAATGCAGGTTCTGTTGGGTATCTTCTTTCAGAGGAGCCTCATTGTAATTGAAGACTTGTTTTGTATGACATCCTTTCTCTTTAATCAACCTTTTCAACTCTGTCAGAAATGTGGCAGCAGCTTCTTCACTGGCAGACGCAGCCACTCCAGTAACTTTTATATTTTTCAGTCCAAACCTATTCCTGAATCTCTGTAACCATACTTTACTTGTAGTAAATGGCTTGGTGTCACTGATTTCACGGCATCCCTTGCTGAAGTCTTGGTAGAGGCTTGATGCTTTCTGGCCCAGCACCTTGCCACCAGTCAGAACACATTTTCTATTCATGTCTTCCACCCACAAATCTAATGCCTTTTCCATCTTAACTAAGCACTTATCACACAATGTGGCTGTAACTTGTGCACTTTGAGGTGGAGCAGCAAAACTAACAAATTTCTTTTTCCTTCTTCACAATTTCGTGGATAGAAGATTCATTCTTACCAAAGGTCTGAGCACCTCAGCACACAATATTTTTTTTCCCCCTTATTAAGGTGAGAACTTTTAGTTTGCACATAGAAGAAGAACTTTTGGGCTTTTCTTTGGCATATACAAATTGCCAGTGTCACTACTCTTGCACTCTGGGGGCATTATTCCTTCAAATAAGGGTTATTTGAACAAAAGACTGTGATGTCATGACAGTTGATCTGATAACCTAGATGGCTAGTAAGTGACTAAGAGGTGGGCTATGCTGGAAAAAGGTGAGATGGAGCAGGACGGTACAGGATCTCATCATGCTACTCAGAACAGCACATAATTTAAAACTTGTGAGTTGTTTATTTTTGGAATTTTCCATTTAGTATTTTTGGACCTTGGGTAACTACAACCATGGAAAGCAAAACCTCAGATAAGGTGAAAGTACTGTAATGTGTGTCATAACATCCTTGTAGGGATTTAAATGAAAAAGGCAACTTTTCATGTTGGTAAACAGCTTAATGCAAAGTATTGATACGAGGATATAACGTTTAAGTCCGCTTCTTTCAGTATCTGACCTCGCTTGGTCTCTGTCTCATCTTTGTATTGCAGATCACAGAAAATAAAATCAACTCTGCAGAAGTGTTACATTATGTACATTGCTCATAGTCTGTCATTGATCCCAGTAAACTGTAAACATTTAAAAATGTTAACTACTATATTTTTATTTCCACATATTTCAGTAATCACTTATCTTCACAATGAAGATTTGACCAGTTCTGGGGTTATCTAACCTAGTATCATTTCCCTGGCCAGAGAACTGTCCATCACTCAGTTCAAGAGAACAGAAGCAGAACCACCTGGTTCTGACACTGTAATCATGAACACCGGTGTACTTACAGATGCTGGCATGCTGAGAGGTGTTGTTTCTGTGTTGCTCTCCTCACACCTTCCTTCACTGCGTATGCGTATATTAGTTTGGCGTATTCTAAAACAGAAGAGGAAGTTTCAAAGATGGGAAAACTCAAAGTTATAATGAAAAAAAAAGACAAAACACAACCAAGGATCAATATGACATTTGGGCATCAAACCAGAACTGAAATTAGGGGTAGGGGCCGGGATCTGCATTCAACTATTTTCCAGCAGGCATCATTCAGGTTTATTCTCTCTCTCCTGATTGAGCCCCAGATTTGTGCTCCAGGCCTGGATCTATTTCATCACATTTCATTCTCCTGTACACTATACAGTCATGGAATTGTTGAATGTCAGAAATAAACTTGAAGATCATCTAGAGCAAAAGCCATTATTTTATAGATGGGAAAACTGGATCCCAGAGAGAAGTTTGACTTTATTGGATACCTATAATGTGACTTGGAGATTATAAAATAGAATATATTTTGTAAAATGTACTTTATATAAATATATATAAATTCTATATGTATGTTATAAAATATAACAATATATGATCATAGAGTATGAATTTTATATCAATAGTTGGAAAGAATCTTAAAAGATGAATTTTAATGCCTTTCTTGTAAGAAATATTATATAGTAAACATCTACTTGTTTGCTCTGGTGATAGGAAACTCACTGTCTATCAGGACAGTTCATTTTGTCTTTGAACATTGTGCAAGTTGAAACTGCTTCCCTATAACTTCCTCTAAGACCATGGAAACCAATAATGTTCCATCTTGCCTGGGTTAGCCTGAATCTTCTCTTCCTAATGTATACTCACAGTTCTTTAGCTAAACAATCCTTTATCAATATTTTTATTATGGGCATTTCTGTAATTTCTGAAGCTCCCTTGAGTAAACTTACTGTGGGTTTATACAGTGAATGGAATGCTTGTAGAGCACTGGGTGGATAACTTAGGGCCTGACATTTACAATAAAGAGAAGTTGAAGGATTTCTGCGGTGAAAATAAGACATATATAGCAACAGATTCATGAATGGTTGTACTCATTCCTTAAACATTTAAGACATTTAAGAATTAAGATTCCTTAATTATTAAAACTCTGTAAGATCCATGGATAGATCTCAAGAGATTTATGTGCCCACAGATATTATGCATACAGATTTTTAATGTTTCAGCATTTTCTTTTCCTTTGTGGAAAGAGGTAACTTTCTCTATATTATCAAAGGAATCTTTGCTCCCCAAATGTTTAAGGAACTACTGCCTTGGATATAACAGTAGTGTAGTGGAGAGAAAAGAAAACTGTGTTTAGACCCAAATCAACAAGATTAAAATCCAGTCTGATCTACTTCCTAGCTTTGTCATTTTAAACAAATTACCTGGACTCTGAGCCTCAGATTAACCATCTGTGCAATGAAGATGATACCACTCTGTAGTGAGCAGTGAGGATTCAGTGAAACTGTGAATATGAAAGTGACTGACTTACAGATATAACACATAAAGCACTCATATTCAGATTTTAGTCTATGTATATGAACTGCAGAATGGCTCTTGCTTTTGTGAGTTAGTTGATTTAAAAGGAAATAAATGTAAATTCAGATATTTTCCTGGGATTGAAAAGCAGGATATCAGTCCCATCCTCAAATTCTGGGCCTTGCTTACAGTGTTCTAAGAAGGAGAGAATGAACATATATGGACTGCAATGTAAGTTTGAGGTGGGGTGGGGTAGAAAAGTCAAGATTTGCCACCATGCCCTTATTTAAAGCTGGTCAAATGAAGGCTGGGAACAGGGTGAAGAATGTGAATGGAGGTGAGAGTAAATAGCATTCGAGCAGAAAAGCAACAACAAATCTACAACCAATAATTAAAGTATTAAATTCCTTGTATTTAACTAAAATAAAAATCGCTATTTTTCTCAATAATCCTGTGAAGTCAGCTGGCCCAGAGAACTATCTCAAGTTTTCCAGGGAAGAAAGTGAATCTCAGGATGAGATAATATGCCTGCAGATAGATTGTGATAAATTGAGAATAGGTCTGCCGGTTGCTCCAGTGTGCTTTCTTCTGCACGATAGCACTTCCTGCTCCAAGAAGACTTGGAGAGGATGGGAAATCTGTGACTATCAGGTAGTCATAAGGCCATTAGAGATTAGAGGCTGGGCTGACTCTGTATCGCAATGATTTTCAACTTTTTTCTCTTTACACGAAGGGTAGATGATGTTCACGCTCCCATGAGTGCACATGGGCTTAGATTTTCTCTAATTATTGTAACCCCACCACTTTTTCCTTTCTCTTCCACTCAGTAAACTATATGAACAGTTTTATTAAAGGGATAACCTTAAATCCTCTCTATTTTATGCATGAATAAGATCATTCACAACATTTGAATTTTAACTGCTACGATTAGTAAATTGTTTGCAACACACCTCACATTCATATCAGTACACTGCTGTGGGTCAGCACTGTCATCAAGAGCCTCTACACTGGAAGATGGACTCATTGGACTTGTATACTTACAGATTTTCATGACAGAGCCTGCAAGGATTGCCGTATGTCTGGCCATCATCACCACAGACGGGCTGTAAATCCACTGGACAAAGGTAACCCATCCTGGGTAATACTCGGTAGTGTTTGCACATCTCAGAGTTCTGAACAAGCAAAACATAAAGTACATTTGCTCAATGGCACTCAAGAGATATGAGCTTGGGGAAAACCTCTTGATTTCCTCAATCATGTATGAATAAATGGTTAGTAAAGGAACTGTAACATAGGTTATACAAACTCACATATTCGTTTCACACCACTGTTAGGTAGATTTAACCTCCTAGATTTGGCTTCTTTTTACTAGGGAAGTTAAGTAGCTAAACCAAGATACAAGGAAAAACAAAGCAATAAGAAAACAGAAATCCTACATGATACTGGGCACAGATAAACTGAGGTATGCCCATAGGACAAAAACTACCATGCAAGAAATAATATCCCTTTTTTTTTTCTTAAATGAAGACACTGGTTATATACAATCTAGAAAGGAGAGACTCAGAGGTAAATGCTGGGTAACCATATGGGTTTTTGAGTCCCAGCTCTGCCACTAATTAGAGAAGTGATTTATCTGACTTCTCTGAGCCTTAGTTTCTCATCTGAAAAACATGAATAATTATAGCTCTTGCCTCATTTGTTTTAGGGAATCAAATCAGATAATGCATTTATATGCATACATAATACAGTGTTTGGCACACACTAAGTGCTCAGTATATGTTAGTTGTCAGTATGTTTCCCAAGGTGAAAAATACATAGATTTTTCATGTAGAAGAAGGAAGATTATTTGTTGTTGCTAGTCTTTTGGAAGTGTGAGTTTAATAATGATGATGATGATAATAATAATAACAACTTTATTAATCTTAAAGTAGGACCAAAGGGAAAAAAACACAGAGAAATTTTAAAAATAGGATTATGAAAGACTAAAATTCAGTGGTGTCAATAATTACATTAAATATTAATAGGACCAAGTACTTCAGTTAAAGAACAGACATTATCAGACTGGAGAAACAAAATGACTCAACTTATAATGTTAACAAGAAGTATACTTTATATCTTTAATAATAACTATTTTTAACATCTTTATTGGAGTATAATTGCTTTACAATGGTGTGTTAGTTTCTGCTATATAACAAAGTGAATCAGCTATACTTATATGTATATCTCCATTTCTCCTCCCTCTGCATCTCCCTCCCACCCTCCCTATCCCACCCCTCTAGGTGGTTGCAAAGCACCGAGCTGATCTCCCTGTGCTATGTGGCTGCTTCCCACTAGCTATCTATTTTACATTTGGTAGTGTATATATGTCCATGCCACTCTCTCACTTCGTCCCAGCTTACCCTTCCCCCTCCCCGTGTCCTCAAGTCCATTCTCTACGTCTGTGTCTTTATTCCTGTCCCTCCCCTAGGTTCTTCAGAACCTTTTTTTTTTACATTCCATATATAGGTGTATATGTGTTAGCATACAGTATTTGCTTTTCCCTTTCTGACTTACTTCACTCTGTATGACAGACTCTAGGTCCATCCACCTCACTACAAATAACTCAATTTCATTTCTTTTTATGGCTGAGTAATATTCCAATGTATATATGTGCCACATCTTTATGCATTCATCTGTCAATGGGCACTTAGGTTGCTCCATGTCCTGGCTATTGTAAATAGAGCTGCAATGAACATAGTGGTACATGACTCTTTTTGAATTATGGTTTTCTCGGGGTATATGCCCAGTAGTGGGATTGCTGGGTCATATGGTAGTGCTATTTTTAGTTTTTTAAGGAACCTCCATACTGTTCTCCATAGTGGCTGTATCAATTTACATTCCCACCAACAGTGCAAGAGGGTTCCCTTTTCTCCACACCCTCTCCAGCATTTATTATTTGTAGATATTTTGATGATGGCCATTCTGATCGGTGTGAGGTGATACCTCATTGTAGTTTTGATTTGCATTTCTCTAATGATTCTTTAACTATATCTTTATATTTCAACCAGTAGATTAAAAGTAAAAGGATGGAAAATATATACATGCAAACAAACACTCATCATACAAAAGGTGGTATATCTATATTAATATCCCACAAAGTAGAATTTAGGACAAGAAGTAATAGCAGAGATAAAGAAGAGAATTTCTAATTATAAAATAATAAGTTCAGTAATGAACAATCCCAAACATTTATGTACCTATAGTTTCAAAATATCTGAGGCAAAAATTGACTGACTGAGGGAGAAATAGGCAAATTTGCAAACATAAATGGAAATATTAACATACTTCTTTTTATAATTGATACCCCAGACAAAAAATATCAATGTATAATATTTGAAAAACAAAATTAACCAGCTTGACCTAAATGACATTTATAGACCTCTGTATCTGACAGCTGCAGACTATACATTCCTTTCAAGTGGACATGAAGTTGTTGCCAAAATAGACCATATTCTGGGTCATTAAGCCAGTGTTGATAAATTTCAAAATTGAAGTCATAAAATGTAAGTTTTAGGATCACAGTGGAATAATTATAGTAATAAATATGATAGCTATAAAATTCCTCAGTATTTAGAAATTAAGCAACACACTTCTAAAGAACTCATGACTCTAATCATAATGGAATGTAGAAGTGTTTTGAACTGAATGATAATGAAAATACAAAATATCAAAACTCAGTAGCTAACTCAGTGATTTGAAGGAGAGTTTTAAGTAAATACATAAAAAGTTTTAAAATCAATAAACCTCCATTTCAAGAAACTAGCAAATAATAAGCAAATTAAGCTCAGAGGAAATAGAAGAAAACAAATAATAAAGAAAAGAAATTTATGAAATAGAAAACAGAACAAAGCCAAACATTGGTTGTGTGAAAAGATTAATAAATCGATAAACTATTTACAAAATTGACAAAATGCAAGAAACACACATTAGCAATATTAAAAATAAAAAGTGGTACACTATATAAATATAGATATTAAAAGGATAATGTGGAAATGTTATTAATAACTGTGTGCCAATAAATTTGACCACTTAGATGGAATTAACAAATTCCTTGAAAACCACTTTCTGAGAAGAAATAGAAAATGTAATAGTAGTCTGTTGATAATTATTTCAGAGGCATAAAGAAGTATTTTCTAATTTGTTTTGTTAAATAATTCAAACATCTAAAGGGACTGTTTTAGACTCTGGTGAGTTCCTTATCAATAGAGATAATTCAGGGAGAGTTTAGACAAGCCCCTTCTAAGAATCACTGGTAAAGGTAGGACTGAACCAGGTATATCCTTAGTATTTTTCAGGTATCTGCTGCCCCAAGATTGAACTACTAAAATAAAGGATTATAAAGAAGCAACAAAGACAGAATTATGCTTCTCTTTTCTTACATAGCACATCAACTCTGAACAAATTCTCCACCTCCAAAACAGACCTAGGATTCATCCACTTCTCATGACCTCCACCACTACCACCATAGTATAAACCAGCCTCTGTGGATTACTGCTGTGGCTAACTAGCTGTCTAGCTTTTTCTCTTGTCCTTCTGCAGTGTATTTTCAATTCAGCAGGCAGAGGCATTCTTTCAAAACATAAATCACATCACGTCACTGCTCTTTTCAAAACCTTCATTCAGAATAATAGCTAACGCCTTTAAAATGGTCTACAAAATCCTACATAAGATGGCCTCCTGTTACTTTAATGATTGCCTCCTTTATAATTGTCTCTGTGGTCACTCTGTCAACTGTACTGGGCTCCTTGCTGTACTGTGATCCCTGCCTCAAGGCTTTGCTGTTCCTCTTCTTGGAATGTTCTCCCCTCACTTACATGTATGGAATTGATCCCTTTAGGAGGTGCAAATGTCACCTTCTCAGAGAGCTCTTACCTGTACAAGCTACTTAAAATTGTATCCCAGCATTTACTATAGCATTTTTCTACTTTATTTCCCCCTTGCTATTACATTTTATTTATTTGCATCATCTATGATCTGTGTTCTTCCAGTATAAACTCCATAAGTGTAGAGAGTTGTATCTGTTTTGTTTATGGCTATTGTTCTCATATGCACAGTAATGCTTGGAAAATAGTAGGTGCTTAATAATTATTTGTAGAATGCATAAATGATAGCTAAATAAATGACAAAATGAATAATGAATGTTGTTTTCTTCCCCAAGAGAAAGCTCAGCTCAAAACCAGGTTATTCAGGAGGAAGCATGATCGGGTTTCTGGTCTGCTGGTGATATCTTATTTCTTGATCTGGTGTTAATATCACAGATATGATCACTTAGTAATAGCTGTACACTTATGATATATACACTTTTTCTATATGACTATTATACTTCAGTAAAATGTTTTTTTTTAAATAACACATTTTGGGAGGGATAAATTGGGAGATTGGGATTAACATATACACACTACTATATATAAAATAGATAACTAGCAAGAAACTGCTGTATAGCACAGGGAACTCTACTCACTACTCTGTAATGGCCTATATGGGAAAAGAATCTAAAAACAAAGAGTGGATATATGTATAACTCGTTCACTTTGCCGCATACCTGAAACTAATACAACATTGTAAATCAACTATACTCCAATAAAAATCTGAAAAAAAACCAGATTTTATTATTCACAAGAGCCAAGACACACACACACACACACACACACAGACACAGACAATGGACTATTATTCAGTCATGAGAAAAGGAAATCCTTCCATTAGTGACAACTTGGATGAATCCTGAGGGCACTGTGCTAAGTTAAATAAGTCAGACAAAGAAAGTCAAATACTGTATGACATCACTTATATGTGGAATCTAAAAAAGCTGAACTCATAGAAACAGAGAATAGAAGGGTCGTTAACCAGGGGATGGTATTGGAGAAAATGGGAGACATTGGTCAAAGGGTACAAGCTTCTAGTTAAAAGGTAAGTTCTGGGGCTCTAATATATGGTATGGTGATTATAGCTAATAATACTGTGTTATATACTCAAAGTTGGTGAGTAGATCTTAAATATTCTCACCACAAAAAAGGAATGGTAATTATGTGAGGTGATGGAGGTGTTAGCTAACACTATAATGGTAATCATTTTACATTCTTTAAGTCTATCAAATCAATGTGTTGTACACAAATTTACATAATGTTTTATGTCAACTATAGCTTAATAAAGCTGGGGGGAAAATAGCAGATTTTGTGAACAGCTCTTCTCCATGCTTAGGGATCCCTAGTATAGTGCCTAATTTACTAGAAATATGTAATTACTATGTATTTCACTAGTGTAACTCATCTATTATTCTACTTGATTTGGGAAAATAATTAGATAAAATTCATGTTTGATACCTTTCTTTCTTCTTTTTTTGGGTCATCAGATTAGGTGCTAAAGTCTCCCTTCTAGGACCCAATTCAAGATTGCACTTTGTGAATGAATATACTTCATGCTCTCATATCTTCTTTACTTCTTTCTACTCCTGACCTTGGCAAAGCTCTAAAAAAGCAATCCCATTAGGCTCAATGTAAATATAATAAGTATAAAATTACATATTTATATTTACATACGTATATAATCAGTATAAGTAAGTTCAGCATCGCATTCCAGGCTGTTGGGAAAAGGACTTGGTTTGGACGGGGAGTGGGAGGAAGTTGGGTGAAGAGCCTTTCTGGTCTGCTGAAAGAGTATTTCTTCTTGTTTGAAATTGCTAAAATAGATATTTTAAAACTTGAAAAAAAGTGATCAATATTAGAAATAGAATAGATATCCAGTAGAGATCATTTGAAGTTGTACAATAGTCTTTTCTCAAAGCTATTCATCTACCAAAATGCATAATTCCCAACGTGCTTTTCAAAAATGAACATTACTATTAATGTTTCATTTTGTGTAGTCAGTATAGAACTAATGAAAAGTTGCCTCATTAATGGGAAAACTTTCCTGGGGAAATTTCACTATTTCACTTTTCTAATTGAAGTCCATAGATGGATTAGAAGAGATTGTGCTGTTGTCATATTCTATGTGCTGCTATCATAAAGCATTGAACCTTATTTTTAAAACCCCCAATTGAATACAAGATGGCACTAGAATGCCAAGTCAAGAATTTATCATCTGGAGCTCCAAGCTTTTGATACTTTTTTTTCTTGTGTGTAATTTTGGCATCTATTTGCTTAATTGTTTTAAAACTTCAGAAAAAAAATCCACTTGATAATAACAATAATTTTACAATTACCACTGTTCCTGCAAATGTGTGGTAATTGCATCAGAGTTGCTCTTAGGGCATTGAATTCCATGCTGTTTCTTTGAAGTTCTGGCCGTGTCTTTCTTGTTTATCATTATATCCACAACGACTGGGACAGAGTAGGCATTCCATAAGTATTTGTTGAATGAATCAATCTTGCAACCAATCATCCAAATTTAAGTATAAGCACATCTAACATATATTACCTCTTTTCCATTGTTCTTTTCAACTGTGTTTGTCATGTAGTCCTGCTCTTTCGTTTTTCTTTTGGCTGCTTCCCTTCCCCTTGAAGAAAAACATGAGAAGAAACGCTTCAACTAAAGTGAACAAACACCTCAGGTGTGCTTTAAAAATAACTGTCATTTTCTCAAGCTGATGAGAAATGATTATTTCCTTTAAGACTCACAACTAAAGGCCCATTTTTGAAAAATAACTCACAGTTTTTCCTTACACATAGCACATATGTTGCCATGTGTCCTGCCATCTGGACCCTGGACAGGGTCACTTTCTTGGGTGCAAGTAAGTTGTCCATTTTCCATTTGACTTCTAAACTGATCACATACATCCTGAAAAGAAGGAAGGATTACATTGGAAATGGCTATTTTCACATAGTATTTGAGCTTGAAAATTGGAAGATTTTGACTCAGGAGTTGGGCAGCCACTTAACCTTGCTGTGGGAGGCTCTATAACGGACCACAAAGGTGTCCAAGTTATAATTCCTGGAACCTGAAAATATGTAGCCTCACATGGCAAGCAGGAATTAAAGTTGAAGATGGAATTCAGGTTGCTAACCAGGTGACCTTAGAATGGAGAGATTATCCTGGATTATCTGGGTGGGCCCAGGGTAATCACAAAGATTCCTATGAGTGAAATAGGAAGGCAGGAAAATCAGTGTCAGAATGATGCAGCTTAAAAAAAAAAATCAGCTGGCCTCTGCTGATTTTAAAGATGGCCACAAGCCAAGGAATGCAGGCACTTCTAGAAATTTTTTAAAAAGGCAAAGAAATAGATCTTCCCCAGAACCTCCAAAAAGGAAAGCAGCCCTACTGACACCTCGGCTGTAACACAGTGAGACCCATTTAGGACTTCTGAACTCCAGAAATGTATGATGATGAATCTGGGTTGCTTTACCACTGTTGGTAGTAATCTGTTACAGCAGCTGAACCTCATTTTCCCCATCTATAAAATGAGGTTGAAAAAAAACTTAGTTGACCAGGCTATTGAGATACTTAAACTACTATTTATAAAACTGTTTTATAAAGTGTTAGAAAGATTTCCATCTGGTGTTAAATTTCTACACTGAAAAAGTTATCAGGGATAGATATTCCCATTAATGATGACTTCTGATGTTCTAAGGGCAATATCCTGACTGGTAACATTGACAACCTCTTTCCACATTTTTGATAGTTAAGTAATGACTTACAGAAAGACCATTCTTGCCAAAACCTAGTTAATGATTCACCTTTCCTAATGCTGATTCATTCCCATTTGATCTGTTCCGAGAATTCTTTTTGTTTTCCTCTGCTTCTTTTTGCCTGGAAAAGAAAAGAGTCAGTAGTCATCTTGCAGACACATACTCAGATTTGGAAGGGGCCTTAGAGTTTATGTATACTAAACCACCTCCTTCACAGAGAACCTCTCTGCACCTCTCACAGATGGACAGTGACTTTGGTTATTAAGAAGCTCCCTCATTACAGGGTAGATATTCTAGGCAGATCAAGTCAAATTAATCTCAGAGTCTCCTTTATTTGTACCAAATTCATCTCCCTATAGCTTTCATCCTTTAGTTTTACTTCACATTCTCAGGAAAACACAGAACAAGCCTGCTGAATCCATTACCTCTTCCTGATATTAATCCTTTAGATATCTAAAGGCAAGTTTCAGGTCTCCAAGTCCGCCTTCCTCAGTTCTTTCACCTTTTTATCATAAGCTGTGGTTTTAATTCTTTACCAATTCACCATTCTTATTCCTCAATTTGTAGGTCAATCTATTATAGTACTATTTCAATTCATTATAATATCATTGGAGCCCAAGATAGAAAGAAGACAAGTGATATAGGAAGTACCTTAGGATCATGGTTTTTTGGGTTTTTTTTTTTAACCTTTCACCTTTCTGATAAAATATTTATGCCAGTGGTTCCTAAGTTTTCATGTACATTAAGAATCAGCTACGAGATTTTTAAAATCAGATTCACCGTCAATCCCAACAATTTTACTGACAAGATCTACATTGGGATTCAGTAACCTGATTTTTAACAAGCAAGCCAGGTGATTCTGATGCAGTTGACCCAAGATCCAAATACTGCAGAACTCTAGTACACGTATTTCTCCTTCAAAGTTTCATTTGGTAGTGTATATATGTCCATGCCACTCTCTCACTTTGTCACAGCTTACCCTTCCCCCTCCCCGTATCCTCAAGTCCATTCTCTAGTAGGTCTGTGTACCAAACGTAAAATAGATAGCTAGTGGGAAGCAGCCGCATAGCACAGGGAGATCAGCTCAGCTCGGTGCTTTGTGACCACCTAGAGGGGTGGGATAGGGAGGGTGGGAAGGAGGGAGATGCAAGAGGGAAGAGATATGGGAACATATGTATATGTATAACTGATTCACTTTGTTATAAAGCAGAAACTAACACACCATTGTAAAGCAATTATACTCCAATAAAGATGTAAAAAAAAAAGTTTCTTTTGGCTTTATGCTTAAAAGAAACGTGTATGAATGTATATAACATGAATGTGTGTGTGTGTGTGTGTGTGTGTATTTTACGGAGCTCCCTTTTCATATATAAGAAATAGGGAAGTGGTAGTAAATGTATCCTGAGGATTCAAACAAATATAATAAAGTCATGACATCTTAATCAAATACTAGGAAAAAGAGACCACCTGTAATGATTCAGTCTGGTGGAATTCAATCTACAATCACAGCTCTGCTCAAAAATCTCCAGTGGCTTCTGATCACACATAGAATAAAATCCAATGTCCTTCTCTTGGCCCAAAAAAGCCTTACATGATCTTTCCAAATTAATTTCTGCAATTTTCCACGCAGTAATCTTGAGACACAATGACCTCCTCTCTCTTTCCTGAGCTTGTGAATTTCATATATATATACAGAAACTTGCAGTGGCTCCTGCTCTGCCTGAAACTTTCTTCCTTCAGACGGCCAGCTGGCTCATTTCACTCCCTTTTTCAGGTCTCCCTTACTGTCAGGCTTTCCCCAAACACCATAAAGTAGCACCTCCAATCCCTTTCTGTTGCCTTACTCTGCTTTACTTATCAACACCTGGTCTTGTTATGTAGCTTTTTACTTCTTTGTTTATAATCTGTCTTTCCTATATTATAGTTCCATATGGCAGGAATTTTGTCTTGTTCACTTGAAGAGCACCTGTCCGTGAAGAGTGCCTATTATATAGTAGGCCATCAAAAACCATTTATTGTCAGATGCATGGGTTCCAAAGATTGTAAAATTATTTGATTTATGTTGTTAAATACTTTGTTATGTTGTTAAATATTTTGTTACCTGGAGTACCAGGTAAGTATCTTTTTGTTTTGTTTTTTGTGGTATGCAGGCCTCTCACTGTTGTGGCCTCTCCCGTTGCGGAGCACAGGTTCCGGACGCGCAGGCTCAGCGGCCATGGCTCACGGGCCTAGCCACTCCGCGGCATGTGGGATCTTCCCGGACCGGGGCACGAACCCATGTCCCCTGCATCAGCAGGCGGACTCTCAACCACTGCGCCACCAGGGAAGCCCCAGTTAAGTATCTTATAACATAGATGACATGGATTGTATCAGCAAAGTTTTATCTTAATAATTGTTTGCATCTGAGATTCATCATTTGTTCCTTCACAAAATTACCCACTATTAATATGTGATGCAGAAAGAAATAGTCATATGTGAAGAGCTATCTCAATTATGTACATCATACCTACGAAGTATGAGGTGTGCCAAGGGGCAACATAGGGTAGCATAAGAGATCATAATAGTCATTCTTTTATTGCTATTAATGGCGACACCTGTTATTTGCCGAACACTAATGACAGTGCTAATAGTGACCATTCACATTTTTTGTGCACCTCCTTTGTGCTAGGCACTGTGCTAAGAGTTTTACATAGTTTTTCTCATTTAACTTTCAAAAGAAACATCATGTGGCTACTATGATTATGGCTGCCCCACCCCCACTATAAATATAAGCAGATTAAAGCCTAGGGACGTGAAATAACCTGTCCAAGAACATGGAGCTGAAATAACCATATGATGCTAATACCCTAGCACTGCCCCATTCTGCGACCCTGCTTCTATTAAAGAATATTATGACATGGAATAAATACTAGGCTGGTATTCAGAAGAACTGGATTCTAGTTTCAGCTCTGAAGTCACTCCCCCATGAGACCTTGTACTTAAAGAAAAAAAATTCAGTTTTTCTCATCTGTAAAATGCAGCACTTGGAATAACTAGATTTTATCACATGGCCTGTAGTACCACAATCACAAGATTGTGATTTTTTTTCAAGGAGAAAAAAAATGTGTGTGGAGAAGCATTAAGTGCTCATTAAATGCATATCAATTAAATACCATAATTAATAACACTGTGATATATGCATCAAATTTTAGAACTATAAGTACCCATCAAGGTTACCTGGAAAACTACCTCAGTATACAGATGGGACCAATAGTGGTTATGTTACTTGCTGCAGTAACACAAATCAAGAGTGGCTGAGCTGGATCATTAACCACTCCAATCAGTACCATTCACCAAAAGAAAATAAATAGAAGGAACAAACCCTGGATTGTGCAATAAATGTGTCCCATACATACGACATGAAGCCACCCTCTTAAACTATGTTGGTTAACTATTCCAATGACCGTTGCAAACCATCCTTAGGATTTAGCCATGATGTGTTCTAAAGAGCAATTATCTACCATGATGACACAGTTCACAGAATTATGATAGAAAATAGAGTAGGAATCAGCCACTGATTAGCTGCCCTTACTAGGGCTCACTGTTCCTTAGGGGATGCAAGAGAAAGAGATAATATTTGAGAATTAACAAAAAGGGTAGTGTTCACGAAAGGAGCTATAGGCAAATGAGAAATAACCATTAATTCAGGAGGAACAGGTGGCTATCTTTTAAACATGCAGGTTGAGAGAATTACTTACAGTTTCTCTTTACACATGGCACACTTATTGTTGTATGATTTGCCATTTTCATTGCGTACAGGATCAATCTCCCGAGTACAGCTGAGTGGTCCATTTTTCATTTGTTTCCGATACTCAGCACATTGGTCCTGAAAGGGAAGAAGAGAGCAGGCCTCTTGGATGACTTGGTCTGTTGTATTGTTATTAAGTTTGTTAAATAATTTGAGTAAGAAGTTCTTGTCTATGTTCTCTTATAAGGCATGTAACATCTAGGATTGCTGTCTACAGAAGAGGAGGGGCTGGAATCATCCATATTCTAAGACATCTGTTGTCATGGGTAATGTTGCTTTTAAGGTTCTACAAAGGGAAATGATAAAGCTGGTTGGGATTTAATCGCACAAATCAAGGGTAAGCAGACTATAGCCTACAGGACTAATCTGTCCTGCTGTCTGTTCTTACATAAGAAGTTTCATATATAAAACTTGAAGCGCACCCTCATTCATTTAAATATTATTTATGGCTGCTTTCCCACAACAGTGGCTATTCAACAGAGTTGAATAGTTGCGACAGAGACCGTGTGACCCGTAATGCCTAAAATATTTGCTATCTGGCCTTTTACAGAAAAAAAAAATTTTGCTGACCTCTAATGTAGATAGAAGGGAGAAAGAAGTGCTGGGAGAAAGCACAGAATCATGCAAAATGCCAAGGAAGACAGGCTTGAGCAAATTATGAAGATAGAAAAAGGGTCTTAACAAGTCTATCATTTGAGAGTGAGAACTCAGGTTCCTACAGGAGAAAATATGGAAAAACAGAAAAGCCAAAATTTATCAAAGGCAGATATTGGGCCTGTGTCAGATCTGGAGGCAAAGAGATGGTCTTGATATCCCCAGGTCATAAGAATAGAAATAAGGTGGCTGTGATCTCAGGCAGTTGTGTTCACATGCACGAGGAGTGAGCTTACATGCAACACTGTCATGCTGACACTTAAAAAAAAAGTCTCAGGAAATGTGCTAAACACTTGCCTAAATTATTTTATTGTATCCCTGTAAGAGTAGTGCTAAGTAAGAAAAACTAGAGTTGAGTGAGATGAAGTGATTTATTCAGTGCTTTGCAAGCCCAAGTGGCATGGGTAGGATGATACCTCAAACTATCTGACTCGAAAACCTGTGCTCTTTCACCATATTATTCTGCCTAGGAACAATAGAAAATATACTTCCAAAAAGTGGCTCCATTCAGGGAAAGAGAGAATAATGAAAGGAAATGAAGAGCATGTGATGCTGATGTGGAACATCTCCACATTTATACCACTTACTCTCCTAGGATCATTTATTGGCCTGAAAGCTAGATGATATAAAGAGGAGTCAAGAGACTGGGGTCTGGTATTCATGTTAATTATTTCCAAGTTTAAAGAAGTCAAAGTGAGCCCTAGAGAAACTAAAAATTGCTCAGATATTACTCTACAGTCTTAAGGGGAAAATCCCCTGTCCTTCCAAGGATGCTTTCCAACTCAGCACTACACACATTCATAGCCTTTGACCATAGGGTCTGCCGGGGTCCCAGTGCCATTGAGTTGAGCCCACTCTGGTTATGGAAGTTAGAGGCTGCTCTCACCTCAGCTTTCCCTCTTCTGCCACGTTTGCGACCACTCCGTACAGCTTTTCTCTGATCTTCCTTTTCTTTTCTCTCCTTTTCTTTTCTCTTTCTTGCTTCATCTTCTTTCTGGCTGGAAATTGGAAAGTGGGAGGTAGGGAATAATAGATTACAGAGAGTGGAATGCATTTCTGTGAGTTTCTCATCATATGACCAGATTAGATTTGTATGGAATTCACCGGCATTTATTGAACACCTATTACATTGCAGGTCCTCTTCTTTGAAAATATCAATAGAAAGATGAATTATGTCACATCCTTTTGCCTGAAGAGCTCTCATTGCAGTAGAAGAAAACCAGCGTTTACATAACCTCAAGCAAGACTAGGTGAGCAATTAATTAGCATTTTGTAAATGCTCATGTGAACCTCCAGCTGGATTTCTCTCAAATACCTCATGTTCAAAAGGTCCCAAAATAATTATCTTCTCTGCCAAATGTGTTCTTCCTCCTGGATTCTCTTTCACAAAGAACAAAACATTGGAGCCATCCCTAACCGCTCTCTCTCCTTCAGCTCGCATAGCTGTTGCCACAGGACGTTGGTTTCACTTTCAGTGTCTCCTATGTTGACCCACTCACCTTCTATTCTAGCTCCCTTGCTCTAGTTACCTCTCACTGGATTATTGTAATCCCCTACTACCGCCAGCGGTATTCTGAATTTTAGTCCCTTCCTCTTTTCTCCTTTTTACTGCTGACATATGAATCTTCTGAAAGGAACCATATTTACGCCACTTACTCTCCTAGCTGAAAAATTTTAGCAGCTTGCCACTGTATATAGAATTGACTTCAAAATCCATGATCTGGCATTCACAGTTGGTGAAGTGGGTAAGCTCTAACTAAACTAAAATGACTTGCTCTCTTTATGTACATACAGTACAGTTTCTTTAATTTTAGATTTTACTTACACTGTTCCTTCCTCCTCTCATTCCTTCCCATACTGTTCACATATGATCCAAATTACCAGATCTAGTTCTATTCTTCCATAAAACTTTCTATTAACGCTCCCTTTCCTAAACTACCATAACACACTGTATATATCATTTTTCACTTAGCAATTCCTCCTTTGTGTTATATTAATTTATGCCCATGTCTAAACCTTACTGAACTATATGATTTTTGGTAATACTGTTTCATTCAACTTTGTATAACCAACCGTTATACACATTATACATTGTACATGTTCAGCAAATGACTGTTAATGACAAATATTTTAGGTGTACTTCCAAACTTTGTGTAAAGCTATTTTTAGTTTCCTAGAAGTGTGATTGTTTTTTTTCCAAAAATGCAGGTAGAGGCGTTAGATTGATAGTAAAATCTGTGTATGTTCTTCCCGATGGGGATTACAAAATAATCCAGAAAAGGGATCCACCTGACAGCAAAGGGCTTAAGATTTTACCAAGAAAGATGGTGTGATCATTGTAAGGTGCTACCCCAGAACTAATGGAGAATGTAGTGTAATAACTTAGTCACCTATTGCCTATTTCTAGAATTGTGAATCTTAGCCTCTGTAAAGAGAGGTTCACCCCAAAATGCTTTAGAGATCATCATTTGTCATTTTTACATGTAAGGAAAGGACAAACACAATCTATATTATCTTCCCGGCTCTGCCACCCACAGCATGGGCTTCATCTGTGCACTCACAGGACTTCTTTGCACATGGCGCACTTGTTGCCATGGGTCTTGCCATCTGGGCCACGCACAGGATCATTTTCTCGAGTGCAGAAAAGACTTCCATTTTTCAGAAGGCGCCGAAATTCACTGCATGTATCCTAAAAGGAGGAGAAAAGGCAAGAGCTTGGGTATTTTCTTGGAAATTACTTTGTTGGGTCCCTACTAAGTGCTTCCTGGAAAAAAAAAAAAAAAAAAAAGAAAATGACCTATGAATGTTTCTTTCTGGCAACTGTTTTGTTCAAATCCTAGTAAGCACACAGGACTTAAAAAGAGGTTTCTGTTTCTTTGTCCTTGAGATATAGCCTCCAAATCCAGACTGAACCTGCAGTCACACACAAGCAAGAACCTCTTAATAAACTGGGTTCTCTGCAGACTGGTCACAGTCCTTAGTCAAGATTTTATTGTCCCTCTCTATTATATTATAATGCAATAAAAACACTGCACATGGCATAGAAGTTTAAAGAATTAAGGTTTAGGTAGAACTTTGAAGTTCACCTGGTGCAACCATCTGTACTACGTCTCAATCCCCTTTATGTCATGCCTGCCAAAAAGTGGTCTAATTTGCACTGGAATACCTGCAGTGATGAGTTCGTTACCCTCCAGATAGTTCATTCCAAAATTTCTTAAATCATTCCCACAGATTAGCCATAGTGCTACTTTGGGAGGATCTTGGAAAATATCTCTAATCAACCCTATAGGATCCTTATCCTTAGAGTTTTATTTTTCTAAGATGTCACTGCATGGGATGAATACGTTCTTTCAAACCAGTAAGCAAAGTCAACATATTTTACTTCCCTCAGAAAAATTGAGTATATTTTCCTTCCTGCACGCAGAAAGTCCTTCATATATTTGGAGAAAGCTTTCTTGTCCTTCTCCATAGCTCCCTATGTGCTTTTCCAAGAGCAAAGCATCCCCAGATACTTCAGTCTTTCTGTTCCAATCTGTTTCAGTCATTTGCACCATTTTGCGTTCTTAATTCTTCCCTTTCAACATAATATTCCAGGTATGTCCAGACAAGCCCAATATGTTGACAGCTATATAATATCATTAGGTAGAATTCCATTCTGTCACCAAGAGACCTTGGATGAGGGGGTCTTGCCTCTCTGTGCCTCAGTTACCTCTTCTATAAAATGGAAATAATGATAGTATCTGTTTCACACAGTTAAAATAATAATGGCCAATATCTATTAAGTATTCAATATATGTGCTGAATTGTTATGAGAATAATGTGAAATAATGTATATCTACTATATCTACAATGACTGACATCTAGGAAGTACTCAATAAATTTTAGCTTCAGAGTTATGAGGAATTGAGATAGAATAAGCAAATCACTTAAGATCATATAATTAATTACTGGTGGCAAGTAAGACTGAACTTGTGTTTTTTTCTGTATCTTTTAGTTCAAGTCAAAACTCAGTGAGGATAAGAGTGAGTTTTTTCCTAGCTTTCCTTCAAGGTTCACTGCCTGATTCCCTAACTGGTCATATTTAGCAAAAGAAATATGATATGAGAGGATAGTTTATGGATAGTAGCTAATGTGAAATCAGAAATTGTCTGATACTGAAGAATATTTTCTTATTGATGTTGAAAAGGGAAGCATATGAGCTCATATTATTTTTAAATTCAGGCTCACAATTGTGGGGAAAATAACTGTAAACAAACCAATCATACAGAATTCCAAGTGATACTTCATTATAGATTATTTTTAATATCAATAGTTTTTTGATGGGGGCAAGGAAATATCCACAAACCTGGAAAAATCTACCTGGAGTCATTCATTTTGAAACCAAGAAAATATTATTGGGGAAAGTTGCTCTTCTATTTTTCTGCCAACTGCTGACACCAGAGAGAATTAAAGTTAAAGCAAGGAACACACCTGGTTTGACCAAATGTGCTCATCCAAAGCTACATAGTGTGTTAGGAATAATGCTAGATTTGGTGTCAGGAAGTCTAAGTTTGAATTGTTTCTGTTTTGCAGCTGTGAGAACTTTGAAACAGTATGAAGATTCTGATACCAATAGTCTCACTACCTTTGTAAGCAAGTTCTTCCTCCTTCTGGATTTTAAATCTTCATTTAAAAATAGGGCATGGAGTAAATCAGAGGTTTGCAAACTATGGCCCATGAGCAAAATCTGGCCTACCACCTTTTTTGTGTAAGTAAAGTTTCATTGGAACACAGCCATGCCCATTTATCTGCATATCATCCATGGCTGTTCTAGAGCTACAATAGCAGAGTTGAGTAGTTGTGACAGAGACTGAATGGTCACAACCTAAAATATCTACTGTCTGGCCCTTTAAGAAAATTTTATCAACCCCTGGACTAACTAAACCTTGAGTTCTCTCACATAGGCCTTCAGTGATTCCATGAGTTATTTTTAAAGAGAAACTGCAAACCGCATTGTGGTATGAAGCTTCCAAGATAACTACCTTTTCAGCTCCTCTCTTAGGTCTTTTGGATTCAGCTTCTTCTTCTTTTGCTTCTTGCTGGCTATAAGAGAAAGGCAGGGGGAACAATCATTCCTAGTACCCAATACATATTATCCTAAAGGGGAATCTCTCTTGATAGATATATTCCATTACTTGTACACCTATACCAACTTAGCTTGGGAGTAGAAAAGTAAATGTACACCTCTCCATATTGTTCTTCTTGTTTTTAGTATTGCTTAAAGAGTAAGACACATATGCCATGGCCAGACAGTAAATAAATTTTCACTACTCTGTTTATTTTGGAAAACAAAGGTATCGGCCTTCTCCTCAGAAAGCAACTAGGATACTTAAAAAATGACTAAATATTAGCAAATTTTTAATTTGCTAGCACCCAGTGATTACATCTTTGGATTATTCATGACAGTATGTACGCAGAGAACAAAAATTCCAATCCTTATATGCCATTAACTCTGGAGGAGTTTCCTCTTAGCACATGGTCCTCCCTTAATGGCAATTCAGGTACCTTTCAGAACACTGAGAACACTACAAAGAAATGCACCGAGTATATGGCTTTGTAAGAGTAAATCCCCAAACTCAGTGCAAAGATAGCCATCTGCCTCCTAGAAAAAACCTTCAATATCATCTCTCTTGCCCACCACACGCCTGTCTTCTCCGACACTCAGCAGGAGCAGTGACTGCAGGTCTACTCACAAGAAGGCTGCACACATGAAGCAGGTGTTGCCGTGGATTTTCCCATCTGGGCCCTCGATGGGGTCGTTCTCTGTGGTGCAGGGAAGACGTCCGTTCCTCACATAGTTACGGTATTCACGGCACAGCTCCTGCCAAGTGAGGGAGGGTTTAAGAATCAGGTAACTAGGGCTTCCCTGGTGGGGCAGTGGTTGGGAGTCCACCTGCCGATGCAGGGGACATGGGTTCGTGCCCCAGTCCGGGAAGATCCCACATGCTGCGCAGTGGCTGGGCCCATGAGCCATGGCCGCTGAGTCTGCACGTCCGGAGCCTGTGCTCCACAACGGGAGAGGCCACAGCAGTGAGAGGCCCGTGTACCACACACACACAAAAAAATAGAATCAGGTAACTAAATATTGAAAGCTTCCTCCACATTACCCCTCTGAAAACTATGATATAATGTCCCAAACGTAATGGATGCATCAAGAAGGCGATGCAGAAGGTTAGTATTAGCCAGATGCTGTTCAGAGGCCTAGGTCACACATTGTTTGGAATATGAGATTGCTGTCACTTATCTAATTATAAAACCTTCAATTTACCCGAATATTATTCTGGGCTAGGCACTGTGAGAGATACAAAAAAGAATGATTTATTGTCCCTTTCGTAAAGCAATTTGTGGTTGGCAGAATAATAGCTCCTGCCCCCAAATTTGTCCAAGTCCTGATATCCAGGACCTGTGAATATATTGCAGGGCAGGGGGGACTTTGCAGATGTGTTTAAGTTAAGGACCTAGAGATAGGGATATTATCCTGGATTATCCTAGTATGCCCAATGAAATCAAAAGGGTCAGTCCTTAAAACTGGAAGAGTAAGACGGGAGAGAGTGAGAGGGAGATATGACTACAGAAGAACAATTAGAGATGCAATGTTGTTGGCCTTGAAGATGATGGAAACAGTCCAGGAGCCAAGGAACATGAACGCCCTCTAGAAGCTAGAAAAAGCAGAGACATTCATTGCAGAGTTCCTGGAAAATGAAGAAAATATGTTCTCAGAGTGGTTTCCTATCCTCCCTACACTTTTGTCTATTATGAAGACAAGTAATGCAGAGTAAGAAGTAAAAAGAAAAGTGATTACATGTAGCAGTAAGTCAGTAAGCATTTAAAAGTCTTCTATCGGGGCTTCCCTGGTGGTGCAGTGGTTAAGAATCCACCTGCCAATGCAGGGGACACAGGTTCGAGCCCTGGACTGGGAAGATGCCACATACCACGGAGCAACTAAGCTCGTGCGCCACAACTACTGAGCCCGCCTGCCATGACTACTGAAGCCTGCACAGCTAGAGCTCGTGCTCTGCAACAAGAGAAGCCACTGCAGTGAGAAGCCTGCGAACCACAATGAAGAGTAGCCCCCCCCTCACTGCAACTAGAGAAAGCCCGTGTGCAGCAACGAAGACCCAATGCAGCCCAAAATAAATAAATAAATTAAATTAAAAAAATAAAAAAATAAAAGGCTTCTATCATAGACTCAGAATTGTGATGTCACTATAGTGGATCTGTAAATATTTACCATCAGCATTCTTTTGAGGGTGCTTAAATATTGGTGCAGGAGAAGGCTGATAAAATTGGTGGAGAGCAATATAAAATATATATGTTTATGATGTGTTGCACATCACAGTCTATAAAAGCTAGGAAAGATCAAGGTGAGGAGATTCAACAGGCCTGGAAGGGGAAGCTTCCTGGAAAAACTGAGAGTATACATACAGGATAAACCCTAGGAAAAACACACCAAGGCACATATTAATCAAACTAACCGAAACTAAATTCAAAGAAAAAATATTAAAAACAGCAAGGGAAAACCAAAATATAACATACAAAGGAATCCCCAGAAGGTTATCAGCTGATTTTTCAGCATAAACTCTGCAAGCCAGAAGGGAGTGGCCGGATATACTTAAAGTGATGAAAGAGAAAAACCTACAACCAAGATTACTCTACCCAGCAAGGATCTCATTCAGATTTGATGGAGAAATCAAAAGCTTTTCAGACAAGCAAAAGCTAAGAGAATTCAGCACCACCAAACCAGCTTTACAACAAATGCTACAGAAACTTCTCTAGGTGGGAAACACAAGAGAAGAAAAAGACCCACAAAAACAAACCCAAAACAATTAAGAATATGGTAGTAGGAACATACATATTGATAATAACCTTGAATGTAAATGGATTAAATGCTCCAACCAAAAGACACAGACTAGCTGAATGTTTACAAAAACAAGACCCATATATATGCTGCCTACAAGACACCACTTCAGACCTAGGGACACATACAGACTGAAAGTGAAGGGATGGAAAAAGATATTCCATGCAAATGGAAATCAAAAGAAAGCTGGAGTAGCAATACTTGTACCAGATAAAATAGACTTTAAAATGAAGACTGTTCCAAGAGATAAGGAGGGACACTACATAACGATCAAAGGATCAATCCAAGAAGAAGATATAACAGTTACAAATGTTTATGCACCCAATATAGGAGCACCTTAATACATAAGGCAAATGCTAACAACCATGAAAAGAGAAATCGACAGTGACATGATAATAGTAGGGGACTTTAACACCCCACTTACACCAATGGACAGATCATCCAAACAGAAAATAAATAGGGAAGCACAAACTTTAAATGACACAATAGACTAGATAGATTTAATTGATATTTATAGAACATTCCACCCGAAAGTGGCAGAGTACACTTTCTTTTCAAGTGCACATACAACATTCTCCAGGATAGATCACATCTTAGGTCACAAATCAAGCCTCAGAAAATTTAAGAAAATTGAAATCGTATCAAGCATCTTTTCTGACTATAACGCTATGAGACTGGAAGTCAATTAAAGGAAAAAAACTGTAAAAACCACAAATACATGGAGGCTAAACAGTGTGCTACTAAATAACCAAGAGATCACTGAAGAAATCAAAGAAATTAAAAAATACAGAGAAACAAATGACAAGGAAAACACGACAACGCAAAACCTATGGGATGCAGGAAAAGCAGTTCTAAGAGGGAAGTTTATAGCATTCAATCTCACCTCAAGAAACAAGAAAAATCTTAAGTAAACAATCTAAACCTACACTTAAAACAACTAGAGAGGGCTTCCCTGGTGGTGCAGTGGTTGAGGGTCTGCCTGCTGATGCAGGGGACACGGGTTTGTGCCCTGGTCCAGGAAGATCTCGCATGCTGCGGAGTGGCTGGGCCCGTGAGCCATGGCCGCTGAGCCTGCGCGTCTGGAGCCTGTGCTTCGCAAGGGGAGAGGCCACAACAGTGAGAGGCCCGCGTACCGTGCGGGGAAAAGAAAAAAAAAACAACTAGAGAAAGAAGAACAAAGACAACCCAAAGTCAGTAGAAGAAAAGAAATCATAAAGATCAGAGCAGAAATAAATGAAATAGAAATGAAGAAAACAATAGGAAAGATCAATAAAACTAAAAGCTGGTTCTTTGAGAAGATAACAAAATTGGTAAACCCTTAGCTAGACTCATCAAGCAAAAAAGGGAGAGGATGCAAATCAGTAAAATTAGAAATGAAAAAGGAGAAATCACAAATGACACTGCAGAAATACAAAGGATTATAAGAGACTACTACAAACAACTATATGACAATAAAATGGACAACCACGAAGAAATGGACAAATTCTTGGAAAGGTACAATTTTCAAGACTGAACCAGGAAGAATTAGAAAATATGAACAGACCTATCAATATAAACAGTAATGAAATTGAAATCGTAATTAAAAATCTTCCAACAAACAAAAGTCCAGGACCTGATGGCTTCACAGGTGTATTCTATCAAACATTTAGAGAAGAGCTAACACCCATCCTTCTCAAACTCTTCCAAAAAATTGCAGGGGGAGAAACTCCCAAATTCATTCTATGAAGCCACCATCACCCTGATACCAAAACCAGAAAAAGATATCACAAAAAAAGAAAACTATAGACCAATATCACTGAGGAACATAGATGCAAAAGTCCTCAACAAAATACTAGCAAACAGAATCCAACAGCACATTACAAGTATCATACACCATGATCCAGTGGGATTTATCCCAGGGATGCAAGGATTCTTCAGTATATGCAAATCAATCAGTGTGGTACAGCACATTAACAAATTAAGGAATAAAAACCATATGATCATCTCAATAGGTGCAGAAAAAGCTTTTGACAAAGTTCAACACCCATTTATGATAAAAACTCTCCAGAAAATGGGCATAGAGGGAACCTATCTCAACATAATAAAGGCCATATATGACAAAGCCACAGCAAGCATCATACTCAATGGTGAAAAACTGAAAACATTTCCACTAAGATCAGCAACAAGACAAGGATGTCCACTCTCGCCACTCTTATTCAACATAGTTTTGGAAGTCCTAGCCATGGCAATCAGAGGGAAAAAAAGAACTAAAAGGAATACAAATAAAACTGATACAAGGAATACAAATAAAACTGTCATTGTTTGCAGATGACATGATACTATACATAGAGAATCCTAAAAATGCCACCAGAAAACTATTAGAACTAAGCAATGAATTTGATAAGGTTGCAGGATACAAAATTAATGCACAGAAATCTCTTGCATTTCTATACACCAACAATGAAAAATCAGAAAGAGAAATTAAGGAAACACTCCCATTTACCATTGCAACAAAAGGAATAAACTTATCTAGTAATAAACCTGACTAAGGAGGCAAAAGACTTGTACTCAGAAAACTATAAACACTAATGAAAAATATCAAAGATGACAAAAACAGATGGAGAAATATACCATGTTCTTGGATTGGAAGAATCAATATTGTGAAAATGACTATACTACCCAAAGCAATCTACAGATTCAGTGCAATCGCTATCAAACTACCAGTGGCATTCTTCACAGAATTAGAACAAAAAATTTTACAATTTGTATGGAAACACAAAAGAACCCGAATAGCCAAAGCAATCTTAAGAAAAGCAGAGTTGGAGGAATCGGGCTCCCTGGCTTCAAATTATACCACAAAGCTACAGTAATAAAGACAGTATGGTACTGGCACAAAAATAGAAATATAGATCAGTGGTACAGGATAAAATGCCCAGAGATAAACCCACACACATATGGGCACCTAATTTACAACAGTGGAGGCAAGAACATACAATGGAGGAAAGACAGCCTCTTCAATAAGTGGTGCTGGGAAAACTGGACAGCTACATGTAAAAGAATGAAATTAGAACACTACCTAACTCTACACAAAAATAAACTCCAAATGGATTAAAGACTTAAATGTAAGACCAGACACTATAAAACTGTTAGAGGAAAACATAGAAGAAACACTCTATAACATAAACCATAGCAAGATCTTTTTTGACCAACCTCCTAGAGTATTGGAAATAAAAACAAAAATAAACAAACGGGACTTAATTAAACTTAAAAGCATTTGCACAGCAAAGGAAACCATAAACAAGACAAAAAGACAACCCTCAGAATGGGAGAAAGTATTTGCAAATGAAACAACAGACAAAGGGTTAATCTCCAAAATATACAAAGAGCTCATGGAGCTCAATATCAAAAAAACAAACAATCCAGTTAAAAACTGGGTGGAAGACATAGACATTTCACCAAGGAAGACATGCAGACGGCCAAGAGGCACCTGAAAAGATGCTCAACATCAGTAATTATTAGAGAAATGCAAATCAAAACTACAATGAGGTATCACCTCAGGCCAGTCAGAATGGCCATTATCAAAAAATCTAGAAACAGTAAATGCTGGAAAGGGTGTGGTGAAAAGGGAACACTTGTGCACTGCCGGTGGGAATGTAAATTAATACAACCACTATGGAGAACAGTATGGAGTTTCTTTAAAAAACTAAAAATAGAACTATCATACGACCCAGCAATCCCACTATTGGGCATATACCCTGAGAAAACCACAATTCAAAAAGAGACATTTACCACAATGCTCATTGCAGCACTATTTACAATAACCAGGACATGGAAGCAACTTAAGTGTCCATTGACAGATGAATGGATAAAGAAGATGTGGCACATATATACAATAGAATATTACTCAGCCATAAAAATAAACGAAATTGAGTTATTTGTAGTGAGGTGGAGGGACCTAGAGTCTGTCATACAAGTGAAGTAAGTTCGAAAGAGAAAAACAAATACTGATGCTAACGCATATATATGGAATCTAAAAAAAAAAATGGTACTGATGAACTTCGTTGCAGGGCAGGAATAAAGATGTAGACATAGAGAATGGACTTGAGGACACAGGGTGGAAGGGGGAAGCTGGTGCGAAGTGAAAGTAGCATTGACAATATATACACTACCAAATGTAAAATAGTTAGCTAGTGTGAAGCAGCCGCATAGCACAGGGAGATCAGCTCAGTGCTTTGTGATAACCTATAGGGGTGGGATAGGGAGGATGGGAGGGAGGTTCAAGAGGGAGGGAATACGGGGACATATGTATGCATATGGCTGATTCACTTTGTTGTACAACAGAAACTAACACAGTATTGTGAAGCAATTATACTCCAATAAGGATCTATTAAAAAAAAAGAAAGAAAGACATATCTGAAACAAAGATATGGGGGAGAGAACAAATATGAAAGTATGATGCCTGGAGAAACTGACACCTTTCTGGGAGTTACTTGATAAAGTCCAGGGATGGGGGATGCATATTTGAAACAGAAGAGTAACAATGGGAGTGGAGAGGAGGAGGAATGTGTTAAGACCATTTGAAAAATCTAATAGGATTTAGAAACTGATCAAACATTATGGATAAAACAAATTTTCAATTCTGAATTACTAATAAAAAGATGGTTCCAGGTAACAGAAAGTTACTGAGAAAATGAATCAGTTTAAAGGCAACATTTTAAACTGTCAACTTCCCCCCCCAAATTATTAGGCTTATACTTTTGAAGCTGTTGTTAGGAAACAGAATAAATAAAGGTAAACCTTGTGTAAGGCTATGTGAGAGTAATCCTACATCTATGTAAAGACAGACTTTGCTCTGCTACTTATAAAATTGTAAAATTATAGAAATGTGAAGTAGATTAAAAATAATTAGAAAGTCAAAGGATTTAATTAATAGTCATAATTGAAAGTGAAAATACTAGTATTCCTCTATAGCTGGGTGCTGACAAAGATCAACTATGATAATATATGTGCTCTTTGTTTTGTAAATTGAACTAATGTGAATGATAGGGATGTTGTACTCTCTTTAAAATAGCTAAGAGGTAGGAATTATGTAACCTGAAATTAGTAAATTGTAAAAATTGATAGTAATAACCTGTGCCTGACAACAGAAATCTTAAGAAAAGCCAAATAAGTTAAACTCCATTTTTAATGAACTAAACCTTAAATTTTGAATTATCATGAAATAAAATTGATACTCAGGAAACTTGTACTTAAGACTTTTTTTCCAGGTTAAAGGTTATATTTATTCATTTTTTAAATTAATTTTTATTGGAGTATAGTTACAATTTTTATTGGAGTATAGACTTACAATGTTTGTTAGTTTCTACTATACAGCAAAGTGAATCAGTTATACATATACCTATATCCACTCTTTTTTGATTCTATTCCCATATAGGTCATTACAGAGTATTGAGTAGAGTTCCCTGTGCTATATAGTAGGTTCTTATTAGTTACCTGTTTTACATATAGTACTATGTATATGTCAATTCCAGTCTCCCAATTTATCCACCCCCATTTCCCCTTTGGTAACCATAAGATTGTTTTCTACATCTGTGACTCTTATTTCTGTTTCATAGGTTCATTTGTACCATTTTTTAAGATTCCACATGTAAGCGATATCATATGATATTTATCTTTCCTGTCCCAAAAAAACAGGAAAACATTTATGCTAATGAGATATCTAGAATGTTATTGCAGAGAAAAAATGTCAGGGTATAATATAAGAATTTGTGAGAAGATTACCTTTGCAGTTTGTCTTTTAGCCTTTGCTCTTGCTCTTTCTTCTTGTTGACTGTAAGAAACAGGAAAAAAGAGAGACAGAAGAATCTTAATACAGTAGTATAGATTCTTAACAGTCACAGGTTGATCATTCATTGCTTTGATTATTCTCAAGCAACTCCAAAGATCCACTCATAGTAGGTGTAATTTTATTGGGTAATAATTAGAATGATTTACCACATCTCAAGAGAATGGTGTTCAAGGGAAAACCCCTTAATTAATGAGTAAACCTATTTAGCTTCCCAGCAAATATCCTGGAATAGGACTTTCTTATTTGCTGATTCTTTTACATCTGCAAAAGGTGCAGAACTCTTTATAAAGTGGTGATATTTAGCTTCTGGGAGGCAGTATAGCATGGTGATTAAGAAGAAAGTTAAGAAGAAAGACTCTGCAGCCAAATAGAATAAGGAACACAAAAAGTGTCTTAACCTCTCTGTGTTTTCCTCATCTTTAAATGGGGAAATGGAGTGGAGGGATAGAAGAGGTCATAAGAATACTTCTCTCATAGGACTGTTGTGAGCATTAAATAAGTTGATACATGTAAAGCAGTTAGAATTAGTATCCAGTACATAATAAAGTGATTGATAAAAGTGATTGTCATCATCAGCATTGTAAGCATTATTGAAAGTGAACACTCCAAAAACAGGCATATTGGTCTTCCCTGGTGGTGCAGTGGTTAGGAATCCGCCTGCCAATGCAGGGGACACGGGTTCGAGCCCTGGTCCGGAAAGATCCCACATACCGCAGAGCAACTAAGTCCGTGTGCCACAACTACTGAGCCTGCACCCTAGAGCCCCCAAGCCACAACTACTCAGCCCACGTGCCACAACTACTGAAGCCCGTGCTCCTAGAGCCCGTGTTCTGCAACAAGAGAGACCACCGCAATGAGAAACCCGTGCACCGCAAGGAAGAGTGGCCCCCTGCTCACCACAACTTGAGAAAGCCCGTGTGCAGCAGTGAGGACCCAACACAGCCAAAAATGAATAAATAACTTTTATTTATATAAATAAAATAAATAAATAAAAACAACAAAAAAACAGGCACATGATGAAAATGAAATGAGAGTAATAGCTGTTAACCATTTTGGATGAGTAACAGTGTTAGAAATTGAGTTTAATATACTCAGTCTGCAGCATAATTAGATCTATAATGCAGATAATTCAATCATGTTGTAGAGACAAATAATTTGCTAAAACGTTTTCATACGTTACAGTCAACGTAAAAACTGCTCATTGATCAACTTAAAACTTTTTTAAAAGTTGAAAACACTATTTGTATATGATATTAAAGTGTTTAAGAAATGACTATGGAGGGAAGTATGGTTCTTAAGAAAGGCAATAGCCTTTGCTAACATATCCATAAAATATGAGGCAATAAAATTTTAGTTGGATAAGGAATTTTTATATTGATGGAACAAACTAAAATAGCTCCAAAATTGTGGGGTTTCTTATACTTCTTTATATGGATACTGATCCAAACTTTACTGTGAGTCTAAGTTGACTATAAAATTTAAGAAGCATTTTCTTTGCATAATGAAAACTTGTCAGAGGAAACAGCAGAGATGACCACTAGGTGGCAGACTTACTTCCTCATCTCTGAAAGATTAAGGTAAAGAAAAACAGACTGAGATGAGCGTAACAGGCAGATGTTACTACCAGAAGTTGATAATGGCTTTGCTAAATAATTATACCCTGTCTACACCCTACATTGAGAAATCTTATCATTTTCTTCATTTTTCCTGGGCCGAAATTTCCATCATTCTCATCTTCTCTGGGCCTTAATTTTTTTCCATCTATAACTTGGGATAATACAGAACCCATTTCATACGGTTGTTGTGAAGATTAAATGAGATTGGGTAGCAAAACCCAAGTATATGCCGATTATATGCCAATAAATGTTGGTTATGATAATTATATGGTCATCGTCATGACTTCCATCTAACAGATTTTTTAATGCTTCCATGGCTCACTTACACTATGGGACAAATCTGCTGGGTTGTATTGCTCTCCACTAGGGAAGACGGAATGACTGAATCCTTTCAGAGATTCTGGGCATCTAGAAAATAGAGTATCCCTTGGGACAAAGACTTAAGGAATACAGCAGACTCTGGTTTGAGAGGACATACCATGTTGTCTATTCTAAAGTCATACTTTAGTCCCCTGTAAATGAGGTATTCAACTCCTATACAACAAAATCATCATTCCTGAAGCAGCCTTTCTCTAACTATTGCAGAGTTCATCTTCATGTTGTGCCCAAATCTGTCTCCCTGTATCTCTCATCAATTTTAATTCTGTTCCTTGAGGTCACACAGAACGAGTAGAAATAAAAATCATGAACCAACACAAAACAAAAATTCCTAAAATTTGCCATGCACCATAATGATATCAATATATTACATGTAATCTCAATCATTTCCTCTTTCAGCTGATAATCCTTCAGAAAACTAAAAGCAATTAGTATGGCTGTCATAGAGTATTCTCTTCTCTGAAAAAAGGATTCGGAGTTCTTTCTGAAATGTCCTGAAATTATTCTGCATTTTTTATATCACAGTAGTTATCATCTGAAAGCTCTCCACTTGGTTTTGGAGTTTTTTGTGTGTTTGTTTGTTTTTTAGTTCATTTAAATGTGACACACAAGAAGAGGAAAACTGGGCTTCCCTGGTGGCGCAGTGGTTGCGAGTCCGCCTGCCGATGCAGGGGACACGGGTTCGTGCCCCAGTCCGGGAAGACCCCACATGCCGCGGAGCGGCTGGGCCCGTGAGCCATGGCCGCTGAGCCTGCGCGTCCAGAGCCTGTGCTCTGCAACGGGAGAGGCCACAACAGTGAGAGGCCTGCGTACCGCAAAAAATTAAAAAAATTTAAAAAAAAAGAAGAGGAAAACTACACTGAAGTTTTACACTGAAGAGGAAAACGCATTATTCATAATTGTTGGAAAACTGCCCTTAGCAGTTCCCTGTCCCCACTGCCTCAGAAGCCCCAAGCTCTACTCACAAGAGAGCCTCACACATGAAGCAGAGGTTGACGTGCTCCTTCCCATCTGGGCCCTGGATGGGGTCGTTCTCTCTAGTGCAAAGAAGATGTCCATTCTTCATGGATTTGCGGTATTCCCTGCACAACTCCTGTGAAATCAAGGAGGGAAGTTTGAGGTGTTGAACACGGGTTGGATCAGATTGCAAAAACTGCTCAAGTTTATACATTTTTCTTAAATGGCGGTCAGCACTTAGCGAATTTTAGAATAGTTCTTAACTTTGAAGACGTGAATATTTTTAAATGATAAAAGTTACAGACCCTCAACCTAGAAATAGTCACATATGCACATGTGTACATGCACACATATAAACAAATACACAAACCACAAACTGTATCAATGTTTCATACAGTTTAAGGGAATTTATGGGTTCCCTGAACACCATCTATGGATCCCAGGTCCATATGCCTCTGACTTGTTGAAGAAGGTCCCCTCACCTCAAAGGAAGATGTATTCTCAGATTGCCTTTTATTTTTTGATTCATCTTCCCTGTTTTTCTTTTCTTTTTTTTCTGCTTGGCTAAAAAAGAGTGATTTAAAAAGAGATGATTAAGAATCATAGACTCTCCAGATTGAAAGTGATCTAAAATACTCAAATATCATTCAGTTATTACAGTTATATATATTATGAACCATGTATGAACTGATGTACTGTTTGGCATATTGATATGTTTGCTAGTGATCTGTCGTGTTTTCAGATGATTTCATATCCCACTCTGCAAGGGTATGATCCTTGTTTCATGTCATTTACACTTTCACGGGAACTCAACCAGTGATTGATATGCAGGAATCATTCTTTGACAATTATGACATTGTGCAAAAATGTGTCACAAAAAAATGCCATTGATAAGAAACAAACACAATTTAAGAAACAAAATAGAATAAAGCTCCAAAAAAGAGAAATGAAGCAGAAAGGACAAAACCCTCCCTCATTTTCCCAGCAGCAGCTCTACTCACAGCATAGTCGCACACATGGAGCAGGGGCTGTTATACATTTTCCCATCTGGGCCCTTGGTGGGGTTAATCTCTTTGGTGCAGGGGAGTATTCCATTTGTCATAAACTTGAGGTATGGTCTGCACGGCTTTTGCCAAGATAGAGAAGGTAATTTGGACACACGTTTTATTCCCATTCAGAGCAGAAGTTTGAAGCATCTACATTGGTAGAAACTAATCTTTGAGCCCAGGATTTTAGTTGTGTTTTCTCTCACATATAAAATTCAATTGAACAAAAAAAACCCTCGTGATTTGCTAAGAGATGGAAACAAATAAGACATAATAGGATGTATAATAAAAGAGGTAGATAAGTAAACTCCACTATAATCTAAATAGAATAAAATAAGTGCAAACATACAGGTACAAGAAAATCTGAGAACTCAGAGGTTGGGACCATGAAATCTGATTGTGGAAATCAGGGAAGATGTCAGGGAACTAGGATACTTTGAGTGAGACTTTGAAGAGTAAATAGGATTTTCCTGGTTAAGAAATGGATTCAGAAATACACATTTTAGATTGCTAAAATAAGCTGAGAAGCACATGTCAGAAACTACATGGCCTATAGCAGAACATGAATTTCTGAATGACGGTAAGGAGCCAAATAAGAGAGTTAAGGAGATTGAAATGCATCCTTTAGTTGCTAATGAGTTATTTGTGCATTTTAAGAAGAGCAGTATTATGATCTAGTTAATATTTTGAAACTACTCCAGCTGTGTTAGGGAGGATGGTTGGATAAGAAAAAGAATAGAACTTAGAGGGAAGATTAGGAGACTTTCATCATCTAAAGAAGAAGTTAACGGTAACTTATATAAAGCCATGAAAATGAATATTGTAATATTTCAAAGGTAAAAACTATGTTTTCTGTGTGTGTACAATGTATTTTGAACCCAACTCAGATGTGAAATTTCAAAAATTCACATGTAGAAAATATACACTAAGTGTCTCAGGAAAGTGGTAAGCAAAAGCTAGCATAGTCTGTAAATGATGAAACTAGAACTAGAAATCATTTTTTTTCAGACTGCAAATAAGTTCTTTTTACTGTACAGAGTTAGTCTCCGAAGCAGCAAGAATTGATCCACTCCCATATCATTCATCTCAATGTCATCTCCAGATTGAAAGGTTAAGGTTTTCTGGGGATTTTTGCAGGGCAATATTCCAGCCTTTAGGCTCTTTGAAGTGTGTTCAAATTACAGTCTACTCACTGCATATGAGTCTACTCTTCCAGGTTCTCTTTTACTTCTTGCTTTTGCTTCAGCCTTTTTCTTTTCTTCAGCTTTTGCTTGGCTGAATTAGAAAAAACAAAACAAAACAAAACAAAAACAGGACAGATCCATAGGACCAAACACAGTCAATGGTTTCTCCACATTTCTGCATTGCTAATCTGTCCTCCCTCCTGAAGAAGGAGCAACTTTGCCCCTTTATCACTACATACTAATGAGAAGCAACAAAACAGCCTCCAGTATAAGATACCAGAACTTCTTCATAGTTTCTGCATAACACTGAAATAAAGATAGCGTTACTTGTGGATTTGGGAGACTTGCTTTCTGTAAATTACCTTTTTTGGCTGTGGTCAGAAAAGGAACATCATCAGTGTTCATCAAGGAGATATCAAAACTAGTACCGTGGGCTTCCCTGGTGGCGCAGTGGCTGGGGGTCCGCCTGCTGATGCAGGGGACGCGGGTTCGTGCCCCGGTCTGGGAAGATCCCACATGCCGCAGAGTGGCTAGGCCCGTGAGCCATGGCCGCTGAGCCTGCGCGTCCGGAGCCTGTGCTCCGCAATGGGAGAGGCCACAACAGTGAGAGGCCCCAACAGTGAGAGGCCCGCGTACCGCAAAAAAAAAAACAAAAAAAAACTAGTACTGCGGTGACATTACACCTGGAGCCTGAAAGTGGCCTTAATAAAGCACATTGACTGGTCCCCTTGTTTCACAGAGACAAGGTGAGGTGGTGAGGGCTTTGCTTATACTCTCAGGATATGACAACAACTAACCCAAATTTCTCCTCTCAAGTCTATGTTCTGTCTACCACGTCGTGTATGCCGTAGCTTTATTAATTCAGTTTACCTGTATTGCTTACTCATGGCTGTGTTATCTGTAAGAAAATGTAGGATGGGTGGAAAAATAATAATTTCCGTACATTGATAAACCAAATGAGCCAAATTTGCTTTGTACAATGGAATTGCATGGTATGTACAGTTAACTGATGGTATTTCAACCATACCTGGTTGTCAATCAAATTACAAAAGACCAAAGATTCTAAATGTAGTCAACTACTTAATCTGAACTCAATCAGATAAACTGAGTACAGTCCCAAATTTTGAAACCAAACTCAGTTATAACTTACTGAGAAATGTCACATTATATAAAGTAACATTTACTGTAATTTAATAAGAGTTCATGGTTGTTTCATGGGCAACTTCAATAATCAGTTTCTGCAGTAAGTGTTAACTTTGGGTCTTTGCCTCTCTGGAAGATGAGATGCCTATAAACTTGTACAACGGGTTCACAATATGAAGCTTCAGCAGTAGGGAGAATTTGATATTTGCATAAGTCAGGATGTTCCAGTGCTAAGAGAATGAGTGTCGGGGCTAACAGACATCTTGGCATAAATGCTCTAGGTACTTATTCCCAGCTCTATTACTTACATTCTCCATGTAATTTCCTGAACTCCCTTCCCAGTTTGCCCATCTATGAAACAAGCTGGTTCTATTAGATTACTGTAGGTTCCCTTTTCTCTTCGACATTCTAAAACTCTGTACTCACTAGAAGTCTTGACACATGGAACACAAGTTGCCATGCATTTTCCCATCTGGGCCACGAATAGGGTAATTTTCTTTGGTACAGAAAGGGATTCCATTCATTGCATGATCCTGATACTCACTGCAGAGTTTCTGAATAAAGAAAATAAGACAGTTTAGATATGGTTCTCTATAAACTTTAGATACTCTTTATCAAAGATATTGGAAAAGAGGAATTAAGGATAAAAAAATAAAACATTTAGGATGTATAATTGTCCAAAAGTTTTGTGGTATTTCTCTTCTTGTAAGATTCATCCATTTGGGGCTTCCCTGGTGGCGCAGTGGTTAAGAATCTGCCTGCCAATGCAGGGGACACGGGTTCGTGCCCCGGTCCGGGAAGATCCCACATGCCGTGGAGCAGCTAAGCCCATGAGCCACAACTACTGAGCCTGCGCTCTAGAGCCCACGAGCCACAGATACTGAGCCCACATGCTGCAACTACTGAAGCCCGCACGCCTAGAGCCCGTGCTCCACAACATGAGAAGCCACCACGATGAGAAGCCCGTGCACTGCAATGAAGAGTGGCCCCGGCTCGCTGCAGCTAGAGAAAGCCTGTGCGCAGCAACGAAGACCCAGTGCAGCCAAAAATAATTTAAAAAATAAATTAAGATTCATCCATTTAAGTGTTCAACAAATATATTAAGTTAAAGGGATTAAATATGAATGTGATTTAGTGCTTTTATGTCAAGTGAAAAGGATAAGGAATTGCAATATAAAAAGCTAAGGGATATGACACATGTCTAAATTAAGTATGCACTAGCATATAGGAAAGAATGATCCAAGGAAGTTCAGAGAAGAGCTTATATTTGAGTTGTATCTTTAGAATGTGCCTAGGAGAACAATGTGGCAAAAAAGTCCTCCAGGAGGAATTATGATATGCAAAGACACAGGCGTAAAAGAATATGTTATTTTGAGATAATCTATTACAGTCAGGAGTATAGTGGCTAAAGAATTAGCAGGACACAAAGAGGAAGGTTTGGGAACTCGTTAAAAGGAGACCTTGAAGAAAGTCAAAATCAGACTACTAAACTTTGAAAGGACTTTGGACTTTATTCTTAGGAAATGGAAAACAATATTTATAGCAGAGAAGGACCTAATCAAATCTTTGTTTTAGAAAGATTATCCAGTCGGATGTGTGGAGGGTTTAAGTGACTAAAGACTGAAGCTAGGTAAACTATAGAAGAGAAGGAAGGAAGGGAGGGAGGGAGAGAGGGAAAGAGGGAGGAGGGAAGGAAGGAAGGAAGGAGGGAAGAAGGAAGGAAGGGAGAAAGGGGGGAGGGAGGGAAGGAGGGAGGGAGGGAGGAAGGAAGGGAGAAAAAGAAAAGGAAGAGAGAAAGGAAGGAAGAAATTGAAAGTGAAAGATAGGATAGTTGAGGGACATTTAACAGCTAAAATTAAAAGGACTGTGTAACCTAGGACTGAAGGAAAGAAAGCAGTTGAAACAGGCCTTAGCAATTAAGATATAGTTACATGAAGGCAGAAGGTGGACTACGGGAATGAGCTATTTTATGAAACTGAACTACACTTCATAGAAGGTGGGATAACTCTAAGGAATAAGTAAAATAGGGTCTCTTTAATGGAGTGAAATGGTCCAAATACACTCTAGAATACCTGTAAACATTAGATTTTCATAATGCCATTGGTTCATGGAAGTATTTCCTACTCTGTGAAAACAACATGGAAGAATAATTGAATCTTGAAGATTGAGGAAGATGTTGGCTAGAAGTATAGAGAACAGGCAGGATGCTAATGTATCAATGCAAAAGAAAGCTATTAGGTATCTGTGCTAAGATGACAGCAGTGGAAAAAAGGGAGATGACTAGTTAAGAGGTGTTTTAAAAGTAGAATGTCGTATGATTTTAAAAGGATCATATTAAAATTTTACATTGCTATTGCTTTCAAAATGAAAACCCCAAAACAACTGTCACACATTTGAAGAATGTATATCAGCTTTGAATTCAGATAAGCCTTGATATATCACCTTCATTCAGGAGTGTAGAACTGTTTTTATTAATGTGCCTTAACTTCCTCCAAATAGAGCTGAAAATTGTAATGTCATAAGTATTCTAAATCTTATAAAATAGTAACTAAAAATTAGTCTCCAGAAACCCATTAGTAGTGGAGGAAAAATAAATAAATATTGAAAATGCATTCTAGAGTAAAGTACACACATGCACACCCTACAAAAGTCGTAACTGAATTGATCAAACTAATCCTCACCTCAGTTTCTCTTTTAACTTTTTCTTTAGCCTTTCTCAGGCGTTCATCTGCTTTATTTTTTTCTTCTGAAAAATGCTGTTTGCTGGAGGAAGAAACAAAAATAAGGAAGTGAATATAGATGTTTTGAATCTTCAAGCTACAAAATGGTCATTTAGATGCAAGTGGAAAAAAACAGCTAAGTGTTCCTGAGTTTTAGAACAAACATTTTCAAACCACCCTAAAGCCCCTTATGAAATTGAAATCTTCACCATTTCCCCAAAGAACCCCTTGCATTTTGCCTTTAAGTTTGCCATTTCCTTCCACTGTAACAATCTTTTTCTTTTCTTTTTTGTCATCTTCCCTTTTAAACCTTCCCAGCTTAAATTCTACCTTCTTTAAGAAGACATCCCATACCTCAAAGTGGAAATGAGTTCTACATCTTTCAGTGTGTTTTCATACTTGTATATTCTTCTCTTATAGGACAGTTTTCATTCTGTCTTGCAATGTGTGTGTGTGTGTGTGTGTGTGTGTGTGTGTGTGTGTGTGTGTGTGTACATCCAAGGATTATTTTTGCTATTAGCCTTAAGCTTCTTGAGAGCAGGGATCTTTGTCCATACATTCATTCATTCACTTATTTATTCAACATTTGGTTAGTAATTATTTTTCAGCAAGCATTGGAAAGCACTCTGGGCATATAGTTCAGTAGTTTACAATATAAACACATACCCTATCTTCTTAGAACTTACAGACCAGTAGAGAAGAGTGACAGTCAACAAATAGTACTAGAAATAATTATACAAATACCAACTATGATGACTAGTATAAAATAAAATTATCAAGTGTTATAAAGATTGAATTTAATTAGTGATTTTAGGAGATTTCATCCAAGGAAGGATAATCTTGAAATGCAAACCATAGAAGAGACATTAGCTGGCCAAAACAAGAACTGGCAGTCAGAAAGTGTAGGAAAGAGCTCATAGAGTTCAAAGATCTAAAAAAAAATGTGATGAGACCTTTCCTGAGCCATCTTTATAAGTGCCATAATTTATATGTTGTGGGATTTGCTCTTCCCCCAGGGTCAGATGTCCAAGATGAAAAGATAGAGTTAATCCAGTTCACATATGAACATGGATTTTTTTGTGGGCATCCCATCTATTCTGCCACAATGGGGTAATTACTGAAGGAAAAGAATCAAAGTCCTAGTGCCTGCTTTTAACCCTCATTCTGTACTATGACTAGCTCATAAAAAGGCCTACAAAGGTCATGGGAGAAAATGTAAACAAGTATTTTGTAATCCAGTCATCCTACTGGAAATTAGAATCCATTTGTATTAAAAAAGAAATGTATAGCATTAGAGCCTACTTATTAGGTGGTATTATGATTTGTAGAGGACATAAAACAGCTCAAAAATTCTCAACAACAAATATTCCCATGAACATTGTTCTTATTCATCATTTTAGTCACTCTCCACTTCACCTTTTGAGTAACTCCAAAGAAACCACATCTATACTTACAAAATTTCAGCACACAGGGCACATTTGTTGCCATGCATCCTGCCATCAGGGCCACGGACTGGCTCACTCTCCCGTGTACAAAAAAGTCTTCCATTCCTCACTTGGTTTTCATATTCCTTGCAGAAATCCTTTAAAAAGACAAGTAATTACATTTAGCACTTTTCTATTCTTTAATCTAGAAAATGTGCATCATGGATTTATAGTCAAAGAATGTCATATCTAGAAAGTGTTGGTGAACACACACAACGTATTAATGAGAAATAGTAATTACATTGTCAAATTACTCGGTACCTGTATATACTATGTCGTGTATTTATTAAAATGTAAAAGATCCTAGGAAAGAATAAGGCTGAGCAAATACTTTCTAAAATCAGATAGTTTTTGTTCACTTTCAAATCTATGGAAAAAGATAATAAATAAAAGATCTGTCATGAGGTTCCAACAAAGACATAACAAAACACAGCAGCCAAGACAAAATAAAAGTGTTGCCAATGAGCAGAATATAGAATCTGTAAGATGAGATACTTAAGAGCTACTTAATATGGAACAAGTCAAGAACAATTTTACTTAGTTTGCAAGGAAAAAGGAATAAGATGGTATCCAACAGCATTATGCTTACTCTATTTGTTTCCTCTGTGGATCTGTGGACCATTTTTATATATACTCTGCCACCTTTATCAATGTTCATTTCTAACACTGCAGGTGGAAACCTCAGGAGTGAACCTAATTTTCCTTCATTACCCACTTAGAAATGCAGACCATCAAGACTAATCTTTATTTAGAAAACCTAAAAATGTTGTGACTTCCTCCCAAAATTCAGAAGAGGTTTATACACACAAATTTCCTGATTGATGCTTGAATTCAGTATTTTCAAGTTTCTCTCTGTGTTTTGAAAATTCTATTTGATAAGGGCCATATATATGTGTGTGTGGGTATGTGTGTATACAAAAGTTATATTTAATTATATATGATAAATATATATATAAACTTTAAAACACTATACCAAAATACTACTTGATAGCATATATTACTATAATATAATCTATAAAAATGCTTCCTTCTCTGTGGCCTTTTTCAACTGTATGACCCTCATCTTCCCATTTCAGCTAAAAAAACGTGAGCATAAAGAGTATGGTTTATTCACTGCCGTATTATTTACAATAGCCAAGACGTGGAACAACCTAAGTGTTCATCAGTAGATGAATGGATAAAGAAGATGTGATATATACATATATACAATGTGTATGTATGGATGGATGGAATATTATTCAGTCATGAAAAAGAATGAAATCTTTCCATGTGACAGTATGGATGGGTTGTAAAGGGTATTATGCTAAGTGAAATAAGTGAGACAGAGAATGGTAATTACTGTATGACTTTCCTTATATGTGGAATCTAAAAAAACAAAACAAAGGAACAAATAAAACAGACTCATAGATACAGAGAACAAACTGGTGGTTGCCAGTGGGGAGGGGAGTGGGGTGGGGTAGGGGAAATAGGTGAAGGGGATTAAGAGGTACAGACTTCCCATTATAAAATAAATAAGTCATGGAGATGTAATGTACAGCAAAGGGAATATAGTCAATAATATTATAAGAACTTTGTATGGTGACAAATGGTATCTAGACTTATCATGGTGACTGTTTTGAAATGTATATATATATATATATATATATATACAAAATCAGTGTGATGTACACCTGAAACTAACATATTGCATATCAATTATACTTCAATTAAAAATTTTATTTTAAAAAAGAGTGTGGTTTGGAGTCAGAAGGGAAATTAAACTGTGGCTCTAACTCACTGGGAGACCATAGCAAAGTCACATCACCTTTGAGACTTCAGTCTCACTACCAACACAAAGGCAGTTTTCAGAATAGCTGCTCTTTAGGACCTTTTCTAGATCTAGTATTCTCTGATTTTAAAAAATATATAACTCACACTTCATTAGGACACTTTAAAAGAGAATCTAATGAGGAGATATTTGTCTTTAGAGGAGTAATGGGTGTGTTCCGAACTTCCTGGTTGTAACAATCTAGGAATACAGACGCAGAAGACAGTCACCTGATAATCACAGTGTGGTAATAAAATTGATGCTCAATGGTTCCCATAAAAGAAACAATGATAATTTCAGTTTATAAGTTGTGATTCATCCAAGGAGATTCTAAAGAAATGCTGCTGTGTGATCAACCCACTGACAGGTTAATTATGGGGCAAATATTGAGCCATCACAATAATGCAGTCCTGTTCAACATAATCATGTCAAATGACCCCACCAAAACAATGATCCCAGCCACAGACAAAAAGAAGGAAAAGTAGCTGAGGCATGATGAAAGACAAGGGAAAAGAAACTCCCTGTTTATGAAGTAATAAAATGTTGAATATCACAAGATGACCCAAAGTGTTATACTGAAATTTAACAACCACCACAACAAAATTGCTTTTCAAATCTCAGTGAGTGTTGAACACATTATGGATAATTATGAATGCTCTGTGTTTCTTAATTTAAATTCTGAATGCCCTATTTAGGGTGGGACATTTGTTTCATTGAATGGCATTATGAAGTGGAAGTTCAGCTCTTAAATACCAAAAATTGCACCTGTGTCTCCCCTTAGGAAAACATATGCCCTACAGTCCACAAAAATAGTATCTTTTTATTAGCACCAAAGGGTGCAGGACACAGAATCAGAATCCAACAGGAGGGTAAAATTGAGATCATTTACCCAACCTCCTTATTTTACTAATAATGAAAATTGAGACCTGGACAGAAGAGATGAGTTGCTCAGTTTCACACACCCAGAGAAGGACTAAAACTCAGGTGTTCTGACTTTTCAACAAAAGACTACTCATTACCAAAGTAGCTGCTATCACTTTCATTGAAAGTAGGGTTTAATAACCTTGGTGATTTAAGAAATCCAGGCTGTGTTATCTACAATGCATATTCAATTAACGAAAGGAATAATTTTTTATACTAGATTGAAAAACTAAATCATCGAATAATTTGAAAAACCTTAATTTTAAGGTTATTTTAAAAACAATATCAGTAATTGTTTGAGGTTTTTGTTTAATCAGAAGCATGACCTTTATAATTGCATCCCTCTCTGAACATAATAACCATAATGGAAAAATGAATAACTAATTTGCATCAGTGGGAATATACATAAAATACACCAGTGGATATACTGTTTAAAAGATTCTGGAATTATTTTCAAGTTAGTCCTGTCAAATTTATATTAAGTTGCTTTTTTAACTAATTTATTCAAAGCAAAAGTAATTTACACTAAGTCAAAGAGAAGTCTGGTGGAAACTAAGCAGAATTTAAGTTGCATAAACTTTGTCTTCTCTTGTTTTTTTTAAGCAAGCAGAGTATTTTGAGCTTTAGGTGGGAAATGCTATTTTAACTTTGAATCTAGTGATTAATATACTTAGGAATATTATACTAGGAATACTGTACTAGGAATTCAACTTGGGAAACTTTAAAATTAAGGAGAAAAGTTCAATGTAATAATGAAGAACAATGACATGATTGAATTACCTTAAAGGTTCAAGTATAAATTGTTAATATTTATGTCCACAAGAACCAAATTGTGTTGATGAGAAATTTACCTTTTCAGCAGTTCGTCGAATTCTGGTTTCACCTTCTCGCTTGGCATTTTCTTCAGCTTCTTTTAAGCTGTTAAGAAAGGAAAATAGTTGGTCGGTTTATGACTTTATCATATCTTCAGTGTCCAGTTCTGTGCTAAGCACTTCCATATCCTTTGCTCAACTTGCTCAACCCATCCACTTACATGAGACAAGCTTTGCCTGTCTTGAATGTTTGAGCCAGAAAATTGCCAAAGATAAGGATGGGTGTGAAACTGACTCACTGACAATCAATTAGAAGCCTTGTTCTGTAAAACTGGATGGGTGTGACTCCTTGATTGACACACAAGATTGTCAGGAAAACTTGCTCTAACAGGAAGAACCAAGAGCTTTAAAACAATGCTGTGACAAGGATGAAACCAAACTAAGCATTTGAAGTACATGTTGTCATCCACACCCTTATGTATAGCTTTTTTAAACCTTGTAAAGTACTTGTTTGCCTTCACGTAAAAGCACCCTTGTTAATAAAAGCTACATTGAACTGAGCTTCTAAGTCCTTTCAGATCTATTATCTAACTGCAGTTCAACTTGGAGATAGACAAGACTATCTTAGTTCTACAGAGGAAAAAACCAACCAGGAGTCAGGGAGGTCAGATTCTCTTTTTTAGCTAGCACATGGAAAGAAACACAGAATCATAGAATTAGGGCAGGTTTGAGCACTAAAAGTGCATGCCTCCTAGATAAGAAAGTGGAAATGAGGATGATTTCCTGTCTGGAAACCAGTTATAATAACTATTTTTAAACCTGAGAGGACATGCCCTTGAATTCCACACAGCATACTATAATTTTCAAAGACAGATGTGAAGTCCTTTAATCTGTTAAATCTTTCTCTCTCCTGATTTTAAAAATCCAGTGATATAAATAGAGCACTTTAAGGCTTGCTGACAAACGGATTAGAGAATCTATGCTTTAACAGTCAGAATATTAAAGACTCTGTGGATCTTACTCATATCTGTGTCTCAGTGCTCAGAGCAGTGTCAGGCACTGAGAGAAAGATTAACCCAACAGTTCTTCCCTTTCATAAAGTCCCACCTTTCATACAACTAATAAATCCAGCCACATGACATTATTTTAAATTAGACTGTCATCTTCAGTGAGAGTATCTATACATGCCTCAATGAAGCAGTACATGTCAAATGACTGACTTAGATTATTCCACGAGAGCACCTTTTAAATTTTGAAATATTATGCCTTATAAAACACTGTGCATTTTCAAGTCATTATAATTAAATAAATTAAATAACTAGCATAACCGCTTTATCTACTCCTTTTTTTTCTTTTCTTTTCTTTTTTTTTGCGGTACGCAGGCCTCTCACTGTTGTGGCCTCTCCCGTTGCAGAGCACAGGCTCCAGATGCACAGGCTCCGGATGCGCAGGCTCAGCGGCCATGGCTCACGGGCCCAGCCACTCCGCGGCACGTGGGATCTTCCCGGACTGGGGCAGAACCCATGTCCCCTGCATCGGCAGGCGGACTTTCAACCACTGCGCCACCAGGGAAGCCCTATCTACAGTGAGAGGCCCGCGTACCGCAAAAAAAAAAAAAAAAGAAAAGAAACTTTATCAGATAATATGAATTAAAAAGAGAAGAAGCCACTCTGGGAGCAAGGCCCATTTCACCTTATAAAGACAAAGGATAACATGCTTGAGGAAAAGGACTTTATCTCTCTGTGGAGTGGTTCTCAGGATAGCAACCAAGTACATTCTCATCAGGTCCACCTGCTGGCCAGCTTGGGGGTGATGATACTTACAATAGCTCAGCACACATCACACACTTATTGACATGTGTCTTTCCATCAAGACCAAGAACTGGTTCATTTTCCCTTGTGCATCCAAGTCTTCCATCCTTCACATAAGGCCGAAAATCACTACATATATCCTGAAGAACAGGGAAAGAAACTTCACATTTACCATCCGGATGGTAATGCTTACAACACCATTTTCAGAAATTTTATAGAGCCCAGTGCCCCTCTGCCTAGTGCACACTAGCTACCTAGAGCAATGCCAGTCATGTAAAAGTAGGTCAGTAAGTACTGTATAATTCACATGGTTAACTATAGAACTCGTTTACTTGTTTATTCATTTATTAGTAAACGTGGATAACCTATGACGTGTTAGAACAAAGGTAGAACACAATCCTTGCCCTCAACTTGCTCACAATCTACTGGGTGATACAAAGAGACATTTAAAATACAACGTGCTACAGAGAACTGTATTCAATATCCTATGATAAACCATAATGGAAAAGAATATTTAAAAAAAAGAATGTATATCTATAACAATCACTTTGCTGTACAGCAGTAATGAGCACAACATTATAAATCAACTATACTTCAATAAAAGAGAGAGTTACAAAAGATAAAACAATGTTACCTTCTCACTGTTTTTCTTTAATTATGGAAAATGTGGCTTTTTATATAAATAGGTTATTTATGTTAACATGTAAGGGGTTTATTGTAATTTAAAATGAAAAATAAACATATTTTTCAAGTTCTCAGTTTTTACTCCTGATACAATAAATATCTATAGATATAACTCACATAAACAAAGCTCCTTGGGGTCCTCAATAATTTTTAAGGGTTTAAATGAGTCCTAAGACAAAAAACATTGAAAACCACTATCCTAGAGTAATCCTACTTTCCAGGGATAAATGTATTTGTGATTTTTTAGGTATCTCCCTTTTTTCCCTAAGCATATAAAAGCAAAAGCATATTTACACACATATATTTATCTTTTTCTCATAAAAATAATGCTATACAGCTAAAAAAAATACAATGTGCTAATATCCTAGGATAAACCATAATGGAAAAGAATATAAAGAAGAATGTGTGTGTGTATGTATAACTGAATCACTTTGCTGTACAGCAGAAATTAACACAACATTATAAATCAACTATACTTCAATTAAAAAAGACAAAAAATATAGTTTAAATACATCTAAAGAAAAAAATACAATGTGCTAAATGTCTTGATGGGGGTAACCTCACTCACTTCCCCTATTATCACAGGCCCACAGAATTTTAGCATAGAAAGAAGGTGTTAGCCCAACTGAAACGTTATTTGGCAACTCATCATTGTGACATAAGCCAGATATTCTGATTCAGAGTTAACTTGAACTTAATTTCTATCTAAAACCAAAGAATATGGTTCAGAACTTAATTTCTATCTAAAACCAAAGAACATTGCAAAACAAATTTTTTGATGTCATTATTGTCATAACAAAAATGTCTTTATTATAGATTTGGAAAACTTAGGATATGGACCTGTGACTTAGTATGGCACACAATATCAAGAATAAAGTAGGACAGACACAAATGTAAAATAAATTTTTGAGCCAGAAGATTACACTGAGGAACTCTCCTAGAAGACAATTAAAAAGGAAAAAATTTAAACTAGAAAAGAAAATCTATGAAACATACCCCACTCTTCATGTCATATATTTAGGAAGAAGTTAAAAATAGAGTGAAAACAGGTTAAGTCATGGCCATATGTGCTACCCCATTCACTTGGTTGTTCATTTATTCCTCAAAACCCATTACCCATTTACTAGGCTCTAGGCATTCCACTAGACTGTGACACAGCAAAAAAAGAGAAAAGGAATATGTACTCTAACGGATTTACATTCGTTAAATAGGGGAAGAGATAGACAGTAAATACAAAAACTTTAAATTATAACAAGTGCTATGAAAAATAAACTGCATGATATGATAGCACCCAGAATAGGGGCTATTTTAAATATAGTGTCAAGAAAGATCTTTCTGCAAAGGTAACATTTGAGGTGAGATGGCATTAATGAGGAGGAGCCGGGCATTAAAGACTTGTGGAAAGAACATTCCAGACATGGAGAACTGCAGTTGCAAAAGATTTGTGATAGGAACTAGATTCTCCTGTTTAAGGGGCAGAAAGAATAGAAGTGTGTTTGGAGCATAAGGAAAAAGCAGGAGCGTAAGGAAAAGCTGCTGATTTTCTCTCAAAAATCATTTCTGGAGAAATTGCAGAAGCATGGGGATAGGGATCCAAGCAATCAACTTGGGGCCATCACTCCTCTCCCGCTTCACCAGTGAAACCAACAGCAGCCTACTAGGTCACAGATGTTGGCAGGGTGATGGACAGATCAAAAGCCCAGCTGGGAGGTGATGAAAACAGGTGTAAGCGTTTACCACTCCACCTCCTCCTCCTCCAAACCCCAAGGGCTGGTGGATCACAGCCTACAGTGAACAATTCTTCCTGATGCTGACAATTTCTGAGAGCTTACAGATGGATTCTTGACATGGTGAAGTGGCAGCAAACTGGAGTTAACACTGGTTCTAGAACCTTCAGCTCTGAGTCTTATCCTTTGTCCTCTCCTGACACTTACCAGGCGAGGCAGAGGCTGAAGCTTGGCTTCAGTATTTTCTAACTCACCTTAGCAGAAAAAAATTTACTACAGAAAAATTAAAAAGCCCACAAATATTATAATAGGATAAGAAAAGATACAAGGCAAAAGTGAATAAGAAGAGAGCAGAAGCAAAAATATTAATATATAGAATTCAGTCCCAAATGCATCATAAGTAACAAAGAAGGACATTACATAAAGTAAAAGGAAGAAAAGAACAAGAAGGTATAATAATCATGAGCATACATTCAATAATACAGGCTCTAAATATGTCAAGTGATAACCAATATAATTAAATAAATCAATAACTGGTGTTAGAGTTTTTAGCACACACTTCTCAGAAGCTGATATATCAAAGGAAAAAATTAAGGTACTTAAGTCATTAGATTTTAATAGAAAACTACATCCAAGAAACAGAAAATAAACCTTTTTTCAGAAGATATAAAACATTTATAAAAGTAGAATATTTATCAGGCCACAAAGAAAGTCTTAGGAAATTCCAAAGGATCAGTGTCATATGGCCCATGTTCTTTGACCACAATTCAATAAACAAGTTAATTTAAAATGGAAAAAAAGTACCACATATTTGTAAATCAAATAATGTGTTACTAAATAAATTTGGGAGGGAGGAAAGTTAAGAAATATTTGGCAAAGAATGACAAATGAAAACACTTCAAGTACAAATCTGAGACAGATGAACACTGATACCTTCAAATACACTTGTCATGAAATTTAGAAAGTTAAAATTTAAAGACTAAGTATTGCTCAATTCACTGTAAAATGAGCAGCAGAGCAAATAGGAATGAATAACATAAAGAACAGAAACTACAGAGAAAATTAATAAAAAAGCTAATGTTATAGTTTTCTAGTACAACTGATAAAAAGAAAGAGAAGATGACAATTTAAAAATATATATAGTGATATTGGAAATAACTGAACATTAAGAAATAATACAATGAAAGCATATTGTGAGTATCCATATGCTAATGCATTTGAAAACCAAAATGGAGACATGGCTACAAAAAAAGTAGAAAATACCTCCGCTGGTGTCCTAAGCAGGAGGAAAGTTGAACGTATCAATAAGTATATTAACTAATTGATATACTGGTCTGAGATATTCTCTCCCCAAAATGCCCCATTTCTAATAGACTTAAAATACATTTTTCTAAATCTTTGAATTTAAGGAGTATGTACTGGAGACATAGTTGGGGTTTTTTTTTTTTTAGCATATAATAGTCTCAGCCTTTTGATTGGGATGTTAAAACCATTTACATTTAATATAATTATCGATAGGATTGTATTTACATATGCTATGTTTCTATTTGTTTTTAATATACTCTTGTTCTTTTTACTTCTCTATTCTTCCACTATTGCCTTCTTTTTGGGTTAAATATTACTAGTGCGTCTTTTTTATTCTCCTGCTGATTTTATGCATTTATTATACATGTCATTTTCTGATCGGTTACTCTAGTGATTACAATAAGCATCCTAATTTATCACAATCTACTACCAATTAATACTTAATTCTAGTAAAATATAGAAACTTGGCCCCAATTGTAGCTCTATTTTCTCTGTCTCCTTTCGTACTGTAACTATCATACATGTTATATTTGTACACCCAATAAAACAGCATTATAATCATTGCTATATACAATATTATATCTTTAAAAGAAGCTAGGTGAAAATAAGGGACATATATTTATAGAGTACTTCATATTAACCCCTATATTTACCATTTCTGGTGCTTTTTATTTCTTTTTCTAATTTCAAGTTACCATCTGGTGGTCATTCCTTTAAAGAACTTTATTATTACTTATAAGACAGATCTGTTAGCAACAAATTCTCTCAGATTTCATTGATATGGGAATATCTTCATTTTGCCTTAATTTTATAGGGTAATTTTTGTGGATATAGAATATTGGTTAACATTTTTTTTCTTTCAGCCCTTTGAGCATCTCTTTCCATTGCCTTCTGACCTTCATTATTTTAAATGAGAAGCCAGTCATATATAATGGGTTATTTTTCTTTTGCTACTTTTAAAACTTTCTCTTGATCTCAACATTTTGATCATAATGAGCCCAAGTGTAGATCTCTTTGATTTGTTCCATTTAGAGTTTGTTGAAATTCTTGAATATAAAGATTCATTCTTTCATCAAATTTGATACATTTTAGGCTGTTATTCGTTCAAATAATTTTTCTATCCAGTCTCTGTCTTCTATTTCTGGCATTCCTATTTCACATATACTGGCATTCTTGATGTCTCAAGGACTCTGCGACTCTGTGCAATTTTTGTCAATATTTTTTCCTTCTGTACTTCTTTTGTTAAACTTTATTAATCTTTCTTCAAGTTTACTAATTCTTCTTTTACTATACAATCTCAAAGCTGCTTTTGAGCCTTTCTACTGAATTTTTAAAACTTGAGTTATTGTGCCCTTCATCTCCAGAATTTTCATTTGGTTATATATATACATACATATATATGTGTGTATATATATATATATATACACATATACAAGTGTATATGAGGGTGTTATATATAACTTTTCACTGAAAATCTCTATTCATTGTTATTACGTTTTCCTTTAACTCTTCAAATATTGTTTTCTTTAGTGTTGGACACCTTATAAATAGCTTCTTTAAGTCTCTGTCTGTCAAACTAACATCTGGAACCACTCAGACAGTTTCCATTAACATTTTTTCATGCCAACTATGGTTCATATATTCTATTTACTTTGCCTATTTCATAATTTTTGTTGAAAACTGGACATTATGGATAATATAGTTTAGCAACTCAATTTATTCCAAAGATGATTTTCGCTGTTTTATTGTTTGCTTCTTTGGTTGAGCTAAATCTCTGATCTCTTGCTCTCCCATAGTGTGCAGCTGTTGATGTGTATGCTAAGAAAATGTTTATTCAGTCATACCTTTGTATTCATTGGGGGAGTGGTTCCAAGACCCCCATGGATACCAAAATCCATAGATACTAAAGTCCCTTATATAAACTATGCACATCCTCCTGTATACTTTAAATTATCTCTAGATTACTTACAATACCTAACACAATTTAAGTGCTATGTAAATAGTTGTAAGTACAATATAAATACTATGTAAATAGTGGCCAGCATGGGGCAAATTCAAGATTTGCTTTTTGGAACTTTCTGGAGTTTGTTTGTTTTTAATATTTTTGGTCTGTGATTGCCTGAATCCATGAATGTGGAACCCACAGACATGGAGGGATGACTGTAGTTTTTTGGTTTTTTTAAGCCTGACTTTTTAGGTTTTTTCTCCCTGGATCTGTGTAACTTAGCAGTAGGCCAATGATTAGACAGAGTTTATGCTCAAGCTAGTAAGGTGTCTATCCTCCACAGATGGACCTGTGTATGTAGGAGAGGGTATTCAAATTTCAGGCTACTTTTACGTCTACCCTAGCATTTGCTTTCCACTGGGATTTTCTTGTGTCTTCTAAGTGCTTGCACACATCCCTATGATTGTCCAGGACTTTATGAATTGCTTAGTCCCTTTTTGTCTCTGCTGCCCTGTTATGAAGACATAGCCAGAAATATGCTTACTGCTATAACCTAAGATCATTCTCCTTACTGGAATAACCAAAAATATCTCTGGATATGTCAGTTGCCCACTACTCAAAATTAAATAAACCCCTTTCAACATTTGCAGTGCAGTTGCTGATCCACACAGCCTGCTCTGTTTTGGTAGACCCTCCATATCAACCAAGCCATGGGAGTGAGATGGGACTATCATTAAGCAAGAACATCATAGAATCCCATTGCTCTTACCCAGAGTTCAACAGTTTTTCAAGCATAACTGATTGTCAGATTAACATAGGCTGCTGGTCAATTTCCAGAATGCTAAAATGGTTGTTTTACTCAATTTTGTGTAGCCTTATAGTTGTTCTTTGGGGAGGGAATTAGCTGACCTCCTTATTCAGCAATAGTCTGAAGTGCCACCCCCTCAGGGTAATTTTATATTGATTCCCAAACCAGATAAGAATAATTAGCAAGGGGAAAGTATAGACTCATTTTACTTACAAAAATAGTTTCAAATTTTCTAAATAATAACTATGCAAATTCAACAGTGTATTAAAAAATGCATTACGATTATGATTTACCCTAAGAAAATAATAATGATTTAACATTTAGCATGGTTATCAAAAAATGTATTATGTTAATAGAGTGAAAGAGAAAAATTGTAAAATTATTTCAATAGTTGCAGAGAAGGCATGTGATAATGATCAAAACATATTCAGAAGAATAAAAACAGAAAGGAACTTCTAAACTTACTAAAGTTTATAGAAAAACACCTATGGTAAACAATATACTTAATGGAGAAACTTTGGCTATATTGCATTTAATATAGGCAGAGAAAGGGCAGATTGAAGTCCATTATCATTGCTACTGTTGAACTACTGTATTGAACTCTAGATCCTCACCAATGATATAAGGAAAGAAAAAGAAAGAAGTGACAAGATTGAAAAGGAAGTTATAAAGCTTCTATTATTTGCAGATGATGTGATCAACTTACAAGAAAGACAACAGAATTAAAAGATAAATTATAAGAATTAACAAGATATCATAAAGGTTTTTAACAGAAGATAAACCTATAGAAATCAATAGAATTTGTCTATGCCAACAATAATCAGATATAAATACCATAAACAACAAAATACCACTCAAAAGAGCAATAAAATTACAAATTTTCTAGGTATTGGCAAAAAATACCTGTGGAGAATATTTTATAGATTTCATAAGATACACAAAAGTTATATGAATTAATAAGATATTCTATGCCTTTGACTTGGGCAAGTTACTATTGTAAAAAGTCAATTTTACCCAAATTAATTTATAAATTCTCTGTAGCCTTTACCACATTGAGTTCTCAAACTCAAGTTGGATTTTTAATAAACTTAGTAAATTTTTTATTTCAAATATATATGTGGAAAAATATATATCTGTGCATAGGTAAGTCAACTTTGAAAAAGTGAGATAAGAAAGGGGACTTGTCTTATTAGTTATTAAAGAAATGAACAATATGAACAAAAAAGGGAACTTAGAAACACATACACACCTATGAATTTAATATCCTACAAAGTTGGCAACTGAAATCAATGAGAAACACTGAATGAATGAATTGATCAATTAAAAAACAAAAGTTTCTACATAGGCCAAAGATGTTAGTGATTAGAAATTATGGAGGATTTCAGAAAACTTGGGTGGTAGGAATGGAAATCATGAAAAGGAGTCAAATTGGAATATACGTTGGATGCAAAACCAAGACTTGTTGATGGATTGCATATCAGAGTCATAAGGTTAAAGGATGACATACATAGTAATGAAGAATAAATTGATGATGCAAGAGAGAGAGGATGTCTATAGGAGGAAACTTCTTGAACAAAGCATCTTATTCTGAGAGTAAGAAGCAGGGTTAATTTTCTTTTTATTAACATCTTTATTAGAGTATAATTGCTTTACAGTGGTGTGTTGGTTTCTGCTTTACAACAGTGAATCAGCTATACATATACATATATACCCATATCTCCTTCCTCTTGAGTCTCCCTCCCACCTTCCCTATCCCACCCCTCTAGGTGGTCAGAAAGCACTGAGCTGATCTCCCTGTGCTATGCGGCTGCTTCCCACTAGCTATCTATTTTACATTTGGTAGTATATATAAGTCCATGCCACTCTCTCACTTCATCCCAGCTTACCCTTCCCCCTCCCTGTGTCCACAAGTCCATTCTCTACCTCTGCATCTTTATTCCTGTTCTGCCCCTAGGTTCATCAGAACCAATTTTTTCTTAGATTCCATACATATGTGTCAGCATACGGTATTTGTTTTTCTCTTTCTGACTTACTTCACTCTGTATGACAGACTCTAGGTCCATCCACCTCACTACAAATAACTCAATTTCGTTTCTTTTTATGGCTGAGTAATATTCCATTGTATATATATGCCACATCTTCTTTATCCATTCAGCTGTCAATGGACACTTAGGTTGCTTCCATGTCCTGGCTATTGTAAAGAGAGCTGCAATGAACACTGTGGTACATGACTCTTCTTGAATTATGGCTTTCTCAGGGTATATGCCCAGTAGTGGGATTGCTGGGTCGTATGGTAGTTCTATTTTTAGTTTTTTAAGGAAATGCCATACTGTTCTCCATAGTGGCTGTATCAATTTACATTCCTACCAACAGTGCAAGAGGATACAAGACGAAAAGACAACCCTCAGAATGGGAGAAAGTATTTGCAAATGAAGCAACTGACAAAGGATTAATTTCCAAAATTTACAAGCAGTTCATGCAGCTTAATATCTAAAAAACAAACAACCCAATCCAAAAATGGGCAGAAGACCAAATAGACATTTCTCCAAAGAAGATGTACAGATTGCCAACACACACATGAAAGAATGTTCAGCATCACTAATCATTAGAGGAATGCAAATCAAAACTACAATGAGAAAAAAAAAAAAAACTACAATGAGGTATCACCTCACACCAGTCAGAATGGCCATAATCAAAAAATCTACAAACAATAAATGCTGGAGAGGGTGTGGAGAAAAGCGTTAATTTTTGATGGGAAAAATCTAAGCAGAGAAAGTAGATTGTTTTCTTTTACAGTTAAGAGGAAAATAACAACAATAAAAATATACTATAATTGCATTAATCTATTCACACACAGACAAGTAAACATCTAGACAGAAATTACTTGAAGGCAAACAGCTAAATATTAACTGCCTTAATTTATAAGTAAATAATTTCCTAGGTAGCAAAACATGTAACCATAGGAACTTTATCTAGAGGTCAAAATTATAATTCAGGCATAAAATGGTAACAGAGAAGTATAATGTCTTAATATTCTATCATTTTATTTCTTAAAAATCCTATTTCATTAAAATTCAGTAAATGTGTGTCTACATATGAAAACGTACCACTAGTAATGTTTTAAAACGGTAGGTTTAAGAATGGTGTGTGTGTGTGTATGTATTGGGGGGATTTTTGTTTGTCACTTTCTTGTATTTTATATTTTTAAACACCAATGATATATCAGTTTTTCATGAAGAAAAAAGAGGAGGAGGAAGAGAATGGATTTTATAGCATAAGCCTCTCTCTAAATGTCACAAAGAAAGGCAGATTTGAAAAGTATCAGTAAAGTTTTCTGACGCTCACAGATTTGGGGGAACATAGAAGCAGCTCCCTTTTGCTCAAAGAGTTTGTAGTTATTGACCAATTGTGTGGTGACTATGTTATTGTTTTAAAAGTGAGACTGGTTGAGCCCGGGCAAAGATTTGGTTGACTCGGTCTACTGCGGAGGCTGAGGTGCTCAGACAGTCCTGAGTAACACTGACAAGGAGAATGGTAGCTTGGTTAGACCAGGGATATTCATGTAATTTGGGTGTGCCTTCCCTGACTGATCATTTTAGTTATGTGTCAGAGGCAGGAGAGGAGGAAGAGAAAGAAGATATTGGAGAAGAAGCTACATAGGAGACCTGGAATAATATGAGTAGTTGTCAGAATACCTGGCAATAGCCCCAGCTTTGTCAATAACTTATTGTAAGACATCGTAGACAGAGAGTTCAACAAGTCTGGGCCTATAACTTTTATTTTTTTGTATAAATAAGAATTTTTGTATAATAAAAAATTATTTATAAAGGGAAATGGTTATGTGTTGGGTTGCATCTGTATAGTTTCTTTCATTTTATTTAATTAAAAATTTTTTTTACCACAGAACAGTTTTCTCCAACAAATATTAGCCTGAATCCCAATTTGCAAAACAGATATAAATAAGCAAGTCTACTTGAATTAGGAGAAATCTCCAAGTATTAGAAAATATGTTCAGTCAGAAGAGAAAGAGGAAAAGAGAAAGGAAATAAAATGAGTCAAATGTCTGCTAACACATGTTAAACATTGTAGCTGGCTTTTAAAAGTTAGTTTCTCATTTGATCCACATTCCATTTCACAGGTGAAAAAACTGAGACCCAGGTATACATAAATTGTCCAAATTCTGAGACTTGAACTTAAGTTCTACAGTCCCGTGAATTCTCTTGTTGGAGCTAAGACAGGACAGTAGAAATGAGAAACGGCCGTGGAAGGCAGACATCACACTGGCTTACACCACCTCTTAGCATCTGTCAGTGCCCCAGATGTTTTCAGAGAGTTGGGTCATGGGTTGGACCTATGGACAAGCTGTACCAGATATTTAGCCTACCCCTGGACTACGCCATGTTCCCTCCCTTCTAAGTAGCTGGCCTCACAACAGGTATGACCTAGTAATTAAGAAATAAAGAGATCTGAATAGAGTTGAACATAATCTCTAAAGCAAATATGACAAGTTGACTCCAAATAGTCTCACCTTTGCTGGGGCAGTAGCCCTGGCTCTTGCTAAATGCCTGGCCCTTCTCTGGGATTTTGCTTCTTTTTCTCTGGAAGATAGCAAAGAACAGAATAGCTCAGATATGCTTGACCAATTTTAGGTCTAACATCATACATGGTAAACTTAATTTTGGCTATTCTTCTCAGCTTAATCTAGCTTGTCAGAAGTGGAGGTATGTCTGGAAATAACCACAGGTACTGTAAATCTCTCCTCAGGGCTGAAATATATCTCAAATGTGGTTCTATTAAAGGCAAGAATCTTTACTGTTAACTGTATAACTGATTACCCACCTTAAATACTTCCATCATCCAGGTGGTCACCAACTCTAAAAGCCATTTATATCATTTTTGGAATGCTCTCTTTGAAAGACCATATTCAGATTGATCCAAAATCTACCCACCTGTCCTGGTCTGAGGTTCCAATCTCTAAGGACCCACAGAGCAAATTCAGCAATTTAAAGATAACTTTAATGCCTCATACAGTCTCCTCCTTTCCAGGTTAAGAAGCCAAGTTTATCCCAATATAATTTACATAAGTAATAAAGATAATAATTGCGTGAGTGACCTCAAAGTGATAAATAACCCGCCTTGTATGTCTAAAGGCATTTAATTTTTATTTTAAATTATTTTTCAATAAATTTATTCTATTTATAGTTTCAGTCTCCTAACAAAACATCCTATGTAACAAGGAGGAAACTCTTTAGTAAATATTACACCTGCTGGTTTACATTCAGCTTTCAAGAGGCTAAGAAAGGATTGTTCAACTTGCCCTGGGAGTCCTTCCTCCCTAAATTTTGCCCTGCCTTCCTTCATCTTCCTACAGTGTCTTCATTAGGAGCAGCACATGTGATCAGAGCTTTGTTATCCCGATATCAATGACTATGTCAGATTAAATGCCTTGACACATTACCAACTTGGCATTTTAAAAGCTGATTATAATATAATTATCTTCAGTGGGTAAGTTTTGTGTTGGCTTGGTACCAGAGTTGAAGGTTTTTTTTTTTTTTTTTGCGGTACGCGGGCCTCTCACTGTTGTGGCCTCTCCCGTTGTGGAGCACAGGCTCCGGACGCGCAGGCTCAGTGGCCATGGCTCACAGGCCTAGCCGCTCCACGGCATGTGGGATCTTCCCGGACCGGGCCACGAACCCGTGTCCCCTGCATCGGCAGGCGGACTCTCAACCACTGCACCACCAGGGAAGCCCCCAGAGTTGAAGTTTTGATGGTGGTCAGAAGCCGAGAATGAATTCCCTGTTCAAAACCAAATTCGGTCCCTTTGATTTGAGGACTTGCAACTGATAACTCAAGCCTTTACCACCTATGGAGTGTCACTGGAGAGAAGGAAATAGTTAAGAAGCATTGCAAAGATGTCAGTAAACCTCCAGGATATTAATTCTTTCTGAGTTGTGGGGAGTTGGAAGCCACAGTCAATCCTAGGGTCCGTCTCATGCTAGCATAATCCTAGATGTCTGAAGACACTGGCAGCTCACAGAGTCAGGGTGTATCCTGATTCTCCTGGTTGGCTCTCACAAGAAGAGTCTGGCATCATTCTCAGGGGTACAACAGAGTCAGGTCTTAACAGGCTCAAGAATTCTTTTCTCCCAGGGTCAGAAAACTCAACTTGGAAGTACATCCTCAAAAAACTATTAAGTGTTGCATGAGGTACTGATACCAGGCCCTCTGGGATATTTTGGAATACCATGAGTTATTATTAAAATCTTTCAGAGTGGGTGGCATTTATCCAACTTTACTTGATGGTAGCTATCACAGTGATCTGCTAAGCATTTTTATTTACCCACTTAGATTTAGAAAAGTATATTTGACAGAAAATAAAAATAATACATTTAGTAGTTCAGAGAATAACTTGTAACTCAAAACACTTGAAAGAAAGATTGAACTTTACTCACAATATCATTTTGCATGTGGCACATTTGTTGATGAACACTATTCCATCAGAGCTTTGAAAAAGGTTTTTATCTCGGGAACAGAACAGTTTTCCATTTTTCATCAGTGCCCTATATTCATTGCATGTTTCCTTAGGAAGATATGAAAAAAGTGCTTACAGAAATCTCATCAAAGCAAGACTTTACCTTCTAAGAACAATATTATTTCATGACCACCACCCGCTTTGTATGGAAGACATTCACTCAGGTGATACAGATAATACAAAATAAAAGTAATGAATCTGGATTGTCTGTTGGAGATTGAAAATTCACCTAAAAGCATTCATCTAAAGTCATTAGTGAAATGGAAAGAACAAGGGACTTGGAGTCAAAAGATCTGAGCTTATCTTCCAGGGTTCTCACTTACAAGCCCAATAGCCATAGAAAATGAACTTCTCAAAGGCTCATTTACTCTATCTGTAAAAACAGAGGATATAAGTATATGTGTTTCATAAGTTTCGTGTGGATTAAATATCATAAGCATGTAAATCCCTCAAAGAGTACCTGATACATAGCAGATATTCAATAATTAGATTCTCTACCTCTCCTCTTCCTCCTGCTTTATTATTATAGTTGTTGTTGCTATTGCCATTATTATTGGAATATGCTAAGATGATGCATATAAAATACCTAGCACACAGTTCAATAATATTGGCCATTAAAAGGTATATGAAAATGTTGCAATATATTTGATGAAGGCCTGCTATATGTCACTCACTTTTTTTCTAGGAGCTTAACATTAATGGTGCATTTGCACTACTTAGTAAAGTACTGATTTAAAATGTTATACTACCTATTAGTTTAGGAAATCCACTGGTCCTTTAAAGCCTTTGTAATCTATGTTTTCTTTTATTTTCTTTTGGTTTTTTGTTTTGTTTTGACTTTGAAAATACAAAGCATAAAGATCCTCGCACCAGAAAATATAAGTAAATCAATCAAGCCTTTGCTCCAACTCTGACATAGGCAACCTCTTCCAAAGGACAGATTATAGAATTCTATTCAGCCTCCTATATCTTCATAATAATCATTCAGTTAATCAACAAACACTTATTATGAGGATGCTATACTTTCCTGGGTGTCATGGATACAGCAATAAATAAGGCAGGAAGGATCCTTGCCTAAATGGTGCTTACCATCTAATGGATAATGATGTAACTAACCTAGCATCCTATAAACAGGAGGCAGTTGGTAGCACTTGCAGAATAAATGATTAATGGTGAAGAAGAATAAATAATTTCAGAGACCAGCCCTAGGAAATTTCGCTAAGGGTGACCTACTAAAACATCTCTAAGAGTATTACCACCACCCAGTGATCTTATCTGAGTAGCAGAGCAATAATTTCTGGCAACAGACTGACAACTGGGCCTCTTGAGATCCGTGTCTGGTCTCTGATTCTATAGTATCTTATGCCAGTATTGCAAGTTACTGCTTAGCTGGCTGGATATAACTGATTCTATAAAGTCCAGATAAAAACATTGTCATAGAACCAGAGAACAGCCTGGTGACTCTGTAATAGAAATATATCCCTTGTGAGGTAGGTCTTAAAGAAAGTGCTGAAAACAAAGATTCATGATAACACTAGAATAAAGCTTTAAATAGTTTTTAGTGGTCAACTGAAAAAGAACATTCTCAATCAAGATAATTCCTGAATTGGACTTCTCCTGTGTCATAATTAGAAAAATACCTAAATCCTAGAAAGACACACTTTTATTTTTATATGAATGGACAACTGAGTCCCAGAGAACAGGTAAGAAATTTGTTCACAGTTTGTAATTAGTAAAGATGGAACTCGATGCTATTTTTCTGAGTTATGAGGTTATCCAGTGTGTTCTTTTGGGAAATAGGAAAAGGCCATAAAAATTGAAATCAGCAGTTGTGTTTTTCTCTGGGAGAAAGGAAATAACCTCCCAATGACCATAATAGAGAGGGCTGAAACAGGAACATGTCTGGACCGTAAAGGAATCCTGAGTTGGTGAGATGACTTCCCAGCAACCGATTACTTGCAATCTAACTTCCAGTCTTTGGCTCATTTTTGTTTTGTTTTGTTTGCTTTAGTTGCTCTTTGTGTTTTCTCCACTTGTCTCAGAGAAACTGGAGCCCTGTAGGGCCAAGCTCTTTCTGTTTTCCTTCACTGGCTGTGATATTGCCCAGTGTTTTCCATTTTTCCTCCCCAGGCATCACCATAAACCCCTCAGGAGCTGGCATCACCCCTGCTCTGTGTTAGAGCATCATCAAGGTTGCCATGGCTTCGTATTAACTCTTCTGGGATGACAAATTTAAGCATATGGTAAAGATCCTTGCAGATTGCTCCAGTGCTTTTCTGTGCTATTCTGGCTCATGTTTGTAAAATTCAACATGTTTTTATGTTGTACTAGAAAGAACTTGAGCTACTGAACTTGGAAAATAAAATTTCCAGCACTATAAGAAAGACTAAATTAATAGTTTTCATTTCTGACAAAATATCCAAAGACTATGATCAGAAATATTTCCAGATAAATAATTATGTTTTATATTCTTTTTTGCTTATGCCAACACGAGAGGTGGCTAAATTTGTTTTTTAAATGTTTTTCAGTGAAATAGAGTTCAACAGTATGAGAAATATCAGTGCAAAACTTGAAATATCCACCGAAACTACTACCCATTATCATAGACACTGAAAAAAGAAAATCATGGCTTCATGCTCAGTAAGATTTACACAATACCCTTCTTTTTCCAGTATGAAATATCCAAATGAGCATGCTCTTCGATTCTCAAAAATCCAGGCTTTTTTTCTACCCTACCATCCCACTCTACTTAGGCAATAGAAGTTTCTGAACCTCTCTTTAATCAGCAAACTTAAATGTAAGGCCAGAAACTATCAAACTCTTAGAGGAAAACATAGGCAGGACACTCTATGACATAAATCACAGCAAGGTCCTTTTTGACCCACGTCCTAGAGAAATGGAAATAAAAACAAAAGTAAACAAATGGGACCTAATGAAACTTCAAAGCTTTTGCGCAGCAAAGGAAACCATAAAGAAGACCAAAAGACAAGCCTCAGAATGGGAGAAAATATTTGCAAATGAAGCAACTGACAAAGGATTAATCTCCAAAATTTATAAGCAGCTCATGCAGCTTAATAACAAAAAAACAAACAACCCAATTCAAAAATGGGCAGAAGACCTAAATAGACATTTCTCCAAAGAAGATATACAGAGTGCCAACAAACACATGAAAGAATGCTCAACATCACTAATCATTAGAGAAATGCAAATCAAAACTACAATGAGATATCATCTCACACCATTCAGAATGGCCATCATCAAAAAATCTACAAACAATAAATGCTGGAGAGGTTGTGGAGAAAAGGGAACCCTCTTACACTGTTGGTGGGAATGTAAATTGATACAGCCACTGTGGAGAACAGTATGGAGGTTCCTTAAAAAACTACAAATAGAACTACCATATGACCCAGCAATCCCACTACTGGGCATATACCCTGAGAAAACCATAATCCAAAAAGAGTCATGTACCAAAATGTTCATTGCAGCTCTATTTACAATAGCCCAGAGATGGAAACAACCTAAGTGTCCATCATTGGATGAATGGATAAAGAAGATGTGGCACATATATACAATGGAATATTACTCAGCCATAAAAAAAAACGAAATTGAGCTATTTGTAATGAGGTGGATAGACCTAGAGTCTGTCATACAGAGTGAAGTAAGTGAGAAAGAGAGAGACAAATACCGTATGCTAACACATATATATGGAATTTAAGAGAAAAAAAATGTCATGAAAAACCTAGGGGTGAAACAGGAATAAAGACACAGACTTACTACTAGAGAATGGACTTGAGGCTATGGGGAGGGGGAAGGGTAAACGGTGACAAAGCGAGAGAGAGGCATGGACATATATACACTACCAAACGTAAGGTAGATAGCTAGTGGGAAGCAGCCGCATAGCACAGGGAGATCAGCTCGGTGCTTTGTGACTGCCTGGAGGGGTGGGATAGGGAGGGTGGGAGGGAGGGAGACGCAAGCGGGAAGAGAAATGGGAACATATGTATATATATAACTGATTCATTTTGTTGTGAAGCTGAAACTAACACACCATTGTAAAGCAATTATACTCCAATAAAGATGTTAAAATGAAAAAAAAAAACTTAAATGAAATAATAGAGACTATAATGGAATTCTCTAGAATATTCCTGTAAGTTTCTTTAAAAAAAAAAAGTAACAATAAAATACAGCAAGAGTATTTTAACCACATTTATAAGAGTTTTGGTGTAGAAAAGAATCTTTTTACTATTTTATTCTTTCAATGTTCGTGGTCTTTGAGAAACATAGCAAATATCTGCTACATAAGTAGAAATATTTTCAATCTGAAATAATGGCACAGTTGTGTGTGTGTGTGTGTGTGTATAATTGGCTCTTTCAACGTGTCTTTCAAATAGATTAAAAAATGTTTAATTTCTATAGAAAACGATTCCTTCATTTCTCAATCAAAAGATCCCTTAGAGTTGGTGCAGACCCTTCCAGAGTCAGGGCCTCTGCCATCACAGGTGCTTCTGCCTGGTCTGCTGAGAGTTACAAGTAACTTCATGATTCACTCCCACCTCACCTTTAGATCCATGTTCTAATGCTATCTTCTCAGAGAGAACTTACCTGACTATCTCATAAGAACTGATACCATCTCCATCTCCAGAAATTCCTGTCTTCCATCCTGCTTTATTTTTCTTCTAGCACTAATCATTATTTAATGTTGTATATATTTTACTAATTTACTTATTAACTTGTTTGTTTTCTTCCACTAAAATGTAAGCTCCATGACGGCAGCGTTCTTTTTTGTTTTTATATCCCTGGCATCTCAAACAGGATCTGACATACAATAGATGCTCAGTAAATATGTATTGAATGAAATATATACACTGACTATATACAAGATACAGACAGCCCCTTTTTGCATAATGATCACAAGAAAAGTTATTTCAGCTTCCTATGTGTATCATGACTTTTCAGCTGTTAAACTGAACAATAGTAATTCACTAGTGTGTTTGTTTATGGAATTTTAAAGCACTCCTTTAGTGTGGTAGATTGCCTCTTGCAGATATCCATTATCATTAAGACGTTGACTGGTGTGTGTGTGTGATTCATGTCTTGATTCATAAAGACCTGTTTCTGTGTTTTTAACAAAAGCTATTAGTACCCATGAGTATAATGTATCTGTATTATAATATGAAGGTGTTGGCCACAGAACATTTTTCTTTAGGGATCTTGGAATGAATTCAATGAAGAGCAAAAGCAGGACTAACCTGATTTTCACCTTCACTGGCAGCATCTGGGACAAAAATACAGAAACCAAAGTTAAGGGAATGTAAAACATTTAATAAGTAAAACAATTTACTGAGTGTAGTATCTTGCTTATTTTAATGGCAGTATATTTTAAAACCACAAATTGATTTGAACACATTAAAATTTACCATGGCAAATGAAGTGAGGGCACTGCACCAGGCAGTATATACAGTCACAAAGATCTCTCGCTCATAAAGTTCCAATTACTTTGAAAAATAATACTTACTCATATGCTTTCTTACCCCCTCAAAATATCTAATTTCTAAAAGATCCTTTCAGAACAAAGTATTGCAGGCCTCTTTTAAAATTATAACATAGTACACCTATCAAATATATCAATTATAGTTTTAAGGTATAGTATAGCATAAAGTTTATATCATATATATACATAAAATTAAATTTTCTGAATTCTGGTAGCTCCGCCTCCTCATTATAGCCACAAAAATTAGAGATCTGGTAAATATTAAGATTAAACTCACAGACTAATATACTCTCTCATTAACAGACTTTTTTTGTACCTATACACTTTTTTAGGAAAGTGGGCATCATTTGTGTATAATGGTCTCCTCACTCTCCATCTCTGAGGTTTCCTTTTAAAATATGTAAATGCTTCATAGCAGGTTAAGTCTAGGCAATCTTGTGTTCCCTTCAAATTCAAATAGCAAAAGCAAAAACCTACTTCCTAGCTCCCACAGAAGTCCCTTACCAATTAGATGAAATATTTTCAATCCATTTAGGATTTGAAAACACAAAAATAAAATTTGCTAGAAAGCACTACTGCTTTAAAATAAAAACAGATGACTGAATTTGAGTTTTTAATGTTTTATTTACAAATATAGTATTAAAATATACATATTAAGTACATGTAAGTTTTAAATATCTGTTATACACATAATTCATATCAGCATCAATTCATAGGCTTAATATCCTACATATGTATAATATATATAATTCATATTGTTATGAACTTTTATGTTTGGTGAGGGGAATATGGAAAAGAATCTATTAGCTTTTCAGAATTAATGTTGAATTAATGGAAGGATTTCTGATGGATAAAAATTCAGATTATCTCAAACTACTTGTCATTTCTAAAGATAACATAGCTATAAAACCACGTATGTAATTCTTCAAAACTCTACATCTGGCAAGGTATTTCAGGGATATATATATATACACACATACATACATACATACATACACACACACACTGAAGAAGGAGGGAGAGAGACAAGTCCCTGTCCAGAGCTTTAGGATGTCTGGCAAGAGGCTTAGACTACAGGTAAATTGCTCACCTTGTATGAGGCAAAGAGCCAGGGTCAGAAGCATTGGCACTGCAGCTATCTTCATGTTGAAGACGATGTAAGTTGGTTACACGACTGCTCCTTGCATTGCTCACCAGCTGGTGCTCTAAGACTGAACCTGTGGAGATGCAGCTCATTTTTATAGTATACTATGGGTGACACCCACAACAACAGCCAAACTGTAAAACCAGTTGTTCAAGGTCATGCTAAACTTAATATACCACATCAATTTAGTTTCCATCTTTTAGGATCCTGTCAAGGTGGCAGATTTGAACAGATATTATTTCTAAAGTAGTTCTAATGTGTCTTCATGATACCTCCCCTAGAATGCAACAGATAATGTCCAAGGACCCTGCTCAAAGTTTAGTACTCCATAATCCTATATCAGAACTGAATTCCTCACCAACACCAGACACATTTCCTCATAGACAAACATGTTTCTAACTCAGCTCCCTTCATAAGTGGGAGGGGAGGGAAAAAGAAGACAGATGGGTTGTCCTACAAGCCAAGTAAAGATTTAAAGATTTCTACATCTGAAGAAAGCTGCATATAGCAAGAGCACCTAGGATTCCGTTTGCTTCCATCTGCATCTGTTCTAAAGTGTCTCAATTCAGTGTCACAGACACATATATAAGTTAGAATTGATGGGATCAAAGCCCTTTTAAATATTGTTCCAGAAAACTGATCTAAGGCTATCCAACGCTGAGATTGTGTCAATATTCTGAATCCCATCAAAGCTAGAATATTTCCCTTTCTTTTTTTCATGAATTAATTTCTTTCCTATAAAATATAATCATTGGTCTTAAGGTCTGTGCTATAAGCTTTATTTCTTTCCAGTGGGTTAGTGAAATTAGTGCCCATGGAAAACAAGTTCAAATTGCATGACTATCACAGGTTAGAAAATTGACTGTCTTAGCTTAATGGAAAAAGAATGGGACAGGGAGTCAGAAAATTTGTTTCTATTCCTGTCTTTGCAACTACACAGTGTAATGGAAATGAACCTGGCTTTGATGCATTTATAGATCTGGGTTCAAATCCTGACTCACGAGTTACTAGCTATGTTGTCTTGGGCAAGTCACTTATTTGCTTTCAGCTTCAGTTTCCTAATATGTAAAATAGAGACAGTAAAACTATATTGCACAATTGTTGTAAGAGTTAGAGGTAAATCGTGTGTGCGTGTACTGTTTAGAACAATTCCAAGCATATGTGGTAAGTTTTATAGTTAATGATAGCTGGCCTTGCATTTTTATCTCATTATAATGATGTGATTTACTAGGTAATTTCTAAGACTCCGAGAAAAGTCAACATCTCTTAAACGTGGTCCACAATGACAGATTTAAGTTTACTCGGCATAGAAATAACAATCCCCAAACATTCTGAAGTGAAATCAAAAAGTCAGGATATAGGTTCTCTTTTTCATCCTATCATTGTGTTCTAAACCATGACACCTGAAATAGATCAAAGTATTAACCATCTAAACTTTGTCAAAGTCATTGCTAGGTTTCGGTCATCACTGATGTCTATAAAAATCCTCCTCTGCATAATGACATACCAATACTAATCTTTTAATCTTCCATTTGCTCTGTTAGACCATATGAAATGTGTCCCAACCATACGGTAGAAAAGTTTAATGCCTTACAATAGAATTGGTGACTGTGTACTATGTTCTGATGAACACCAAATCTAGCCCAAATGGACAGTATTTCCAGGAGTGGAAGTAGTGATAGGGTGTAACAAAAGAACCAAAAGATGATTGCATCTCTAAAGTATCCCTGCTATGAGGGAAGGTTGAAGGAGTTGGTTTCTTTCTTACTGAAGAAGAGTTCCTTACTAACACCCAGAACCTTCTGAAATGATGAATAAGAGGATTCAGACTGATAACCTCTTCCAGCAGAATAAGATGGCCAAGAGAAGATTCAGTGAGCACCCCCAATACTGGAAGTACATGTCAGCCGGCTCTTGTCATCAGACCTACTTCTGCATTTCATTTTAGAAATGTAAATCCAGAGGTGATTAATCATACACTCTGTTAATCACTCCTTATTTTTGAAAACCATGGACTTTAAATTCAAATGAATGGGACTGAGGTTTTAGAGAACTGAGTTTTGGGTTAATAGAGTACTTTTATATTAGGTTATCAGAGTACTTTCCTGAAATTCTAAATTCTATTTTTTTGGGGGGGTGGCCAGCTCTCTCAATTATTCATCAAACGTGTAAAACCCTTTTTCTTCTCATTAAAAAGGAATGGAGTTAGGTTGTAAAAAGTATAAGCTTTACAATTCAAAACATGTATCGAGTGGCCCAGAATCTGAATTCACATCAAGGATATTGACACAGAGGGAAGAGATAAGAAAAATATAAAGTAAACAAGATTTTGTAGATCAGTAATATTACTAAAGACAAAGGTTATTTCCAAAATCCAAAGTTAGCAGATCATTGTTCAGATCTTCTCTTTTTCTATGCTGAGATATCCTTGATGATCACAATAATAAATAATTATAGTCCCTTACAATTAAATCACCTTCCACATCTTTCCAAACAATCTGTCATCCATTAGCTCTCATGACTTGTTTATGCAATGCAGTGATGCAGCAGAGTAGGTGTTATTGTCCTTTCCTCACCTGCCCAAAATGGCGCCATTAATAAACCTCAGAGTAGGAACTAGCTTGGATGGTAATACCAGCCTTGCCACTTTCTCACCTTTTACACCCTATGTGGCCATCGCATAGCATTTCAGACAGTTCAAAGAGAATCCGGACGTTAACAGTGCTTTAAACTAGGTTCAACATTCTACTGCTAACGCAGTCCTTTATGTTTATCCGCTGCTCTCACATTCATACACACACACACAACCGTAAACCCATAATGACAAAAAGAATTACGTTGTGACCATGACTGAAAAAGTATATGTCCTAACAGTTCTTAGAAGATGAATTAATTTCTTTTTTATTTTCTTAATTTTTAATTTCCTTTCCTAAAATTCTCATGTTTTCCCCCATTAATTGAACATGTCTGTATTCTCCTTTTTTAAAAGACACTAACTGGAAAATAGATTTTACCCCCCTTCTTATCTTGAAATGTCCCATTAACAGGTACCTTTACTCCTTCTCTGGGAGTTCCTTTCTGTTTGTCTAGAAAGGCTGAGAAACTATAAAGATAAGCATGTCATTTTATCTAAGAACAGGATGAGATGGGCATTCTTTGATCACTAAGCATACAGACCCTACTATTTATAGACATAATTGTTGCTTATGTTAGATTAGGATTAAGAAAACAGGAATGTTTTAATACCTAATTTTTAACTGTATTAAATTTTATGTATCAGGTTATATTTTGTTCTTAAATACAATATCCAGCTTCTCCCTACAGCTGATGCTACTGGAACTCCTATTCCATGACCCTACACTATCCATCACTTGAAAATTCTGTACATTCTCAAGTCTCCTAGGATTCATTCTGACTGTAGAAAACAAGTTTGTGGAGCTACAGTCCTTTGGGAAAAAAATCACAATGAATTAATTCTGAAGTAGCTAGTATAATGAGTTTTGGCAAAAAAGTAACGCATATTTTACAGTGAAATACTTTTATGTGTGTGTATATACAATAAGAAAACTGTTAGATTTATAAGCAAAATTAGAAAAAGGTGGTATATATATCTTTATTAAATTATTTGCAAAGAAATATAAAATTTGCTATCATTTATGGTACACTTACTAAGTGACAGGTACAACAATAAAGAGTATCATTTTTTTCTTTTTTTACAGGTTAAAAAATGGAGGTTTGGTGAGATTCTATAACTTTTCCAAGGTCATACAGCCTGTAAGCAGTGGTCTTTGCAAATGATAACACTCAATGAAAATAAAGGCAGTGAAATCCAGAGTCCAAGCTCTAAAATAACACACACTGTAGTGACCATATTATTTACACCTATAACTAGTTTATCTCAGACACTTCCTGTTATAGACTGAACCGTGTCCCTCCAAAATTCAGATTTTTAAGTCTTAAACCCCAGTATTGCAGAATGTGACTGTGTTCGAGGAGAGGGCCTTTACAAAGGTGATTAAGTTAAAATGAGGCCGTTAGGGTTGAGCCCTAACCCAAATTGACTGGTGCCCTTATAGGAGGAAATTTGGATGTAGAGAGAGACACCAGGGATGCCTGTGCACAGTCACTTACACCAGGCCACATGGTCTGTAAGCAGTCAAGCTGTGGCTCACATCTAGGTTTTAAGACTTAAAAATTTCATTCAAACAAGTAGCAAGTTAAATAGCACCAACCATTGTGTCATACAACAATCCTGATTCACTAGACAGAAAAAAGCAGTAAGAATGAATAATAAATCAGAGAATCCTCAGGTATGGGACCAAATTACCAAAATGTGATTTAACAAGTTAAAAATATAAGTCCAAAGTTAGATGTTATGGTATTCCAATAGATTCTATAATACTCCCCACATGAATACAACAAATATTTACTGAATGCATACAATTATCTGTTATCATGTGAGAGCCCAGCATTAAGCTTGTGAATAAAATAGATGTGGTCTCTAATCTCTAAGAAATTATACTCTAGTGGAAGAAGCAGAAAATAATCATACAAATCATTGTTCACCTGACTCTGTGAAAATCTTTTAAAAACGATGTCCATAGAATAAAACTAGCATATAATACAGATATTTGGCCTCTAGAAGGGAATTCCCTGATGATACTCTCAATTCTTAAAAAAATAAGCTGGGGTTAAAAAGGTGTATAGCCTTCAATCATCTGAAAAATTCAGTTAATCCAAATGAATCATTCCTTGTAGAAAATAAACTTATAGTTACTGGGGGGGGGTGGTAAAGCAGGAGAAGGGATAAATTGGAAGATTGGGATTGACACATACACACTACTGTATATAAAATAGATAACTCATAAGGACCTACTGTATAGCACAGGGAACTCTACTCAATACTCTGTAATGGTCTATATGGGAAACGAATCTAGAAAAGAATGGGGGCTTCCCTGGTGGCACGGTGGTTGAGAGTCAGCCTGCTGATGCAGGGGACACAGGTTCGTGCCCCAGTCCGGGAAGATCCCACATGCCGTGGAGCGGCTAGGCCCGTGAGCCATGGCCGCTGAGCCTGCGCGTCCAGAGCCTGTGCTCCGCAACAGGAGAGGCCACAACAGTGAGAGGCCCGCATACCACAAAAAAAAAAAAAAAAAAAGAAGAGATATATGTGTATGTATAACAGATTCACTTTGCTCTACACCTGAAACTAACAACATTGTAAATCAAGTATACTCCAATAAAAATTTAAAAATATATATTTTAAATGAATCAGAGAATGAAATTGTGTTGTAGTCATTTCTTTTACCTGAATTTTAGTTTCCACTATATTACTAGTTAGTTAACTAACACTACTGGGGATGGGGGCAGGAGTTATTTAAAAGTGAATTTAAAAGTGAATACAGAAATTTAAAAGTGAATATAGAAATTATTTTGCATTTAGTGGGTTTTTTGTTTATTTTGAGTGACACCTCCCACATGATATTAATGCACTTCATCACCACGTCCTTACTATAAAACACCTCTATTTAAGAAGGTATTTTTCCAGAAAGTAATTTTAATATTTCTGAGCAAGAAGCTGTAAGTAGTGGACATTTGTTATCTACATACACAACCTTGGAAAATGCAATAACCAGCTTTAGTCTATTTTTTCTGTCACTTCTAGATAGAAAATACTACTTATGCTTCTGAGAAGTATTGTAAAACTGTATAGGAAATTATTTAAGAATTCTATGCAGTTACTAACATTAATAAAGGCTATTAATATACTTATTATTATTGTAGTTATAGAGCAATTGCATATAAAATTTATTTTTATAATAGGATATTTATATAATAATAGAATGCAATACTAATTTGTACACAATATGTATATATAAAAATATTTATATACTGTCTATATTTTATATATTTGATCCTCACATTAACTCTTTGAGGTAAGCAAATAATATCTTATTTCCATTTCATGGTCAGTAAAACTGAAAATCAGCATGGTTGAATGATTTTCTTCAAGTCTGTTAGCCATAAGTGCAAGAGCTGTGACAGGAATTCAAGTTTCCTGATATATATATATATGTATTTGTTCTGATATATTTTTTTCACACTCTCCCATATTTAACAGAGGTCTAAACACAAATTCAGTGAGATTAGGATAGGAAAGAAGAAAACATGGAAAGAGTACAAAAGAGAGGCATGTATTCAGAAAGAAAATAAAGGAACAGAAGGACACCAAATATACTGAAAGAGAGAAAAAATCAAGTTTGAACCAATCTTGGTGATGAAGGGCAATAATAACATGTAAAATGCTTTACAAATTACAATTTTTAATATTCTCATTTGGGCCTCATGAACAACCTTCTGAGTAGGTTGGACATACATTATTGCTAGCATCCCCATTTTACTAAAATTTAGAGAGATCGTTCCCAAAGATACAAACAGTAAGTGGTGAAAGCTGGACTCAGACTGAAGTCTACTCAATCAAGATTCCATTGTCTTTTCCCTATGCCCTTTGGTTTTTTTTTTTTTTGAAGATCAAAGTTTATTTACTACCTGCATACAAAAACATATTGCACATCAAACAACCAAAATCAAAAAAATAATAATAATAACGGAAAAATGGGAAAAAAGGGGGAGAAAAGAAAAGGAAAAGATACTCTACTGAAGACTAACATGTAGTTTATATAGAATAATCCTTCTGGAACACTGTGAAAGATGCTTGAAGCTTTCATAATTTCATTAGGAAGAAAATGATGAGAAGGCAAATAAGAAAACTAAAATAACTGAGTTATTTTCTGAAAAGAGAAACAAAAAAATATGTTTACCAGGATATACCAGGTTTTGTTTTGTTTCATTTTTAATGATAAGATTTCCACTTCTGGCCAAGATGCAGTAACAAGGAAAGAATATTTCCTCCCACCTGAAACAATAAAAGAAAAAAATTAGTTAAAAAAAAAAAGCTACATGAAACAAGAGTTTTCTGACACTGGACATTAGATAATGCAGGTCATGATCCTTGGGAGTGGGAATAGAACCCAAGTTAGCTCTACATTGCCACAGCTTACTGTCTATAGTTTCCAGTCTGTTGAATAGAGAGAGAAAACACAGGTAGAGCACAGCAGTCTCCCCGAGATGAGGATACAAAGCTAAGAGTTGAGGAGACCAAGGGAGGTAAAATTTACATGGCATGATACCAAGAAGAGAGAACTTCAAAGAGAGATTTGCAGCAAATTGTCCACCTAGAGTCTTCAACTGAGTGATAGTCAGTAACTGTGTGTGAGAAAACTACTCAAGGCTATGGAAAAAAGGGTGCTAAGAAGTAGAGGGAATAATATCCAGAGTAAAACAGGAGAGCAGATGGCTTGTGTTCCCACCAATCAAAGGGAAAAACCTGTCATTTAGTTAGAGATCTGAGAATGGTATTTCCCTAGTAGTGAGAAAAAATTAACCACAAAAAGTTGCTCTGGTTCCACCTAACAAAGCTTAAAAGCAAGGCTAGAAAGGATCAAAGTATTTTCAAGTAACTTTACTGTGTCCCAGCACAAACCTCAAGGACATTTAGAGGAAAGAAAAATATTCATCACTGAACAAAGTAAACATAAAATGACTAGCATACAATCCAAAATTATCAGACAAACCAAGAAACAGGAAATAGAATTTATGTTAAGAAGAAAAATCAGTCAAAAGAATTGACTGGACTCATGATTCTAGCCAAAAGAAAGTAATAGGAACTGGAGTTATATTACTGCCTGCAATAAGTAAACAAACAAATAAAAACAAACATAAAATACATGAAACAATGGTTTTCAAGATACCGGACAACAGTCTCTGGAAATGCAGACAAGTGATCCATGAGAGATAGTAAACAAACAAGCTGCGACTTGTAAGCTGCCCCAGCTTACTGTCTTAAGAAAATTTCCAAGTCACAGAGAATGAAGGAGAAACTCAGGCACAGCCATACAGACTCTGTTAAGGAGACAGCTGAGATTCCAGAGAGATGAAGGCAGCTGGAATTTACCAAAACAGAATACTGGAGATGAGAGAGCTGGAACAGAGTGGGTACCCTAGAAATATGAATAACACTTAAGCATTCAGCACAGTATGGATCACCAAAGGCACATGACATAACTATTCAAGACCAAAGAAAGATCCACCTGAAATAATTAGAGAGAATAGCACCCTATGTTCATACAGGGTCAGGACTAGTACCTGTTCCTATCAACCACACTGGAAAAATCTCAAAATTCATAAGGCATTGGATAGAGTACTCAAAAGGGCTATGTCTCAGTAGTAGGGGATAATTAGTTCTAGCCTGAATATTTCTCTGGTCCTACCTAACAAATGGTAATAGCAAGATCCAAAAGGATACATACACTTTTCCTAACAGAACTGTGTCCCAGGACAAAATTAAGAATTATTTATAGAAATACAAAATCATTCACTACTCAATAATATAAAACTAACAATGTCTGATATTCAATAAAAAATTACCAAGCATGCTAAGGAAGCAAGAAAATATGAAGAGCAAGAAAATAGTGAGGAGAAAAATCAATCAATTAAAACTAACTCAAAACTGTTACGGATGTTAGAATGCAAGGACATTAAAACAGTTATAAATGTGTTCCATATATTCGAAAATATAAAGTTGAGATATGGAAGACATAAAAACAAAATACAAATTGGACTTTGGAGTATGAAATGAAAAATATACTAAATATGATTAATGATAAATTGGATGTCATAGAAAAAAAGATGAATGAATATGAAGACACATGATATAAATGATACAAAATAAAACACAGAGGAAAAAAACCTAAAGAGCATCAGTGAGCTGTGGGACAACTAATATAAGAAGACTGATATAAGTGTAATTGGAGCCCCCAAAGGTAGGCCTGGGAAGGCAGAAAAAAATATTTGATGTAGTAATGGCCCCAAATTTTCCACACTATAAACCAACAGGTCAAGAATCTCAATGAACTCCAAGAACAAGAAATGTGAAGAACTTATACCAAGGCACATCATTATCAAGTTGCTCAAAAATAGTGAGAAAGAGAAAATCTTCAGAGCAGTTGCAGGGGGTGGGTGAGTGGGGCAGGGAGAGAAGGCTCTGTTATATACAGAATAATAAAGATTAGGAAAGCGGCAGATTTTCTCTTTGGAAATAACACAAGTAAAAACACAGTGAAGCAACATCCTTAAAGTACTGAAAGAAAATTCTGTCAATCTAGAACTCTATGCCCAATAAAAACATCTTTTAAAAGTGAAGGTGAAATAAAGACTTTTTTATGTATAAAAGTTAAAAGAATTCATCCCTTACTCCATACATTTACTGGAGAAAATATTAAAGGAAGACTTTCAGGCAAGAGAATAAAACATACCACATGAAAATATGGATCTACACAAAGGAAAGAAAATCATTAGAAAGGATAACGACATGGGTAAATATATGAGAATTTTTCTTATTATTTAAATCTCTTTTAAAAATAACTGCTTTAATAGTAAGAACTAAAGATCTATAGGTAGTAAATTAACAAAGGAGATGTAATGAAATCATAAAATACTTGATTTATCCAAAAGCAGAAAAAAGGAAAAAGGTAACAAGAAAACAGAAAGGACAAATAGAAAACAAAAAGATGGCAGACTCAACTCTGACCATATCAATAATCTGTATTATATTTAAACCTATATATTTTATGTAAAATATATATTAAATGTAAATATATTCTATATAAATGTATTAGACATAAACATGTGTGTTATATGTCAATATGTAAATTAAGAGACAGATTGTCAAATTAGATAAAAAAAAGGAAAATCCAATTATTTGCAGCTTTCAAGAAACACACCTTAATGTAAAGATAGAAATAGGTTAAAAGTAAAAGGACGGGAAAAGATATATGATACTAACATTAATCAAAAGAAAGCTTGATTGGCTATATGAATATCAGACAATCTAGATTTCAGAGCAAAGAATATTACCAGAGATAAGGAGAATCATTTCATGATGACAAAGATATCAGTTCACCAAGAGGACATTTTTACCACTCAAAGTGTTTGTACCTAACAAAGGAGAGGTAGTCAAGAGTTATAGAAATTACATGAGAGAATATTTCTTATTGTTTCATTAGATGAAAACCAAGCATTCATATGTTTATAAATCATAGTATCTGTTTATAACTCACCTTAAGCCAGAATTGTTACTCACTGGCATTTTGAATACTTAGGAAAGTCTTGAAATTCTTTATGATCAAGCAGAAAAAAAAAAGTTTTACTCCATGTAACCCAAGAAAGTAAAGCTAGAACCTGACTGAAGTTAGTAAGAGGCTGTTATGACTCCATTGAAAGGGAAAGCTCTCTAACAATGAAATCTGTCCAGATATAAAGCACATGGCTGCCTTGGAGAGACTGTCTTTTATGCCTCTGGGGATGGCAGAAAAACCATAAGTAACACTTAATAGATCACATGCATGGGCTGCTACTATCTGGGCCTAGGGTAGAATAAGTGGATTTTAAACTATAAAATTTGAATGCTATGTAGAAATTAACTAGATGCAATGAAGATAAAGATGGTATAGGATTAAGAAAATGTTCAACACAGAGATTTGAAATTACGCATTTTCCTCTTGTATACTTATCTATAAGGATATTAATGCCAATCAAAAATTTAGATCAATATCAATTTGTAGGAGGCATGTTGAATTTCAGTAGTTGAAAGCTTGAAAACCATAGGTGCTGGAAGTAAGGAGAAAAAAATAAAGAATTTTTCTACGCTAAGGAATCTAGCAACCTGGTAAGGAAGACAATACTTGCCTCAGAAATAATTCAATAGAATATAAAATTTTTTTAAATTAATTAATTAATTAATTTATTTTTTGGCTGCGTTGGGTCTTCGTTGCTGTGCGTGGGCTTTCTCTAGTTGCAGCAAGCGGGGGCTACTCTTCATTGCGGTGCACGGGCTTCTCATTGCAGTGGCTTCTCTTGTTGTGGAGCACGGGCTCTAGGCATGCGGGCTCAGTAGTTGTGGCACATGGGCTCAGTAGTTGTGGCTCCAGGCTCTAGAGTGCAGGCTCAGTGGTTGTGGCACACGGGCTTAGGTGCTGCACAGCATGTGGGATCTTCCCGGAGCAGGGATCAAATCCATGTCCCCTGCACTGGCAGGCGGATTCTTAACCACTGCGCCACTGGGGAAGTCCCAAACAAAATATTAAAGTGTCCTAAAATAAGTACAAATGAAGTGTCCAGGAAAGATACAGTATTTCTATCTGGAAGATAGTAATGATTTTTTTGAACGATGTGGACTTTGGATTGGGTGGGCCTTGAGGCTTGAGAATATTTGAACATGTGGTGATGGGAATGTAACTGATATTTTAGCACAATGACATACGCAAAGTTCCAGGAGCAAAATAATGTGGGGTCTCCATGAAAGACTATGTAATACCTTTTATTTATTTATTTTTTTGTGTGGTACACGGGCCTCTCACTGTTGTGGCCTCTCCCGTTGTGGAGCACAGGCTCCGGATGCACAGGCTCAGCGGCCATGGCTCACAGGCCCAGCTGCTCCGCAGCATGTGGGATCTTCCCGGACCAGGGCACGAACCCGTGTCCCCTGCATCAGCAGGCGGACTCTCAACCACTGCGCCACCAGGGAAGCCCTGTAATACCTTTTGACTGCAACAATATATGAGAAAGTAAAGAGTAGAAAGTAATTTTAGAAGAGTGGGAGGTCAGAATGTAGCTAAAATAAACGATGGTGACCATCAAATGCTGGCAAGTATTTGGAGAAACCAGATCTCTCATACGTTGCTGGTAAGAATGTAAAATGGTGCAACCACTCTGGAAAATAAGTTGGCAGCTGCTTGAAAAAACTAAACACGTACGAATTATACTACCCAGCAGTTGCACATCTTGGCATTTACCCCAGGAAAATGAAAACTTATATCCACACAAAAATCTGCACACAATCATTCACGGTAGCTTTATTTGTAATAGCCCCAAATTGGAAACAACTAAAATGTCCCTCAGTAGGTGAATGGTTAAACAAACTTTAGTACACTGCACCACGGAATGCTATTCAACAATAAAAAGGAATGAATTATGTATACATGTAACTACTTGGATGGATCTCAAGGGCATTATGCTAAGTGAAGGAAGGCTATCTCCAAAACGCACATACTGTAATTCAATTTATATAACATTCAAAATTACAGACATGGAAAACAAATTAATATTGGCCGGGGGTTAATGATAGCTGTTGGATGGGGAGTGGGGGGTGTAGATGTGACTATAATGAGGTAGCATGGGGGAGGTCTTCGTGGTGATGGAAAATTGTATATCCTGATTGATGTGTTAATTACACAAAACTACACATTCGATAAAATAATATCGAACCACACACACACACATTTCATCAAAATCAAATTCCTAGTTTTGATTTTGTAGTATAATTATGTAAGACTTAATTATTGGGAGAAATTGGGTAAAGAGTACACAGAACTTCTTTGTACTATCTTTGCAAAATTCCAAACAAAGTTTTTAAAAATGTAGATTACAAAATCCTATGTTCTTTCTATAAAGTTTACCATGTACTTACGATAGGACCCAGAAATCTCACTCTTAAGTATTTACTCAAAAGAAAATTAAAACATATGTTCACACAAAACTTACAAAAGAATATTTATAGCAACTTTGTTCATAATCACTGAGAAACAGACATGACCCAAATGTACATCAATTGATGAATGGATTAAAAAAAAAACTATTGTACATCCTTACAGTGGATTTTTAATCAAGAATAAAAAGAAATGAACCTTCTCCAACATGGGTGAACATCAAGAACATTATTCTAAATGAAAGAAGCCAGATATAAAATTCCATTCGTATGAAATGATAAATATTTATTATGAAATATTTATTAATATTCATAATAAATACATAGTTATTTATTTATTTGGCTGCACCAAGTCTTAATTGCAGCAGGCAGGATCTTTAGTTGCAGTTGTGGCATGCGGGCTCTAGCTCCCCGACCAGGGATCGAACCCGGGCCCCCTGCATTGGGAGCACAGAGTCTTACCCACTGGACCACCAGGGAAGTCCCCATATGACATTTTTTAAGTGACAAAATTACAAGGGCAGAAATCAGATCAGAGGGTGCGAGGGGCTATGAATCAAAGGAGAGGATACAGGATTGACCACAAAGGTGCACATGAAAATATTTTGAGGTGATGGTAGTTACATAAGTGATTGTCAAAACTTATGTAACTGTACACCCAAAAGTTTAAATTTTGCCTTTATAAATTTCACTTCAATAAACTTAACTTTGGAAAAAAATTGACATTAAATATCATACTATTTTTAAAACATTTATACACTTAAGTATTAAGGAAGATAGAAATGGATTTACAAGAAAATCCTAACATTTATTATCTCTGGTGGAATTACTTATGATTTTTTAATGTTCTCCTTTCATTTTCCTTGTCTGATAAGTTTTTTGTACCAAGTAGGTATTATTTTTAAGAATAAAAATGCTATTTCTATAAATTCGTTAGGTATTTTTAGGGCTAGATAGAACACTGAAAGTCATCCAACTCCCCCCTTTAGTTTACAGATGAAGATATGAGGGCTAAGACAAATAGAATGATTTTTCCTAATTATTTCAATTAAAACCACACATCCTCAGTACCTTCATCCCCTAAGCGATATGATCTAACTGTAAATGTCATGATTTACTTTGATGGGGTGGGGGAGATTTTCATCCTTCCAAACCCCCACTTTGTAATGCTAAAGCAAAGTGTCTCAGGATTTTCCTGGACCATCTCCTGGAGGTGGATCCCAACAGTGTCTGGACAGAGAAGATTACTTCTCCAATCTGCACCACAGGAGACAAGCGGTTTTTGGAAATGTGTGACTTGCTAGCATTTTGATCTCAGACAAATCATGATAAGAGTATCATTCACTTGACAGAACTGTTGAGCAGATTGACATGATTGTGTGAAAAGGCTAAAGCAACTATTATTATTGGTAGCTGTTCAAGTTATACATGCTGAAGTCCTTCTTGAGAGCCAAAGGAGATGTAACTTAGAACTGTGTTGGGCTTTGGAGCAATGCTACCTGGATTTAAAAACTGGCTTTTTTGCTGTGTAACCAGGGACAATTTACCTAAACTCTGTCTCAATTTCTTCACCACTAACCTGAGAAGGGTAACATGATTGCCATGAGGATGACGTGAGGTAATTTATGTAAAGCCTTTAGATAGTACCTGGCGTATGGAGAGTGCACAGTGTTATCTGTTGCTAGAAAGGTCTTCTTGTTAGCCTGCTGGCTACATTGAATCAGAGATCACAATAGGGAAATCCACTTCCGGGTCTTTTAAAGTATTCAATATTTTGTGGGAAGTGCTAAAAACCAGTGCTAATTTTAGGGGTACAACTAATAGCCTCCAGGGTGAAGGAGTCATTTCCTCATTAGTGCCCCTTCCTTTGGACAACATATTGTACTTCAGGTGGTGCAGCTTTTGTAAGGAGTTGGGTCACCCTCAGTGAACGACAACCACACATGGCTGGATGGACTGACAGGTCATCTGAGCCATCAAGAAGTGACACCTGGGCTTCCCTGGTGGCGCAGTGGTTGAGAGTCCGCCTGCTGATGCAGAGGGGACGCAGGTTTGTGCCCCGGTCCAGGAGGATCCCACATGCCGCGGAGTGGCTGGGCCCGTGAGCCATGGCCGCTGAGCCTGTGCGTCCGGAGCCTGTGCTCCGCAACGGGAGAGGCCACAACAGTGAGAGGTCCGCGCAAAAAAAAAAAAAAAAAGAAGTGACACCTTTTTAAATAGTTCAGAAAATCAAAGAGCTCATTCTAAGCTCTTAAATTTTCAAACATTTTCCCTCCTTAAAAGAGAGGAAATGTCTTATTATCCAGCAGGGGATGAGACTGGAGGGAATGCCTTTTCTTACCATTACCAGTCCCTCTTATGCCTTTAGCTCATTTGCAAGTTCATGAATGAAGTCAAAATAGTGTTTGATGTGGAATTAGGAAGTCTGTGTTTTAATTCCAGTCCTCACTTTTAGCTGAAGTGAGACAGATTGCATTCCTAAACTACTCATGATGTGAGGCACATTGGGAAATGAACAAAGGGAATGAAAAGAAGGTAGGCCAGTTACACTGTACTGATGAAGTGTATCAACCAATATAATAAAGATATCTTCACTGAGGACTTTTAAGATAGTGAAACTACTCTGTATAATACTATAATGGTGGAAACATGTCATTATACATTTACACATTTGTCCAAACCCATAGAATGTACAATATCAAGAGCTAATTATATAAAGATATAATTAAACAGTACTAGTGGACGGACTCATGAGCTATAAGGTGCTGAGCAGAAGCTAGTTGCTGTTCTTGGTGTAGATTGGTATTATGTGCCTCAAGCTGCCTCAACTCCTATTTTATCAGGAATATTCACTTAAAAGGCTAGCTCATTACATCTCAAAATTTCAAACAATTATGTGGGCTTTGGGAAAGAAGAGAGGGAAGAGCTAACACATTTTTTTGCCCCTAGATTAATGACTATATGCAATTTTTAAATTAGTTAGTCCTTAAAAAATACAATTTGTCATCATCTGGGTGTGGCTGCATTATAAGATGCCACTGCTGTGAAGGTGGCTGGCAGGGGCACCAGGCCAAGTCCATTGTGGGTGTGGAGACATCCGGAGTAATAAAGCAGCACTCCACCCTGTTGTCTTGTTGCCTAATTAACTGCTGTGCTCTGAAAACAACTCTTGGGAGTCAGAATAATCTCTCCTCTTAGAGTTGTGATGCAATGGGAAAATGGCAGCCTACTTAGGGCAGAAATGCAGAACATCCTCTGATGTTGGTTTTCTGGGAAGAGAGGCAAGTGGACAGAAATGGGCTCTGAAATTCCCGTGGAAGTTCACTCTTGATTCCTTGCCCACTTGGCTTATGTTTCTGAGCTCAGCAAAAGGTGCTTGCATAACCCAGACAGCCTAGCCCCAGGCCTCTTCTCCAGAGGTGGAAAATGTGAATATCATCTTAGGGCCAAATAAATGCCTTTGCCAGAGCACACTTCTTTCCTTCCATTTCTCGTGGAAGTAAACAGTGAGCGTAGACATGGGCTGAATCCTGTTGCAAAAGGAAGAAAGAAAGACTGAAAACCTTTCAGGTCAGGCCCTGGCAAGAAAACACACTTAGCTCTGTTGAGTGTCCAGTCTTTGAGAGAGTTCAATACCCAAAGAACCAGGTGTGTGTACATTTATGAATAGTCACAAGCTTATCATAGTCTTTGAACAGGAATGGGATGTGGTGTATTCTAGTATATTCAAATATCTTCTTTTTTTTTTTTTTTTTTTTTTTTGCAGTACGCGGGCTTCTCACCGCTGTGGTCTCTCCTGTCGCGGTGCACAGGCTCCGGACACGCAGGCTCAGCGGCCATGGCTCACGGGCCCAGCCGCCCTGCGGCACGCAGGATCCTCCCGGACCAGGGTACGAACCCGCGTCCCCTGCATTGGCAGGCGGACCCCCAACCACTGCACCCCCAGGGAAGCCCCCAAATATCTTCATTTTATTAGTAAGTCCTGACAAGGGGAAGCCATAGATTCAAGGACAAAAAATTAGAGACTGGCCCAGCTGGAACTCATTTCACTTCTCCTGACTCCTAGCCCCATGTGTTTTTCCCAAACCACAACTTTTTCAATCACTCACTCATGCCTGATTTGGGGATTGACTCTTTTTTTTAATCACCCTGTATTCCAGGGAACAAACTCAGACTCATATATAGTATTTTATATAATGGGGTTTGACCGCTAGTTTACATTTTTATTAGTTTTAATCTATTTTAAATAAAGGCAATTTTGCCCCCCAGGGGGCACTCAGCAATGTCTGAAGACATTTTTGGTTGTCACATTTAGGGATGTTCTACGGCCCCTAGTGGATAGCAGCCAGGGATGCTGTTAAACATCCTGCGATGCACAGGACAACACTCCCCACCCCAACAAGGAATTAGCCACTCTAAAATGCCAACAGAGCGTTCAGAGACTCTACTCTAGAATTATTATCCAGAATTAGCTTCAAAGCTTCATTAATTATCTTGGTGATTATACAGCTGATTCTGGAACAAGGGATTCTGCTATGCCCCCAGAGGGTATAATGTACTGATAGAAAAGCCAAGTGATACTTATTTTTTAATGTCTTACAGGATTGGAAACTTTCTTATTTCTGATTTTAAAAATCAAATCCTCACCTGAGTGTAGAGTACATGAACAAATGTTGAATCCATCAATAACCCGTTTTTGCCAGAGAAAGGACCACTTTCAAAAAAAGATGTAGAATACTGGACATTTTACTTTGTCCTTCTTTCTGTTTCCTCCATGTTTTCCAATCATTATTTTGTCATTAGCATTTCCAGAACTGAACTTCTCTTAGATCTAACTTCAAGACCCTTTCCATCCAAGGATCTTTTTTCAGTGACTTTTCACCTTTGATGAAACTTCACCAAGCTACCTAGGAGTTCACAGCTGGTCACATACTAAAGGTTTATTTCTATTTCTGATTCTCTTCACTGTTAAAACCATGGTCTACCTTAAATTTGCATTCCAGAGAATGCTTTCTTATCTTCCATTCTTCTTGATTCTTTAGAACTTTCCTAAGTGTCTTCTGTTCTTTCTTTGGAGATTGGAACATTTCTGTCTTTGCAACATGTAATTCAATTTAAAAAAAATAAAATTTGTTAAAATAAGATCTTGAATATAACCATAACATACATAATACATAAAAGTGTTTTGTTTTCAACCAGAGATGGGAGGACTAATATGCCTCACCCAGCCTCCCCTTTTATTACAAGTGCAGAAACCGTAAGTTTTAAAATCTTGGAGAGGGGTACCTGCAAAGAAGTGTGTACTTATCTTATTAATCAAAATGAAAGAAGGAAGAAGTATAAACAGTTTGAAAATAACAACGATGCCAAGTGTGGACTTTTCACCCTATTTTCCCCCTGCATCTCAATTGCTCGGAGGTATCCTAAATCTTGTATCTGTTGAAAATTCCTCATGTTGTGAAGAATTGTATTATCCTCATTGAACGCATTATTCAGATTTGCTGCCCCTTTTCTTCATTTTTAAAGACCACTTCTCAGGCTTCCCTGGTGGCGCAGTGGTTGAGAGTCCGCCTGCCGATGCAGGGGACGTGGGTTCGTGCCCCGGTCTGGGAGTATCCCACATGCCGCAGAGCGGCTGGGCCCGTGAGCCATGGCCGTTGAGCCTGCGCGTCCGGAGCCTGTGCTCCGCAACAGGAGAGGCCACAGCGGTGAGAGGCCCGCGTACTGCAAAAAAAAAAAAAAAAAAAAAAAAAGACCACTTCTCATTTTCCATTAGCTCTACCAAAACCATTCACTCATTGTGCTTGCTTTGACAGCACGCATAGTCAAACTCATCGATTCGCTGAGTCATTACTGAGCATCAATTTCAAAGTCAGTGGAAGTTACTGAAGATGAATCAGATAAAAGTCTTGCCTTCAAGGGTCTTGTAATAGAGTAGACAAGGCATATGCCCAATATAGCTTTACTTTGAAATAAAAAGTGATAACTGCCGAAACATAAAGTGGCATGGGAATTTAGAAGGAAAAAAATTACTATCAGCTGAAATATTAAGAAAAGGATTATAGGAGACATGAAATTTGAAAAAAAGCCTTGAGAGATGAATGGTCTGAACACATAGATATATGGGTGAGGCTCAGGAGAACTATATTTGGAGGAAAAGTAATATTGCAGCGCTTAATTCAACTGTGACAAAAGGTGACTGAAAATACTGATAGATACAATTATAAAAGGATATTGGGACCAAAATGTAAAGGGCACAATACCTGGATCTTGGGTCTCATTCTGCTTTATCTCTCGTGGCTCTTTCTACATGATTTTTTTAAACATCAAATATTTTATAGGAAGTCTGTATACTGGATTAATGTTCTATTAAAGAAAATCTTGGTTACCTATTCTGCTTTAAGTATTTGCTGATATGGACAAATTTTGGCATGCCAAATTGAAGAGTAATCTGATATACCTTCATAAGTTAGAGAATATAATAAGTGGAAACTTATCACCTACATATAATCAATAAGGAAATATTATTTAAAAACTTGGCCGAAGGTAACACAAATGACATTTTAGAATGAAATTGAATAGGTAATATTACTGGAAATGAGCCAAGCTTTATGTGTAATATTTTGAAAAAAGTAAAAAGAAAAATCATCAAATTTGTTTAAAAAGGATACTGCAAGCTTGTGGTTTTAAAATATACTTGTATATCTAATGAAAGGGTTGGCAAGAAAATCTATTGTTCCCAGAGATGAAGGCAGGGGTTCGAAGTATTGCAATTACATTGACACAGTTGTCTACAAAATATGGAATTCAAAATTGTAAAATTACTTATTAGAGAAATGCAAATCAAAACTACAATGAGGCATCACCTCACACAGGTAAGAATGGCCATCATCAGAAAATCTACAAACAATAAATGCTGGAGAGGGTGTGGAGAAAAGGGAAGCCTTCTGCACGGTCGGTGGGAATGTAAATTGATACAGCTACTATGGAGAACAGTGTGGAGGTTCCTTACAAAACTAAAAATAGAACTACCATGTGACCGAGCAATCCCACTACTGGGTGTAAACCCTGAGAAAACCATAATTCAAAAAGACACATGTACCACAATGTTAACTGCAGCACTATTTACAATAGCCAGGACATGGAAGCAACCTAAGTGTCCATTGACAGATGAATGGATAAAGATGTGGCACATATATATATAATGGAATATTACTTAGCCATAAAAAGAAATGAAATTGGGTAATTTGTAGAGATGTGGATGGACCTAGAGACTGTCATACAGAGTGAAGTAAGTCAGAAAGAGAAAAACAAATATCGTATGTTAACGCATATATATGGAATCTAGAAAAATGGTACAGATGAACCAATTTGCAGGACAGGAATAGAAAGGCACATGTAGAGAACAGTTGTGTGGATGGCAGGGGAAGGGGAGGGTGGGATGAATTGGGAGATTAGGTTTGACGTAAATACACTACCATGTGTAAAATAGATAGCTAGTAGGAACCTGCTGTATAGCACAGGGAGCTCAGCTTGGTGCTGTGTGATGGCCTAGTTGGGCGGGATGGTGGTGGGGAGGGAGGTCCAAGAGGGAGGGGGTGTGTGTATGTGTATGGCTGATTCACTTCACTGTGCAGCAGAAGCTAACACAACATTGTAAAGCAATTATACTGCAATTAAAAAAAACTATAAAATTACTTAACACCAAAACATGTCTATAGCAGTTCACACACTTGAGTTTTACCTTTATGACTATGCACTGATTGTAACGTAATATTAAAACCTTAAAAAATAAAACTCTGGCACCTCAGCTTTGTAGGTCCCTTAAGTACATTGTCAGTTTTCCAATCGGATCATTTATTTGAACTACTTTTGGTCTTCCAAAAGCCTTTTGATGGTTCCCCTAGGATCCTTCTTTCTTCTTTTGTATTCAAATTGGGTAGAAACTACATAACTTGAGATTTATCCTCTTAAAAAAATCTTAAGTGTACTGTACAGTATTAACTGTAAGCACAATGTTGTACAGCAGATCTCTTCAGATTTTTTTCATCTTGCATGACTAAAACATGCATGACTGAACAATTACTCCCCATTTCCCCCTCCCCCTAACCCCTGGAAACCATCATTCTACTTTCTGTTTCTGAGTTTGACTACTGTAAATACCTCATACAAGTGGAATCATATAGGGACTCCCTGGTGGCACAGTGGATAAGACTCTGCAGTCCCAATGCAGGGGGCCTGGGTCTGATCCCTGGTCAGGGAACTAGATCCCACATGCATGCCACAACTAAGAGTTCGCATGCCACAACTAAGGAGCCTGCGAGCCACAAAAAAAGGAGCCCACCTGCTGCAACTAAGGAGCCCTGCAGCCACAACAAAGGAGCCCATGTGCTGCAACTAAGACCTGGTGCAACCAAATAAATAAAATAAATAAATAAATATTTTAAAAAGTGGAACTGTAGTATTTGTCCATGTGTGTCTGTCTTGTCTCAGCATAATTTCCTCAAGATTTGTCTATGTTGTAGCATGTGACAGGACTGCTTTCTTTTCTGTGGCTGAATAACATCCCACTGTATGTATATACCACACTTTCTGTCTATCATCCTTCTTTCTTACTGCCACATGATATCCTCACAATTCATTCCCATTACTAGAGGTAGCTTGGGTAAAACCTCTTCTCCTCAGAGCCTAAAGAACTAATATGTTTTTCACCTGTCATCTGATTTAATGTTCCCCATAGACCTATGTGATATTTTATCTCCATTTTAAACTTAGAAAGTGAGGCTAAGAATCTTAACCTAAGTCACAAAACTAGAGAGTGGCACAGACTGGATTCAAACCTAGAAATGTGTGACCACAGAGGCCATGCTATTGTGCTGCCTTCCAGACTTAAAATGCCAACAGTTGGGAATGTAAATTGGTGTAGCCACTATGGAGAACAGTATGGAGGTTCCTTAAAAAACTAAAAATAGAGCTATCATATGACCCAGCAATCCCACTCCTGTGTATATAACCGGAAAAAACTATAATTCGAAAAGATACATGCACTCCAGTGTTCATAGCAGCACTGTTTACAATAGCCAAGACGTGGAAACAACCTAAGTGTCCATCGACAGATGAATGGATAAAGAAGATGTGGTACATATATACAATGGAATATTACTCAGCCATAAAAAAGAATGAAATAATGCCATTTGCGGCAACATGGATGGACCTAGAGATTATCATACTCAGTGAACTAAGTCAGACAGAGAAAGACACATTGATATTACTTATATGTGGAATCTAAGAAAAAGATACAAATCAACTTATTTACAAAACAGAAACAGACTCACAGACATAGAAAACAAACTTACGGTTCCCAAAGGGGAAAGGGGGTGAGAGAGGGATAAATTAGGAGTTTGGGATTAGCAGATACAAAGTACTATGTATAAAATAGATAAACAACAAGGTCCTACTATATAGCACAGGGAACTATTATATTCAATACCCTGTAATAAACAGTAATGGAAAAGAATATGAAAAAGAATATATTTATACATGTATAACTGAATCACTTTGCTGTATACCAGAAATTAATACAATGTTGTTAATCAGCTATACTTCAATAAAAAAATTTTTTTAATGCCAGCAGGCTGTGATCTCACACTTCTAACTGACAATAATAGTGTAATATTTTTCATAATACTTTCATATCTTTAGCCAATTGGATAATAAGACTGTTTTACTTGTTCCTATGTAGGATATAAATGAAAAAGGTAATAACATTCTCATTTACAGATGAGGAACCCTAAGATTCCACCCAATTTGGAGACTGTATAAAGTAAACTACTGCAGAGCAAAAGACACATGCTTTAGAGCCAACCTGCTCCACGTAACAGGTACATGAACTTCTGCACCTCTTTAGTAGAGAAGGAGAAATAATGACATTGATCTCACAGAATAATGGGAGGATTAAAGTTAAATGAAATCTAGCCCAATAATGGGCAAATAAAAGGTGTTCAATAAATGACTGTTCTCTTCCTCTTCCATTCCAGATCCCACCCACCAATTCTTTTTAAGAACGAAATCACACTGTCCTTAATAGCCACAAAACTCTTCAAGGTCAAATTATAATGTGAAATGCATGAAGTATGATTCATCATATAGGATTTCCTTAGATTTAAAGAATGTCATTTTATCCAGGACTACTCATGTCTGTTTATGCTTACTTGCTAATTTATTTCCACCCCACCTTCTTCTAAAAAGTATTTGAGGCAGACAACTCAACTCCTAAATCAAATTTCCTAGATATAAACAGTGACATAAATATGAAAGAGCTCATTCTTTCTGAGATCTTCCAAGGAAACAATTGCCTATAGAAAAGGAAAGACGTGTTAAGGCACAAAGATCTGAAAGCCACATACATTTAGAATTGAGTACTGACTTTATCGTCAAAAAAGCTACATTCTAAAAATTTGCCCTCTCTGAGCCCTAATTTCCACATTGGTGAAATGAGAACGTGGGATTAGTTGATCCTTCATTTTCTTCCCAATTTTATGATGTAATGACATTATGGAAGAAGAGCATCAATCATGGAGTCTGCCCACTACCTTAAAATTGAAGTGCAGGAGAGTGCCAGCTGCTACAAAGAGCCTTCCCTGTCCACCTGGCTTCAGGAAACACTCCCTCCTCTAACCTCCTCTAGCATATATATATTGACTTGATCACCCATTTGACACATTATTTTAAGGATTAAATTATGACTTGCTTTTGTTTTCATAGCTGTATATCTAACAGAACAGAGACAGTACCTTATACATTTTCATAACCACAATACATGATAAAGTATCAAAAGACAGTGACTGCCTGCTGATAAGGGAAACTTTTCATTTGCCCAAAATTTAAATTCTTTAATCTGTTTACAATTATGAATACTCCCTGGTCCATGCAGAACATTTTCTGTCATTAACATTGGTCTCAGACATTATAAACCACTTTCACCTTAATTATTACATTTGTTGCCTCCAATAACCTCAAATCTTGCACAGTTTTGTCTGATCTACATTTCTAGAACATTTTACAAGCAGGGAAGCACGACAAGTAAAGAACAATACAGATTAGGTTATGGGGCCTAAATCCACCATTACCAGCCATGAAAACCAGAAAATTACTTAAAATTTCTGAGACTTGGTTGAGACTAAACTATTTCATAGAATTATTGTGAGGATTAATTAGAAAATATTTGAAAATTCCTAGGATTTAGTAGGTACTTAATAAACGGTAACTATTAGTTCCATAAAAAATTAAGGTATTGGGAAGGAAAACATAAAACTATCTTTGTGCACAGATGACATGATCGTCTATGTAGAAAATCCAAAACAATCATAAAAAGACTCCCAGAATTAATAAGCAATTATGGCAAGGTTGCAAGATACAAGGTTAATATACAAAATCAATCACTTTTCTATATTCTAGCAATGAAAAATTGAATTTAAAATTAAAAACACAGGGCAGCTTGTACTCTAGAGCATAAGCTTGTGCCTCTCCATTCTTCAATCAAAGAATGAAGCTTTCCTTTGCTTCTGAACTGAGCTCAGTTTTGTTCTATTGTCCTGAGAGGCACTGGGCAGGAGGACTGTTGTTAGGGACTGACTCCAGAGGGTGGTAACAAAACCAGCCATGTGGCTGACAGGGTCTCAGTGCTCCGGCAGGGGGTCAGGTCTGAGCCTCTCAGGTGGGAGAGCCAAGTTCAGGACATTGGACCACCAGACACCTCCCGGCCCCACGTAATATCAGTTGGCGAGAGCTCTCCCAGAGATCTCCATCTCAACACAAAGACCCAGATCCACTCAAGGACCATCAAGGTGTGGTGCCGGACATCCCATGCCAAATAACTAGCAAGACAGGAACACAACCCCACCCATTAGAGGAGAGGTTGCCTAAAATCATACTAAGTTCACAGACACCCCAAAACACACCACCGGACGCGGTCCTGCCCACCAGAAAAAAAGATCCAGCCTCATCCACCAGAACACAGGCACCAGTCTCCTCAAGCAGGAAGCCTACACAACCCACTGAACCAACGTTACCCACTGGGGGCAGATACCAAAAACAAGGTGATTTACAAACCTTCAGCCTGAGAAAAGGAGACCCCAAACACAGTAAGTTAAGCAAAATGAGAAGACAGAAAAATACGCACCAGATGAAGGAACAAGGTAAAAACCCACCAGACCAAACAAATGAAGAGGAAATAGGCAGTCTACTTGAAAAAGAATTCAGAGTAATGATAGTAAAGATGATCCAAAATGTTGGAAACAGAATGGAGAAATTACCAGAAACATTTAACAAGGACACAGAAGAACTAAAGAGCAAACAGACAATGACGAACAACACAATAAATGATATTAAAAATTCTTTAGAAGGAATCAATAGCAGAATAACTGAGACAGAAGAATGGAGAAGTGACCTAGATGATAAAAGAGTGGAAATAACTACCAGAGAGCAGAATAAAGAAATAAGACTGAAAAGAATTGAGGACAATCTCAGAGACTTCTGGGACAACATTAAATGTGCCAACGTTCGAATTATAGGGGCCCCAGAAGAAGAAGAGAAAAAGAAAGGGGCTGAGAAAATATTTGAAGAGATTATAGTTGAAAACTTCCCTAATATGGGAAAGGAAATAGTCAATTAAGTCCAGGAAGTGTATAGAGTCCCATATAGGATAAATCCAAGGAGAAATACGCCAAGACACATATTAAGCAAACTATCAAAAATTAAATACAAAGAAAAAATATTAAAAGAGGTTGAGGGAAAAGCAACATACAAGGGAATCCCCATAAGGTAAACAGCTGATCTTTCAGCAGAAACTGCAAGCCAGAAGGGAGTGGCAGGATATATTTAAAGTGATGAAAGGGAAAAACCTACAACCAAGATTACTCTGCCCAGCCAGGATCTCATTCAGATTCAACAGAGAAATGAAAAATTTTACACAGAAGCAAAAGTTACGAGAATTCAGCACCAACAAAACAGGTTTACAACAAATGCTAAAGGGACTTCTCTAGGCAGGAAATACAAGAGAAGGAAAAGACCTACAATAACAAACCCAGAACAATTAAGAATATGGTAATAGGAACATACATATCGATAACTACCTTAAATGTAAATGGATTATATGCTCCAACCAAAAGACATAGACTGGCTGAATGTTTACAAAAACAAGAGCCATACATATGCTGTCTACAAGAGACCCACTTCAAACCTAGGGACACATACAGACTGAAAGTGAGGGGATGGAAAATGATATTCCATGCAAGTGGAAATCAAAAGAAAGCTGGAGTAGCAATACTCATATCAGACAAAATAGACTTTAAAATAAAGACTATTACAAGAGACAAAGAAGGACATTACATAATGATCAAGGGATCCATCCAAGAAGAAGATATAACAATTGTAAATATTTATGCACCCAACATAGGAGCACCTCAATACCTAAGGCAAATGCTAACAGCCATAAAAGGGGAAATCGACACTAACACAATAATAGGGGATGTTAACACCCCACTTTCACCAATGGACAGATCATCCACAATGAAAATAAATAAGGAAACACAAGCTTTCAGACACATTAAACAAGATGGACTTAATTGATATGTATAGGACATTCCATCCGAAAACAACAGAATACACTTTCTTCTCAAGTGCTCATGGAGCATTCTCCAGGATAGACCATACCTTGGGTCACAAATCAAGCCTTGATAAATTTACGAAAATTGAAATCGTATCAAGTATCTTTTCTGACCACAATGCCATGAGACTAGATATCAATTACAGGAAAAAATCTGTAAAAAATACATAAACCTGGAGGATAAAAAATATACTACTTAATAACCAAGAGATCACTGAAGAAATCAAAGAGGAAATCAAAAAATACCTAGAAACAAATGACAATGAAAATATGACAACCCAATACCTATGGGATGCAGCAAAAGCAGTTCTAAGAAGGAAGTATAGAGCAATACAAGCCTACCTCAAGGAACAAGAAACATCTCAAATAAACAAATTAACCTTACATCTAAATCAGTCAGAGAAAGAAGAACAAAGAAAACCCAAAGTTAGCAGAAGGAAAGACATCATAAAGATCAGATCAGAAAGAAATGAAGGAAACAATAGCAAAGATCAATAAAATTAAAAGGTGATTCTTTGAGAAGATAAACAAAATTGATAAAGCACTAGCCAGACTCATGAAGAAAAAAAGAGATAAGACTCAAATCAACAGAATTAGAAATGAAAAAGGAAAAGTAACAACTGACACTGCAGAAATACAAAGGATCAGGAGGGATTACTACAAGCAACTATATGCCACCAAAATGGACAACCTGGAAGAAATGGACAAATTCTTAGAAAAGCATAACCTTCCAAGACTGAACCAGGAAGAAATAGAAACTATAAACAGACCAATCAGAAGCACTGAAATTGAAACTGTGATTAAAAATCTTACAACAAACAAAAGCCCAGGACCAGATGGCTTCACAGGCGAATTCTAACAAACATTTTGAGAAGAGCTAACACCTATCCTTCTCAAACTCTTCCAAAATATAACAGAGGGAGAAACACTCCCAAACTCATTCTACGAGGCCACCATCACCCTGATACCAAAACCAGACAAGGATGTCACAAAGAAAGAAAACTACAGGCCAATATCACTGATGAACATAGATGCAAAAATCCTCAACAAAATACTAGTAAACAGAATCCAACAGTACATTAAAAGGATCATACACCATTATCAAGTGGGATTTATCCCAGGGATGCAAGGACTCTTCAATATACACAAATCAATCAATGTGATACACCATATTAACAAATTGAAGGATAAAAACCATATGATTATCTCAACAAATGCAGAAAAAGCTTTCAACAAAATTCAACACCTATTTATGATAAAAACCCTCTGGAAAGCAGGCGTAGAAGGAACTTACCACAACATAATAAAGACCATATATGACCAACCCACAGCCAACATCATTCTCAATGGTGAAAAACTGAAAGCATTTCCACTAAGATCAGGAACAAGACAAGGTTGCCCACTCTCACCACTATTATCCAACATAGTGCTGGAAGTTTTAAACACAGCAGTCAGAGAAGAAAAAGAAATAAAAGGAATCCAAATCGGAAAAGAAGAAGTAAAGCTGTCACTGTTTTCAGATGACATGATACTATACACAGAGAATCCCAAAGATGCTACCAGAAAACTACTAGAGCTAATCAATGAATTTGGTAAAGTGGCAGGATACAAAATTAATGCACAGACATCTCTTGCATTCCTATACACTAATGATAAGAAATCTGAAAGAGAAATTAAGGAAACACTCCCATTTACCACTGCAAGAAAAAGAATAAAATACCTAGGAATAAACCTACCTAAGGAGACAAAAGACCTGTATGCAGAAAACCATAAGACACTGATGAAAGAAATTAAAGATGATACAAATAGATGGAGAGATATACCATGTTCTTGGGTTGGAAGAATCAACATTGTGACAATGACTATACTATCCAACGCAATCTACAGATTCAATGCAATCCCTGTCAAACAACCAATGACATTTTTCACAGAGCTAGAACAAAAAATTGTGCAATTTGCATGGAAACACAAAAGACCCCAAATAGCCAAAGCAATCTTGAGAAAGAGAAATGGAGCTGGAGGAATCAGGCTCTCTGACTTCAGACTATACTACAAAGCTACAGTAATCATGACAGTATGGTACTGGCACAAAATAGAGATATAGATAAATGGAACAGGATAGAAAGTCCAGAGATAAACCCACGCACATACGGTCACCTTATCTTTGATAAAGGAGGCAAGAATATACAATGGAGAAAAGACAGCCTCTTCAATAAGTGGTACTGGGAAAACTGGACAGCTACATGTAAAAGAATGAAATTAGAACACTCCCTAACACCATACACAAAAATAAACTCAAAATGGACTAAAGACCTAAATGTAAGGCCAGACACTATAAAACTCTTAGAGGAAAACATAGGCTGAACACGCTATGACATAAATCACAGCAAGATCCTTTTTGACCCATCTCCTAGAGAAATGGAAATAAAAACAAAAATAAACAAATGGGACCTAATGAAACTTCAAAGCTTTTGCACAGCAAAGGAAACCATAAACAAAATGAAAAGACAACCCTCAGAATGGGAGAATATATTTGCAAATGAAGCAACTGACAAAGGATTAATCTCCAAAATATGCAAGCAACTCATGCAGCTCAATATAAAAAAACCCAAATAATCCAATCCAAAATTGGGCAGAAGACCTAAATAGACATTTCTCCAAAGAAGATATACAGATTGCCAACAAACACATGAAAGGATGCTCAACATCACTAATCATTAGAGAAATGCAAATCAAAACTACAATGAGATATCACATCACACTGGTCAGAATGGCCATAATCAAAAAATCTGTAAACAGTAAATGCTGGAGAGTGTGTGGAGAAAAGGGAACCCTCTTGCCCTGTTGGTGGGAATATAAATTGATACAACCACTGTGGAGAACAGTATGGAGGTTCCTTATAAAACTAAAAATTGAACTACCATATGACCCAGCAATCCTACTACTGGGCTATACCCTGAGAAAACCATAATTCAAAAAGAGTCTTGTACCAAAATGTTCATTGCAGCTCTATTTACAACAGCCAGGAAGCAACATAAGTGTCCACTGACAGATGAATGGATAAAGAAGGTGTGGCACATATATACAATGGAATATTACTCAGCCACAAAAAGAAATAAAATTGAGTTATTTGTAGTGAGGTGGATGGACCTAGAGTCTGTCATACAGAGGGAAGTAAGTCAGAAAGAGAAAAACAAATAATGTATGCTAACACATATATATGGAATCTAAAAAAAAAAAAAAAAAGGTTCTGAAGAACCTAGGGGCAGGACAGGAATAAAGACTAAAGATGCAGACGTAGAGAATGGACTTGAGGACACAGGGAGGGGGAAGGGTAAGCTGGGACGAAGTTAGAGAGTGGCATTGACATATATACACTACAAAATGTAAAAGAGATAGCTAGTGGGAAACAGCCGCATAGCACAGGCAGATCAACTCGGTGCTTGATGACCACCTAGAGGGGTGGGAGGGAGATGCAAGAGGGAGGAGATATGGGGATATATGTATACGTATAGCTGATTCACTTTGTTATACAGCAGAAAGTAACACAACATCGCAAAGCAATTATACTCCAGTAAAGAAGTTATAAAAAATTAAAAACACAATATCATTTACATCAGCACCCATAAAAATGAAATACTTAGATATAAATATAGCAAAATGTGTACAAGATCTATATGTGGAAAACTATAAAACCATGATGTATGAAATTTTTTAAACAACTTAATAAATGAAGTTATATTCCATAGTCATGGATAGGAGGACTCAATATTATCAAGATGTCAGGGGCTTCCCTGGTGGCGCAGTGGTTGAGAATCCACCTGCCGATGCAGGGGACACGGGTTCGTGCCCCGGCCCAGGAAGATCCCACATGCCGTGGAGCGGCTAGGCCCGTGAGCCATGGCCGCTGAGCCTGCACGTCTGGGAGAGACCACAACAATGAGAGGCCCGTGTACCGCAAAAAAAAAAAAAGATGTCAGTTTTTCCAAACTTGATCTACAGATTCAATGCAATCCCAATCAAAGTCCATCAAGTTATTTTGTAGATACTGACAAACTGATTCTAAAGTTTGTATGAAGACACAAGACCCAGGATAGTCAATACGATGGTGAAGAAGTAAAACAAAGTTGGAAGAGAGATGCTATAAAGTTTAGACTTACTATAAAGCTACAGTAATCAAGACAATGTGGGATTGGCAAAAGAAGACAAAAAGATCAATGGAACAGAACAGAGAGCCCAGAAATAGACCCACATAAATATAGTCAACTGATCTTTGACAAAGAAGCAAAGGCATACAATGGCACAAAGATAGTCTTTTAAATATATGATGCTGGAACAAATGAACATCCACAAGCAAAAAATAAATAAATCCAGACATAGACTTTACATCCTTCACAAAGATTAACTCAATAGAAAGATTACCTTAAAATGTAAAATGCAAAACTATAAAACTCCTAGAGGATAAAGCAGGAGAAAACCTAGATGACTTTGGGTACAGTGATGACTTTTTAGATACAATACCAAAAGCATGATCCATGAAAGAAATAATTGATAAGCTGTAGATAACCAAAATTGAAAACTTCTGCTCTGCAAAAGACAATGTCAAGACAGTGAGAAGACAAGCCACAGACTGGGTGAAATATTGGCAAAAGATATCTGATAAAGGGCTGCTAACCTAAATATACAAAAAACTCTTAAAACAACAATAAGAAAACCTGATTTAAAAATGGGCTAAAGACCTTAAAAGAGACCTTACCAAAGAATATATACAGATGACAAATAAGCATATTTTAAAAATGCACCACATCATATTTCATCAGGGAAATGCAAATTAAAACAAGTGAATAAAAACAATGAATAAAAAAACATATTAAAACTACACAGCTATCAGAATGGCCAAAATCCAGAACACTGGAAACACCAACTGCTGGTGAGAATGTGAAGCAACAAGAATTCTCATTCATCGCTGGTGGGAATGCAAAATGGTACAGCCACCTTGGAAGAGAGTTGGGCAGTTCCTTACAATACTAAACATACTTTTACAATACAATCCAACAATACTGTCCTTGGTATTTACCCAAAGGAGTTTAAAATGTATGTCCACACAAAAACCTCCAATGGATGTTTATAGCAGCTTTACTCATAACTGTCGAGACTTGGAAGCAGCCAAGATGTCCTTCAGTAGGTGAATGGATAAGTAAAGTGTAGTACATCCAGAAGCAGGAATATTAATCAGTCTCAATAGAAATGAGCTATCAAACCATGAAGATATATAGAGAAACCTTAAATGCATATTACTAAATGAAAGAAGCCAATCTAAAAAGGCTACACACTGTAGGATCCTAACTATTGATATATGACACTCTTGAAAAGGCAAAACTGTAGAGATAGTAAAAAAAAGTCAGTGGTTGCCAGGAGTTGGGTGTGGGGTGGTGTTTAGAATGAATAATACAAGCAAAGAGGATATTTAGGGGAGTGAAAATACTTTGTATGATACCATAATGAAGGATACGTGTCATTACACATTTGTCCAGACCCATAGGTACATCATAGGATGTACAACACAAAGAGTAAACTATAATATAAACTATGGACTTTGGGTGATTATGATGTGCCAATGCAGGTTCATCAGTTGTAATAAAGGTGCCACTCCCATAGGGGATGGTGATAACGGGGAGGTTATGCATATGGATGTTGCAGGGGGTATATGGGAAATATCTGTATCTTCCCCTCAATTTTGCTGCTATTTTAAAACTGCTCTAAAAAACTGTCTTAATTTAAAAAAATTTTTAAATTAATCTTACCTTGTGACTTCCAGCCTCAAAAGTCTTCCAATGACTCCTCCCAGCTTCAGAATAAAAATCTTCCTACTCATCTCTGCTTTCAAAGTTCACATAATTTAGCTATGACTTACCTATTGGAATATATGTTGAATCTATGTGAGTTCTTGGACTTTGACAACATCCTGGCTTGTGAATATATCTTCTTATTCCTCCACTTGGCACTGTAGAAAGAGTAAGAATTTTAAAGCTAGACACAAACTGAGTTTGAATTCAGGCTCTGCCACTTCATATCCATGGGACCCTACACATTTCACTTAATCTAGCTCCATCTGTGAAAAGGTGATGGTAACATAAGGATTGCTGATAATATCTATAGTGCTTATAACTCAGGACCTGGCACAGAGTAGGCACTCACTAGTTGGGAACGGTAGTGATAATGAGGATGATGGGTTTTTGGCCACTGAACAGAGATGCAGAAAGTGGTAGTTAGTGGGAAAGAAAGAAGGTGATCTGATCAGAAAAGGCACTTTAGTTTTGCATCTTGGGGACTGAGGATTTCCATGTCATGATGAGGCCTAGGGTGTGTCTGCCAATGTGGAAAAGAACACGTAAATGAATAGAGAACAAAATCAGCCTTCTGTTAGGAGAAGCATGGAACACATGCTGAGTAGAAAACAGCACTGGTCACTAGAGGCCAATACATGGGCTTATCTCCAGTGTGGCAACAGGACCCACTTGAAGGAATGCTTCAGTCCCAAGATTAGATGATAGCATTTTCTTCATAAATTCCTTTAAAATTGAAGACCTGATATTTTAGAGTGACAATACAATAAATACATTTCCATGGTTTATTAACTTGAATGACAGAAAATAATCATTTGTGAAGGATGTAAGAATTAAAGTAACGGCATGCTATTTTTTGTCATTCATTCACAAAGTTCATTACTTTAACAAGCAGTCACTGAGCAAGTGCTGTATGCTGGATAGAGTTCTAGACAGTGAGTATACCAACATAAATTCATCAATGTGTGTGGTCTAGGGGTGGGGGGAATGGTGACAAACATGTAAGTTATCACAATGCAACATTTTTCTTCCTATTCTATACAAAGTAGAATGGAAAAATGGTCCAATACACTGGGTCAAGTATATACATATACGATGAGAAATAATAAATATAATAAATAAGCATATGCTTACTTTCATCTTAGTAGCAACAGAATGGAGGATCTTTATTGTTGACCCTGTTACATAGACCCTAGGTATTATAGGTATTAATTCTAATTGAAAAATGAAATTGCATACAGATATAGATAGGTAGCACGGCTACTTTCCGAAGTGCAGTTCTAACAAGTCCAGCAGGCTGACAGCTAACTAACTACAAGATGTATTTGCTAAAGATATTACAGACAACTCTCTATAAAGAATAATAATTTAAAAGTGGAACTCAGAGACCCTCTAAGATCCCCCCAGATGCGGGCCCTCACTGATCCCCTGCGGATACCAGGGTCTCACCTGGGGGCCACCTCAGTGCCTGCCACCTCCCAAAACCAGTGCAGGGTCGGGGGTAGGGAGAGATGCATAAACAGTAACAGGACCCGGGATGGGCACTCTCTGGATGGAAGCCTAGAGCCTAAGTGTTCAAAAGGCTGCAGAGGAGGAAGATGGCGGAAGAGTAAGACGCGGAGATCACCTTCCTCCCCACAGATACACCAGAAATACATCTACACATGGAACAACTCCTACAGAACACCTACTGAACGCTGGCAGAAGACCTCAGACTTCCCAAAAGGCAAGAAACTCCCCCACGTACCTGGGTAGGGCAAAAGAAAAACACAGAGACAAAAGAATAGGGACGGGACATGCACCTCTGGGAGGGAGCTGTGAAGGACGAAAGGTTTCCACACACTAGGAAGCCCCTTCGTGGGTAGAGACTGCGGGTGGCGGAGGGGGAAAGCTTCGGAGCCACGGAGAAGAGCACAGCAACAGGGGTGCGAAGGGCAAAGCGGGGAGACTCCCGCACAGAGGATCGGTGCCGACCGACACTCACCAGCCCGAGAGGCTTGTCTGGTCACCCGCCGGGGCGGGCGGGGCTGCGAGCTGAGGCTCCGGCTTCGGTCGGAGCGCAGGGAGAGGACTGGGGTTGGCGGCGTGAACACAGCCTGAAGGGGTTAGTGCACCACTAGCCGGGAGTGAGTCCGAGAAAAGGTCTGGGCCTGCCGAAGAGGCAAGAGACTTTTTCTTCCCTCTTTCTTTCCTGGTGCGCGAGGAGAGGGGATTAAGAGCGCTGCTTAAAGGAGCTCCAGAGATGGGCGCGAGCCGCGGCTAAAAGCGCGGACCCCAGAGACGGGCAGGAAACGCTAGGGCTGCTGCTGCC